>NC_089257.1:1107500-1427208 GCF_963930625.1 Muntiacus reevesi
ACACACACACACACACACACACACACACACACACACAGCGGCCCCGGAGACCAGCAGCAGGCAGGCCCTGTCACACACACACACACACAGACACACACACACACACGGCACACACACACACACACACATACAGACAGACACACACACACACACACGGCACACACACACACACACACACACACACACACACACACACACACACAGCGGCCCCGGAGACCAGCAGCAGGCAGGCCCTGTCACACACACACACACACACACACACACACACACACACACACACACACACGGCGGCCCCGGAGACCAGCAGCAGGCAGGCCCTGTCACACACACACACACACACAGACACACACACACACACAGACACACACACACACACAGACACACGCACACACACACGGCACACACACACACACACACACACACACACACGGCACACACACACACACACACACACACACACACACGGCGGCCCCGGAGACCAGCAGCAGGCAGGCCCTGTCCCAAAAGCCGGCTCACGTCTGGGCCCCAGGACGCGCTCCACGGCCTTCGGCCCAGGGTCCCCCTCGGCTATGTCCCAGCGCAGCAGTTACCAGCACGAGTCTCCCCGCCCCCGAGACCCAGCTCAAATCCCCGCCCTGCCGCGTCCGTGTGCCCCGGAAAGGCCGCGTCCCTCCGGTTCCCGATCTCCGGGCTGGGAGCCGGGAGCGCAGCAGGGCCCCCTCGCAACGCCACGGTGACATCAAACGCGAGCGCGCAGCCGGCCACCAGGCTCCTGCTGGACGGAAGCCGCCGCAAACCTCCGCCCACCGCCAGGAAAACAGGCAGTCCAGTCCGGGCCCGCGGGCGAAGAAGTGACGCCTCAGGCTCAGCAACGCCGCTTCCCTCCCTGACCAGCCGCACGCAGCGCCGGGGAGTGGGCCGAAATGCAGAAAACAGCCCCAGACCTGAGCGAGCTTCCGGGCTCGCAGACGGACTGCATCTATGGCAGCGGCTTCATGGGACCCGGCCTAACTCAGGGCGGGGGTGGGCGTGACGGAGGTGCGCCGGTCCCGGAGAGGCCTGCAGCCTCCACATCACTAACATCTGTTCCCGCGAACCAGGCGCTGGGGGAGGAAGCGGGAGCAGGAAAGGCGAGGGACCCGAGCCACCAGACACTCGCCAGCTGAAAGCACACTTCCATTCCCGTCCCCACGCTTCCAGCCTCGCCTCCCCCAGCCACAGACAAAGTTCCGGGGCTATCATCCGTCCTTCCAGACACAGAGGCCAGATCACAAGCAGACATGCCAGGCGCAATGTCACCCCCTGAGGAAGTTCTGCTCCAGCAGGGCCGGACCCCAGGCGTGAGATGCTGGGGGCTGCGCCGCGCCTAGCCCGCTTACTCTTCAGCTTGTTCCGGACATTGTTGGCCCTCTTCTTGATCTCGGCAGTGAGCTGCTCCAGGTCCTCCTTGGTTTCTGGGTAAACAAAGGCCAGCAGAATCAGTCAGAAGAGACTGAAGGCTTCGCCGGAGGAGGCGCGGCGCTTTCTCAGGCGCCCGGGGCAGGATATCCCCGGGGCTCCCCAGACATCTGTCATTAGAACGCAGGAAGCTTATTGTTTAAAGGCATTTTTCCAGGCACCCTGCCCTCCACCTACAGAATAAAAACACCTCGTGGAAAAAAAGGAGGGACTGGGGAAGCGTTTCAGGCAGAGGAAACAGCACAGGTGCCGGGACCGTGCAAAGCGGAGGTGATGGGGGCGTCCCTGGGGATCCAGTGGCTAAGGCTCCACGTTCCCAATGCAGGGGGCCCGGGTTCGACCCCTGGTCAGGGAACCAGATCCTCCAGGCCCCAACTAAAGAGTCTGCATGCTGCAGAAACAGCAAAGATCCCGTGTGCTACAACCAAGAGCTGGCGCAGCCTAATAAATAAATAGATGTTAAAAAAACACATTTTTTTTTAAAGGTGACAGTAGTGGGGCAGTGTGAGCAGGAGAGCGTGGAGGAGGGTGGGCGATGACGCGGCACCACCCTGCCCTCTGCTCACAGAGCGACACCGAGGCCCAGCCCGCGGCCGGCGGCGCGTGAGCCCGCGCCGGCACTCACTTGGCTCGGGGATGGGCGCAGAGAGGATGACACTGTAGAGCCTCTTCGCTTCCTCCACGTGCTCAGAGATCTTGTCAATGTTGACTCGCGTCTCCTCGATCTGTAAGTAGAGAGACCACAGCCTTGGCGTCAGGAGAGAGAACCTGGCCACAAACAAGACTCCCCGCCCAGCGTCGGGGCTCGTGGAAGGAGACGGTGATGCCGGGCAAGCCTTCTGAGGCTCACCGACCCCAGAGAGCCACCCCGCCAACAGCCGTCCGCGAGGCTGCGTCTTCACTGCTCCCTGGGAAGAAGACACTGCCCACCTCGGATGGAGGGTCCCGGCCGAGTCAAGAAGAGCCAGGAAAAGCAAGGGAGCATCAGAGGGAAGGGTCAGGACACCAGGCAGGTCCTCAGCTGCTCCGGAAGTAGGAACAACAATGGGTGAGGCGGAGAGGCAGGGAGAAAGGAAAGAGGAAAAGTGAAAGGGAGAGAACAAACCTGGAGGGTGAGAAACAGTGAAGAGTGAGGGGAAGAGAAGGAAACCGAGATGAGCCGAGGCGATGACCGTCCCGGCCGGGAGCCGCCCAGCGCCCCTGGACCCGTGTTCCGGGAGACGCCTCTCACCAGCTGCCCGCCCCGGACGCCCGGACCCGCTCCTCTCTGGCTCCTGACTGTGCCAGATGTGCAGGGGAAAGTCCCAGGGGCCTCCCTGGAGGTCCAGCGGTCAGGACTCCCTGCTCCCAGCGCGGGGGGCCTGGGTTCAATCCCTGGTCAGGGAACTAGAGCCCACGGGCTGACACCAAGCGTCTCCATGACACAGCTGAAGCTGCTCCCACACGCTGCGGCTAAGACCCGGTGGAGCCAGATGAACACAAAGAAAGCAAACACTGGGAGTCATGCCTTACTCCCGCATGGGCTCTGCCACCCGCATGTTAAGCTCAGCCTCAGCTCCGTCTGCACAGGCACCAGCTGCCCCGGCCCCCCGGCCCCCGGCCCCTGTGGGGGTGGCTCGCATCGAAGAGACCTCGAAGCCTCCACATCCACCTGCCTGCCCTCCACAGCGAGGGGCATGCCAACACGGCCACAGTCAACAAACAGAAACCTCATAAGATGCCACGCAGGAGGTCTTAGCCCCTGAGATGCAATGGAATGTCAATTCACAATGCAGCTTCCAGCAGCCCCTTCCTCCAGTGAATAATCCACTTCTTTCAAAAAAAGAAAAAACCTGATCACGGCTCTGCAACTGGCAAAGAAAGCAGGGGAAAGAAACGCGTTCTCTCTTTTTATATTTACTCATATTTCTGGTTGCACTGGGTCTCCGCCGTGGTGTTCAGGCTTCGCAGGGCGGTGGTGTCTCTGGCTGTGGAGCACCAGCTCTAGACGCAGGGGCTCAGCAGCTGCAGTCCCGGGCTCAGCTGCCCCGCGGCACACGGGGTCTCCCAGACCAGGGGTCAAACCGGCGTCCAACCATCCCATCCTCTGTCTTCCCCTTCTCCTCCTGCCCCCAATCTCTCCCAGCATCAGGGTCTTTTCCAATGAGTCAGCTCTTCGCATCAAGTGGTCAAAGTACTGGAGTTTCAGCTTCAGCATCAGTCCTTCCAATGAACACCCAGGACTGATCTCCTTCAGGATGGACTGGTTGGATCTCCTTGCAGTCCAAGGGACTCTCAAGAGTCTTCTCCAACACCACAGTTCAAAAGCATCAATTCTTCAGTGCTCTGCTTTCTTCACAGTCCAACTCTCACATCCATACATGACCACTGGAAAAACCATAGCCTTGACTAGATGGACCTTTGTTGGCAAAGTAATGTCTCTGCTTTTTAATATGCTGTCTAGGTTGGTCATACCTTTTCTTGGAAGGAGCAAGCGTCTTTTAATTTCATGGCTGTAATCACCATCTGCAGTGATTTTGGAGCCCAGAAAAATAAAGTCAGCCACTGTTTCCACTGTCTCCCTATCTATTTGCCATGAAGTGATGGAATTGGATGCCATGATCTTAGTTTTCTGAATGTTGAGCTTTAAGACAACTTTTTTACTCTCCTCTTTCACTTTCATTTTCACATTCTGCCATATGGGTGGCATCATCTGCATATCTGAGGTTATTGATATTTCTCCCGGCAATCTTGATTCCAGCTTGTGCTTCTTCCAGTCCAGCACAAACAGAACCTTGTGCACCAGGACCCAGGAGAAAGGAGCAGTGACCCCACAGGAGACTGACCCAGACTTGCCTGGGAGTGTCCAGGAGTCTCCGGTGGAGGCGTGGGTCGGCGGTGGCCTGCTGCAGGGTCGGGAGCACTGAGTGCAGCAGCGTGTGCATGGGACCTTTTGAAGGAGGTGACATTATCCTCATTACCTCCACCATAGTTTGGCCCCAGGTAAATAATAGGGAGGGAAACAGCCCCGCCCATCAACAGAAAATTGGATTAGAGAGTTACTGAGCAAGGCCCCGCCCCTCAGAACAAGGCCCAGTTCCCCCCCAAGTCTGTCCCATCAGGAAGCTTCCATAAGCCTCTTATCCTTCTCCATCAGAGGGCACACAGAATGAAAACCACAATCACAGAAAACTAACCAATCTGATCACATGGACCACAGCCTCGTCTAAGTCAATGAAACTATGAGCCATGCCGTGTAAGGCCACAGAAGACGGATGAGACATGGTGGAGAGTTCTGACAAAATGTGGAGAAGGGAAAGGCAAACCACTTCAGCATTCTTGACTTGAGAACCCCATGAACAGTATGAAAAGGCAAAAAGACAGAACACTGAAAGATGAACTCCCCAGGTCGGGAGGTGCCAATATGCTACTGGAGATCAGTGGAGAAATAGCTCCATGAAGAATGAAGAGATGGAGCCAAAGCAAAAACAACACCCAGCTGTGGATGTGACTGGTAATGGAAGTAAAGTCCAATGCTGTAAAAAATAATTTTGCATAGGATCCTGGAACGTTAGGTCCATGAATCAAGGCAGATTGGGAGTGGTCAAACAGGAGATGGCAAGAGTGAACTTTGACATTCTAGGAATCAGCGAACTAAAATGGGCTGGAATGGGTGAATTTAACTCAGATGACCATATATCTACTACTGTGGGCAGGAATCCCTCAGAAGAAATGGAGTAGCCATCATAGTCAGTAAGAGTCGGAAATGCAGTACTTGGATGCAATCTCAGAAATGACAGAATGACCTCTGTTTGTTTCCAAGGCAAACCGTTCAATACCACGGTAGTCCACGTCTACGCGTATGTGTGCAATCTAAAAGCGGGCACAGAGGCACCTGTTTGCAGGGCAGGAGCAGGCACACGGAGTTCACTCCCTTTGGTGCATCTGCCAGATAACCAAGGCAGGGCGAGCCGGCAACCCAAGTGCCGAAGCGAAATATCCAAGTGCTGTTTGCTGTGTGTTCAGGTTGTTCTAAAGAGACAGACAGTGCCCCGCACAATGATGTATTTAAGAACTAAACCCGATTTAACGTACACCTGTCCCAGAGACAAGGCCCTTCCCTGGATGGCTGTGACGGCCCCATCGCTCCCCTTTTTATGCACGAGAGCACTGCAGCGCGACCTAACAGGATGTCAGTCAAGGCCGTGACGGCAGCAAGAGGCAAAACCGAGGTCCTACCCCAGCATCTCTCAGATCCAAACCCCGCCTCCCAGACCAGGTGAGGGTGCAAGAACCACGCTCATCTTCTCCCAGGCCCATGTGTGTCCAGCCCGTGTCAGGTGGAAGTGTGGAATTCACTCACCATTCCGTAAGACCGACTCAGCGACCTCTGATAAACATCACAGGCCTTCTTTTCTCTAAACAAGGCTCCCTGGAAAGACCTTTTCTCCAAGGAATGCTCAAGAAATGCTGTTGACCGAGGGAACCGATCCAAACATTTTTCTTTCCTGAATCACCATGCTAAATTTGCAGCTGATACATCCTCAATGCCCACTTACTGTATGTTACTTTCTGAAATATATTGTTAGGACTTCCCTGGTGGTCCAGTGGTTAAGGATCTGCCTTCCAGTGCTGGGGACATGGGTTTGATCCCTGGTTGGGAACTAAGATGCCACAGGCCACAAGGAAACTCAGCCTGTTGTGCAGCAGATACTGAGAGGGAAGCCCGCACACCGTAACGAAGGGCCCGTGCACCACAGTGAAGGGCTCTGCGTGCTGCGGCTGAGACCTGGCACAGGCAGGCCAAGAAAATAGTCTGTGATGGGTCCCCTGGTCATGGCACAAACCCTTCCGTCTCCTCACTGAGAGGGGGCATCTGCGTAGTCCTCTCCTAAATCAGGCAGGCTCATGACTGCTTCGGCAACAGCGTACAGTACAAATGATGGGCGGTGTGACTTCCACAGCTGCCGGGCCTGCCTTGGAGCCCTGAGCTGCCTCTACCAAACCAATGACCCTGAGTCCAGTGTGCTGAGAAGCCCAAGCCTCAGAAAGAGGTGAAATACAGGTCTCCTCTGAGACACCCTGGTGTCTCCTTCAGGCACCGGACGCCTGAGTTAAAAATCTCTGAGATTCCAGACTCGGGCTAGTCAAGACCCCAGAAACTGTGCAGCAAAAATAACCCACCTCTGGGTGTTCCCTGGTGGTCTGGTGGTTAAGATTCAGTGCCTTCACTGCTGGGACCCAGGTTCAGTCCCTGCTCAGGGAACCGAGATCCCGAAAGTCACAGAGCAGGGCCAGAAAGAAAAAAACAAAAACCTCCACTGGGCCCTTGTCTGAGCCCTGAATTCCTAATCCACAGAATCCATCAGTATTACAGAAAGGTTATTCTTCTCCACTAACTGGCAGACTGATTTGTTATATAAGCAGATACAATCAGAACAGACGCCAACTCTCAGGCAGGTCCTGTTTTCTCTAAAACTTCGTACTCTCTGCCAGCTGAAGAAAAAGACCAAGGAAAATATGCAGACAACTGCAAATTAGACAAAAATCTAAGGTTTATCATTTGCTAGACCCTGGCTTAATCAGCCTGTGAGGCCTCAACACCCAAGGGTCAATTCCTTTCTGTAATAACTGGGAGGAGAGAGAAATCATTGGAGTTTCACAGGGCAAAGTACATTTTGAAAACCTCCTGGTCTTGTGACTGCATCTGCACCTTGCAAATGCCTCTCTGACCATCTGTGATTCACACCGTCAGTCCTTGCAAATTCCCAGCGGTGACCTACTTGCTGGAAGCAGTCCAAAAGTCCAAAAGATAAAAGTCTTGTGTACTTTTATCACGAGAGGACATTCACAGGCAATCCACTCTGCTCCATCCTGCAGGAGGTACTGGCTGTGTTCCTCAGACACGTAGAGGGAAACCTTTTCACTTCCCCAAACCCCCATCATCTGGGATGCACTTTAATCCACCTTCAAGGATATTTCCAGACCACATTCTCTAAAGCAGACTTTGTGATATATATATGTATATATACATATGCATGCATGCTAAGTCGCTTCAGTTATGTCCAACTCTGTGCGACCCTATGGACAGCAGCCCACCAGGCTCCTCTATACACAGGATTCTCTAGGCAAGAAGGCTGGAGTGGGTTGCCATTTCCTTCTCCAGCATATATACATATATACATTAACGATATACTGGGGAACAGAATGGTGAAAGAACTTAAATTTACTGAAGACAGACTTACTGTAGTTCACACGCTGTGCAGGTATAAAGAAAACTTTGAATTTTATACAGTCAAAATCAAAGTTATTACAAAATCAAAATCACTGTGGATGGTGACAGCAGCCATGAAGATACTTGCTCCTTGGAAGGAAAGCTATGACCAACCTAGACAGCATATTAAAAAGCAGAGACTTTTTGGCAACATAGGTTGGTTTAGTCAAAGCTACGGTTTTTTCAGTGGTCATGTATGGATGTGAGAGTTGGACTATCAAGAAAGCTGAGCACTGAAGAAGTGATGCTTTTGAACTGTGGTGTTGGAGAAGACTCTTGAGAGTCCCTTGGACTGCAAGGAGATCCAACCAGTCCATCCTAAAGGAAATCAGTCCTGGGTGTTCATTGGAAGGAATGATGCAGAAACTCTAATACTTTGCCCACCTGATGCAAAAAGCTGACTCATTGGTAAAGACCCTGATGCTGGGAAAGCTTGAAGGCAGGAGGCGAAGGGGATGACAGAGGATGAGATGGTTGGATGGCATCACCGACGCATTAGACATGAGTCTGAGCAAGCTTGGAGAGATAGTGGAGGACAAAAGAGTTGGCGTGCTGCAGTCCTTGGGGTCACAAAGAGTCAGATACGACTTAGTAACTCAACAACAGCAACAATACTGCTAGGCCTGTTCTAGAGGAAAGTGGGGTTGAGAGCAGTTACACGACTTTTCCAAAGCTCCTCCACGGCCATGAGCAGAGCTGAGACGCAGACCAAGACCCGTGCACCGGCTCCCTCCTGTCTCTGCCCAGAGACAGAGCCTCCAATACGGACCCTCTCTGCACCCTATTAGATGTGAAAGGAGGAAGTTAACCTTCACCACAGTCCCTTGCGAGCACTTTCTGAGTGCTGGCTCCTTTCACCCCCAACTTATCTATCAGGTGAATATTTTTCTCCCCATTTCACAGCTAAACCCACAGAGAGGTTAAGACATGTGCCTGATAGAACATCTAAACAGACATTTCTCCAGAGAAGACAGACAGATGGCCAGCTAGGCACATGCAGAGATCTTTAATATGGCTAGTGACCAGAGACATGGAGATCAAAACCACAATGAAATATCATCTCATACCAGCCAGAATGGCTATCACCAAAAAATCCACAAGTAAATGCTGGAAAGGAGGTGGAGAGAAGGGAACCCTCCTGCACTGCTGGTGGGAATATAAATTGGTAAAGCCTCTCTGGAAAACAGTATGGAAGTTCCTTAAGAAACTAAAAACAGAGCTACGTATGACCCTGCAACCCCACTCCTGGACATACATCCAGAGAAAAATATAATAGGACATTCATATTTATACGAGGAAATGTAACGGATTTCCTTTATTCAAAAGGATACATATACCCCAGTGTTCACAGCAGCATTGTTTACAATAGCCCAGACATAGAAGCAACCTAAACAGCCATCGACAGAGGAATGGATAAAAAACATGTGGTACCTATATACGATGGAATATTACTCAGCCATGAAAAGGAACGAAATAATTTGCAGCAACATGGATAGACCTAGAGAGTGTCATACTGAGTGAAGTAAGTTAGACAGAGGAGAAATATCGTATGACATCCCTTATATGTGGAATCTAAAAGGAAATGATACAAATGAATTTACTCACAAAACAGAAAGAGACTCGCAGACTTTGAGAACGAGCTTATGGTTGCTGGGGGAAGAATGGGGGGAAGGGATAGTTGGGGAGCTTGGGATGGTTGTGTATACACTGGTGTACATATTTAAAATGATAACCAACAAGGACCTACTGTGCGGCACATAAGGTCCGCTCAGGGTTACGTGGAGGCCTGGGTCAGAGGGGAGTTTGGGGAGAATGGCTACATGTCTATGTATGGTTGAGTCCCTTCACTATTCACCCAGAACTATCACGGCATTGTCAATCAGCTCTGAAAGTGAAGTGAAACTTAGCCGTGCCCGACTCTGTGACCCCGTGGACTGCAGCCTCTGTTCACAGAGTCTGCAGGCAAGCATACTGGAGTGGGTGGCCATTCCCTTCTCCAGGAAATCTTCCCAACCCAGGGATCGAACACAAGTCTCCCGCACTGCCGGCAGATTCTTGACCCTCTGAGACACCAGGGAAGCCCATTAATTAGCTATACCCCAATACAAAATAAAATGTTTAAAAAAAAAAAGACACATGCCCAAGATCACACAATTAGCGGCAGATAAGGAATTAAGTCCAAAAGAATCATGCTCTTTCCAGCCAAGCATGCTGTCCCCTTCTCCACCTTAAATATGATGGGGCCTTTTTTTTTGTTAATGATACAAAAGCATTTAAGAAAGAGAAAGCAAGAAGAAAAGCGGCAGCCCCCCGAGACCTTGTTAAGTTTCCAAAAATAACCACCTTCCATCTGGCGCCAGATAATGCTTTCCAGATGTAAGATCCTCACGTGACCTCAAGGGATCCTCGGGCCAGGCTTGAAAGTAAGTTCTGCTGTTCCTGATTTCCAGAGCGGGGATTAAAGCCCAGCTGGGTCCAGGAACTTGCCCAAGGTCAGCTGCTATTTAAAGGCTTGAGGGAAGACTCAGACCAGGTCGTGGAAGCCAAGGCGCACCCATCTGCCCACCCAAGGAACACTGCCTCTCGGGTCCCCTCCTACTGGCTTAGGAGAAAAGGGAGGGCCCCGTGACTGCAGAAAGCCCTGATCTTAGGAAAGAAATCAATATAACTGGTTCTCCGAGGCAAGAGCAGGGCGATGAGCGGCAGCGGCGTCACCCAGCTCCTCACGCCCACCCCCAGCACTGAACTGAGAGAGCTTTTCCTTCCAGGGTCTACACCTAGGGCAACACGGGACTCATAAATAACTCAAGCACCGTCTGATCTCATTATGACTCCTCCAGCAAAGGGACGGGCCCACCCACCAGTAGGGTGGGGTGCAGTTCGGGCTAACTTCCCAATCAGGCATGCACACGCGCAGGCTCACCCCGAAACCCGCTCTGACCCTCACAGATGAATGGCAGGAGCCATCGGGCCCGGATCCACTTAGAGAAGGGCGAGGGGGTGGCTCCTCCACACCCACACCTGCCCTGCAGAGACGGCAGGACGCGTCTCCAGATACAGCAGGAAAAGCCTGAATAGGGAGAGCGCAGTGTGGTGGGGACGCAGGCTGGAGTGGCCGCGGTTTGGTTCAGTCTTGTTCAAACACCTGTATGGTAGGTGCTCCGTGAACCTTTCAGAAACATGAACCCGTTTAATCCTCCTAACAGTCCTTTGGGGAATTATGTTATCAGTCCCAATGCACAGATAAAGAAAGCAAGCCTGTGAAGGAATGTTCGTAAGAACGGCAGCTGTCAGGAACAGAGCTGAGTTGTTTTTTTTTTTGGGGGGGGGGGTCATTCATTTTTAAAGTCTTTACTGAATTTGTTACAATGCTGCTTCTGTCTCATGTTTTGGTTTTTCAGTCATGGGGCAAGTCGGATCTTAGGTCCCCCCCAACAGGAGAGCAAACCCGCCTCCACTGCGCTGGAAGGGAAAGTCCTAAGCCCCGGACCGCCGGGGGAGTCCGCAGGGCTGAGGCGCCCCCGAGCTCTCCGCCACTCACGCCTCCCACAGCACCGTCCCGGAGGAGCCTCTGTCTCAAAGACCACGTGACCCTGTGCACACGGGCCCCCATTCCTGCCTCTGCTGAGGTTCAAAAACACAAACTGGCGGTGTCTTGGTTTGTGAGTTATTACCAGAATTTAATCAGAGGGTCTGAAGTTTTGGTAACAACAGTTTTGATCTGTCCCAATTACAGGCCTAAAAAGACAATGAAATGCATTTTTTTCTTTCTCTTACATTCGTGGCTGGGTCCCCTGGGTTAGCTCTCTATCTAAATTCTGTACTGTACACAAGACAGGATATCATGAAAATGTTATCATGAGCGTAAGACTTTACCAGCATCTCTTGGATGTATGCAGTGGACCTTCTGCTGGGTTCTCAGTAAGATTAGACGCCCACGTCCTCCCCAGTAATAGGAGCTCTCCTCGCAGCCTCTCGGTCGGGCTCCCCACCCCAGCAAAATGCTTTCCTCTGCTGCCCCTGAAAGACCTGCGGGCTTTATTCTTGCCTAAGGAAGCTGTCTCCTTACGTCCATTCAGAAGAAACACAGCGGGAGGGCACCCACCTCGGAGAAGAACTCGTCCATGAAAGCTGTGTTGTCAACAGCGATCTCAACCTCGTCGGCGTCGTCATCCTGCGTCAGCTGCTTCTGTGAGGGATGAAAAGGACAGGGTGAGACCAAGACCCCCAGAAACACCAAGAGCGCCAAGCGCGCGCTGAGCAGCAGGAGCTGTATCTGCAGTGCGTGTCTCACACACGTGACCTTCAAACCTCAGAACAGCTCTGAGATGTAACAACCTCTCATGTACTCTGAGCTTAAATCCTAGCTCCCCCCCAAAATGTGTATATGTGTGTAGCTGAATCACCGCTCTGCAGCAGAAATTAATGCAACATTGTAATTCAAGGACAGAGAGCTCAGCTGGTAAAGGGTTCCCTGCGATGCAGGAGACCCCGGTTCAACCCCTGGGTGGGGAAGATCGGCTGGAGAAGGGGTCGGCTGCCCACTCCAGTCTCCTTGGGCTTCCCTGGTGGCTCAGCTGGGAAAGCATCTGCCCGCAGTGCGGGAGACCCCAGTTCGATTCCGGGGTTGGGAGCCCACCTAGAGAAGGGCCAGGGCACCCACTCCAATATCCTGGTCTGGAGAATTCCAAGGACTGTACAGCCCATGGGATCACAAAGAGTTAGACAAAAAGAAAAATACCAATCAGTCAATCAATCGCGTCCAGGTTTCCTCAGCTATAAAGGGCTAATCATAACACCACTTAAATCACAGGTTTGTTTACAAAATAAATGAGATAAAAAATACATAAATAAATGAGATGATGAATATAAAACACTTTCGGACAGTGCCTGGCATGCTGTAAGTACTCAATAAGCATTATGGTTTTTTTGGGGGGGGTGGTAATGATGGTATTGGTGCTGTTACTATAACTTATTCCAGTTGGAGACCCTAAAACATTTAAGTAACTTGGCCAACATCACACAGCTAAAGTGTTGGAGACGAGCAGGTCCCAGCCCATGCTTTGGGTCTGTTCTCCACGGTGTTCAGGTGCATGGCCTACCCTACCAGGGACACGTATTAGACCAGTCCCGATTCCGCCAAAGCACCAGCTTCAAAGCCTCACGGTGGGAGCAAACCTTTTCCTGTTTGCAGCAACTACCTGTTGTAAAGGAAGCAGCACCGCGAGCGCTCCCGGTCAGAGCTGCGTTCACAGGACACAGCAGCCCTCCCCGCCGCCTCCAGCACCCCGCGACCCCAGCTTTCTGAACCTCATTCAACACCTCCGCAGGACCGAGACGTGGCGGCGAAAGGAAGCGCCCCCATCCCACCTGCCCAAGGGCCCGAGCGGCCTCTGCGTTCTTCCCAGACGTCCCCCGGGGCTGCTGCGGTGCACACAACACCGCTTCTCCAGGCACGGGGGAGAAGGGGCTGCCGGGGGTGGAGGTGGCGAGGGGGCTGAACCTCGATACCGGCTTCTCCACCCACTTCAGGGGCCTGGGGCCTCCTAGGACAAGACATGCCACTCTCAACACGGGACTCCTTGGGGAGGCAAAGCTGCCAAGGCCCCCGTTCCCTCCCCAGCTGCCATCCCGGGAATGGGCTACAGCTGATGGGGTTCCCAGAACTTCCCCTGAAATCTGGGGCTCTCCAGCCCTCTGGGGAGCCGCCTTTGACTGCCCACCCCCTCATCTCGGACTTCCCCAAGAGCTCGGTGGGTAAAGAATCTGTCTGCAATGAAAGAGACCCGGGTTCAGTCCCTGGGTGGAGAAGATCCCCTGGAGGAGGAAACGGAAACCCATTCCAGCATTCCTGCCTGAGTAAACCTGTGAACAGAGGAGCCTGGTGGGCTGCAGTCCCTGGGGTCACAGAGAGGCGGACACAGGTGCGGACCGAGCGCCCCGCCTCGCTCTCTGGCGTGTCTGCAGCCTTCAGCGACCCGAGCGTCGCAGCCCCATGCCAGGACGTGGACATCGAGGACGTGGACATCGAGGCCGTGGACATCCAGGACGTGGACGTCCAGGACGTGGACGTCGAGGACGTGGACGTCCAGGCCGTGGACGTCGAGGACGTGGACGTCCAGGCCGTGGACGTCGAGGACGTGGACGTCCAGGCCGTGGACGTCGAGGACGTGGACGTCCAGGCCGTGGACGTCGAGGACGTGGACGTCGAGGACGTGGACAGCCAGGCCGTGGACGTCCAGGACGTGGACGTCCAGGCCGTGGACGTCCAGGACGTGGACGTTCAGGCCGTGGACATCGAGGACGTGGACATCGAGGCCGTGGACATCGAGGACGTGGACGTCCAGGACGTGGACGTCCAGGACGTGGACGTCGAGGCCGTGGACGTCGAGGACGTGGACGTCCAGGCTGTGGACGTCGAGGCCGTGGACGTCGAGGACGTGGACGTCCAGGCCGTGGACGTCCAGGACGTGGACGTTCAGGCCGTGGACATCGAGGACGTGGACATCGAGGCCGTGGACATCGAGGACGTGGACGTCCAGGACGTGGACGTCCAGGACGTGGACGTCGAGGCCGTGGACGTCGAGGACGTGGACGTCCAGGCTGTGGACGTCGAGGCCGTGGACGTCGAGGACGTGGACGTCCAGGACGTGGACGTCGAGGACGCCGCTCCGGCCCCGCAAGCATCTTCCTGACATGTGGGACTGAGCTCACCCTTCTCCATGAGAGTTCACTTCCCAGGATTCAAACTCCCAAAGCCTAGTGGGCCTGTGCCCAGGTAGGATGCTTCCTACCTAGAAAGTCCCAGGCCCTTTCCTGAAACCGAATTCATTCCTTAAGAGTTCAGTTAAGTACTATTAGGTATTTAGATATTGTTTGATCAGGTACTGTCATCTCCTTCAGTATTCTTTAAGATTTTGTGCTCAAGAAAAGGAAAATAAAAAAGGGGGAAATGCCCCCAAAATGGTCTAAGGGGGAAAAAAAAAATGTCCCAAAGCCTAACAGAGCACACGCGCCCCCTAAGATCTGGCTCCCACTCACATTTCTTTTTTTAATTGAAGGATAATTGTTTTACAGAATTTTGTTGTTTTCCGTCAAACCTCTACATCAATCAGCCGTAGGTATACATGTCTATCTTCTCCATGATGCATCTCTGGGCCAGGCGCTGGGAACCCCAACATGTTTCTGGACACACCATGCTTTCATCTCGCCGAACTGTCATCCGAGGACTTCTTCCAGAAACGCATTTGTCCAGCTGGCAAAATTTCATTCAGCCTTTAAAATTCAATCCCGAACAAACTTCTCTGTCTCCCTGATCTGACGCTCCCCAGTCCCCACCGCCTGCAAAATTGACAACCTCCCCGAGCTCCCAGTGCATCCTGTGCAAACCCCTTCAGTCGCACCCCGCCCACCATCAGTCACCCCTCCCCACCGACCCTTCCCCACGGACCTGAACTCCCGGAGGGTCAGGGCTGCCTTGGGATTTGCCTAGAGAGGACACTTGGAGTGTGTGCCTGCCCAGAACACCTTCCTTTGGGAAGGTACCTAGCCTCCACCTTCCCCACATGATTCTGGGAAAGTTATCAGTCCCCACGCGGGCTCCCTGAGAACTCTGAATCGTGAAATGAACAGAACCAAATCGCCCCCTAGCAACACCCAACAGAGATGTTACCCTCATTTCCACCCTCCCTAAGCCACTCCTCAGCTCAGAGCAAGCTCTACGCATCTTCCACAGTCTTCTTTCAACAGCACTCTCGCAATTCTGCTTTCCACTTGTTTAGGCAGAAGCTTCTGTCACTTGCAATTAAAATGACTCACACTTGGGTTCCCTGGTGGTCCAGGGGTTAAGACTCCGCGCTCCCAACACAGCGGGCACGCGTTCAGTCCCTGGTCAGAGAAGATCTCGCAGGCCGCATGGCAAGGCCAAAGAGGGGGAAAAAATGAAATGACTTGTGGTGCAGTTCAGTTCAGTTCAGTTGCTCAGTTGTGTCCGACTCTTTGCGACCCCATGAATCGCAGCACGCCAGGCCTCCCTGTCCATCACCAACTCCCAGAACTTACTTAAACTCATGCTCACTGAGTCGGTGATGCCATCCAGCCATCTCACCCTCTGTCTTCCCCTTCTCCTCCTGCCCCCAATCCCTCCCAGCATCAGGGTCTTTTCCAATGAGTCAGCTCTTCAATGAGGTGGCCAAGGTATTGGAGTTTCAGCTTCAGCATCAGTCCTTCCAATGAACACCCAGGACTGATCTCCTTCAGGATGGACTGGTTGGATCTCCCTGCAGTCCAAGGGACTCTCAAGAGTCTTCTCCAACACCACAGTTCAAAAGCATCTTGTGGTGGTAGTGGTTTAATTGCTAAGCTGTATCCACCTCTTGCAACCCCACAGACTGGCCCACCAGCCTCCTCTGTCCCTGGAATTCTCCAGGCAAGGGTACTGGAGCCGGTTGCCATTTCCTTGTCCGGGGGATCTGCCCAACCCAGGGATCGAACCCTTGGCTCCTGCGTTGCAGGCAGATTCTTTACGGCTGAGCCACCAGGGAAGCCCTGAAATGACTAGTACTTGTCGTTAATTAACCTGTTCCGAACGTATAGCGGGCATGCACCACATGCTGAGAGGTAAGGAAAACTGAATCGATTGAGTTTAGTACTCCCACCGAGACCAGCTGCCTGGATCCACCCAGCAGTTTCTAAACCTTGAGAGAAAATGCTGCTTTTACCAACTATCATCAATACCTGGGCCTCTCAGCGGACTGCAGGGGGCTCCATCTCCCAAGAAGGACCTCCAAGACCCTCGTTAGAAAACAGGAACCCGACCTTCCTGCAGGAAGGCGACTCAGGGCACCCCCGTGGAGACGTCCCTCTTTTGGAGGTGTTACAGAGACCCCCACTGAGGGGAAACACCCCAGGTTTGTGAATACACACGTAACTCACACACAAGACACACGAGTGTGCCCACTCAGTTTCATTCAAACAGGCAAATGCACTAAGGAAGTGAGGTGAGGCTGCATCATGGATGGACTCAGAGAAGTTTCTGGAAGCTGGGAACAGCTATGTCCTGGAGCGTGGAGGCAGGCATGAGCTGTCCGCCATGATACGCACAAGAGCCCTGGCCTTCGGACAGGGACTGCCCACCTGCTGGCTTTGAGCAGGCCCCTCCGATGAGACGATGCCCGAACTGGGGGGAAAAGGAAGCCTTGGGCCACCCACAGCTGCGATTCAAGGCTGTCATTTCACTTACCTGCGGGAGGCCTCCAGCAAGTTCCCTGACCGCTCTGAGTTTTCTACTGCTAAGGGGTCATAACACCACACAGCCTGCGGCTCTTAAGGGGCTTGGAAGAGCTCACCCGTGGGAAGCTTCACACGGCACCAGCAGCGCCTAGTGAGGGTCCACTTCCCCGCCGCCCAATCGTAAGGACGTGGGGTCTAAACGGACAGCAAGGCTCACATAAAGGCTCAGTCAGGGTCAGCTCTGCAGCAGCAGGACCGCCAGTCTGCAAGCGACTCCATCTCGCGTTGGGCGTGCGCGCGTGTGCAGTTGTGTCTGATTCTCTGGGACCCCGCGGACTGTAGCCCGCAAGGCTCCTCTGTCCGTGGGATTCTCCAGGCGAGAGCACTGTTGTGGGCTGCAAGGCCCTTCTCCAGGGGATCTTCCCCACCCAGGGATCAAACCCGCATCTCCTGCAGGTTTGGAATCTTTACCACTGAGCCACCAGGGAAAGCCCCCAGGCTAGTCCCTGAGGCTCAGTGACGATTGATTTACTTGGCTCGACATCTCTGAGCCTCAATTTCCTTACCTACAAAACAGGGGCAACAGTGAGGATTAAACAAGGCGATCGCTTTAAGGTCCCACATGATGAACAGCGCATGGCTGCTGCTCACCCGCTCAGTCGTGTCTGAGCCTTCGTGACCCCATGGACTGCAGCACGCCGGGCCTCTGTGTCCCTGACCATCTCCCAAAGTTCAGGTCCCTTGCGTCAGGGATGCCACCCAGCCATCGCATCCTCTGATGCCCTCTTCTCCTTCTGCCCTCAATCTTTCTCAACATCGGGGACTTTTCCAGTGAGTCAGCTGTCTGCATCAGATGGCCAAGATACTGGTACATGGTAACGTCTCAATAAAGCAGCTATGCACAAGATCTAGCAAAGTCATCGCTACAGCCTTCATCTGAATCTAAGTACTCTTAAACAGGAAAGAACCAAAAAAAAAAAAGATACAGAACGTTAGAGCTGAAAGTAACCCTGTAGATTCTATCATCAAATTCTTTCACTTAAGAGATGGGTAAACCAAAGCCCAAGACCAAATCATGAGTTATGGGAAGAGCCGGGAATAGAATCCAGGTTCCTTGACTCCCATCTGCCCAGGACGGGAAGTTTTTCCTCCAGTTTTTCCCACTCCAGCGAGCTGCCCCCAGAAATGACAACGACAGCAGCAAAGTTCAGTCCAGATGAGACAATTCCAGGAAGCGGCCATCAGCCCAGGTCATCTGAGCCACGTGACAGTGGCATCGGGGTTTCCCTGAGAACAGATCCGCCCGATCCTGGGCGGGGTCCTTCCCTTCAGAAGCACGGGTGCTCTCACGGGGCCTCGGGGCCTCCGGAGCCCCAGGGCCAGCAAAGCATGTGATGCGCCTTATCTCCGGCCGGCGGGACTGCGCACCGCCCTGAAGGGCACCAGGGCATCTTTATCGAGGCGTGTGGCAACAGAACGTTACAGCAGCTGCAACAGCTGAGAACGCCTGCCAGCACCACGCGCCCGCCACCTGCTTCCTCTTCCCGGACTCCTGCCCCTCGCCTGCCAGGAGACACGCCGTGCCTCAGCCGCACGGGGCTCACCTCCGTCCCCCGCCCCCCGCCCCTCGCCCGGGCCCCCGAGCCCCTGGACACAGTGGGAGGGGGACGCAGACCCAGGACTCAGCGCAACGTGCAGTCCCGCCACCGGCCCGACCGCGCCTCAGCCGCCTTCTGTCGGGCTCAGCCTGCGGGCCCCCCCACCGGCTCCTCTCAGAGGAGCGCTTCCCACCCGCACAGCCCGTGTCAGTTCGGTCGCTCAGGCGTGTCCGTCTCTGGCGCCCCGTGGACTGGACCACAGCTCGCCCGGCTCCTCTGTCCATGGGATTCTCAGGCAAGGACGCTGGAGAGGGTTGCCACGCCTTCTCCAGGGGCTCTTCCCGACCCAGGGATCGAACCCGCGTCTCCTGCTTGGCGGGTCTGCCGCCGGAGGAGCCCCAGGAGGTGCTCGGTGGCCACCAGCCTCTGGCTGAAAGCAGGGCTGGGGCAGGGCGCTGTGGGGGCCTCGGGCCGGCGCTGGTCCCACTAAGCCTCGGTTTTCTCACCAAGTAAGGAGCTTAGCTTTCCAGTGCGACTCTGGGGACCCCCAGGAGATCTCGGGGACGCCTCAGAAACCCCCCAGGGAATTCGGGGCGGGCAGAGTCAAGCCTGCATCCCCTCTCCCACCTGCAGAGCTCCACCTTCATCTGCTTTTTACACTGAGGTCGAATACACGATTTCACTTTCAGAACGAGGCCTCTTGCCAAGAGAGAAAAAGGAAAAAAGAGAGAGAAGGAGAGGAAGAGGCATGCTTAGCCGGCAGGACCCCACCAGAGCACGTGAACGGAGCCTTCTAGAGAAAAGGGAAAGAACACGGGGTCCCCTCCGTCCTTTCCGAGGCAAAGCATGGCTGAGTGCACATCCAAATCATCAGCGACTCCTGAAGGGTCCCCACAAGTCAGGGCGTCAAGGGGGAAGGGACAGAGACAGGGGGAAAGGCCACCCCAAGGGCAGAGCTCTCTGTTTACGGGCTCTCTGATGCCCCTCCCACGGGGGGTGTCAGGCCGAGGGAGCCCCAGCAGCCCTCGGGAAAGGTTCGGGGTGAAGGAGATGACAACAGAAAGGGGGGACCAGCAGCCCGGCCTGGGGAGGCGCGTCTGGGCCCGATGTCCCCGCCGGGAAAGGACCGTGGTCGGCGGGCCGGGCCCTCTGGCTGCTTCCCCCTCTCTGCGTGGAAAGAGCTCTGTGCTTGGGAGACTCCTGTTTATAGACCCAGATCTTCACCCACTGAATCTGGTTCAAAGAGACAAGGACGTGTGATTCTCCTTGTCCCTAATGCCTGCCTCCCCCCCAGCCTCCTTTCCAGGATGAGGGGTTGTGGATTGCCAAGGACAAATACCATCACATCCAAGGACTCCAAACACACACACACACACGCCCCTGCCTGGGCCCAGCGTCTGGTTTTTCCAGTCTCTCTTCTCCAATGAGAAGCCAGAAAGTCTGAGTAAGTGTCAGCTCTCAGCAGGCACTCAGGGCTCTCTGTTCCCCATCTGAGAGTCGGAGGGACCTTCACCAACGCCCCTTCGCCCTCCTAAACCGAAACCCTCCCGGGGGGACGTTCCCCTTTCTGCCTCTTCCTAACACCCTGGCCGATGAATCGAGAGGAAACGAAGCGGCATCCTGGGTGAGCCTCACGCGCTCACTTTCAAGACGTGGTTCTGGCTGAACAGTCTGAGCCAAGAACTGGCCCCATTTGGAAATGAAGACGTTGAGGAGTAAACTCAACACCAGATTAGCCCAAGGCCACCAAGTCCCTAGACAACTGGACAAGCCCCACAGCCCCAGCTGGCCGAGCTCCAGGCGTTCCACCGTCACGACGATAAGAAGGGTATTTTGCTGCAGGCACTTTCATGGTTTCAAACATAATATTTGCTTCTCACGGCAACCCCAGGAGGAACACGGATGACACCCCTTTACAGCTGAGACGACTACTTCATGTGGTTAAATGGCTCGTCCCAGGTGACCCCGCTGACAAGGAGCAGTTAGGGCTCAAATGCAGGGCTGCGGAAGCCAGGACTCCCGGCTCTCACCCTCCACACTGTCTGAAGACGCCCTCCCCAGGCCAGCTCAGAAACACACCTGCACTTACTTCAGGGACGCTGCAACGTCGACGAAACTGAACTGGACTCATCTACGTGCAGGAATGAAAAAGACTCCAGTGTAGGGACTTCCCTGGTGGTCCAGCGGCTAAGACGCTCAGCTCCCAGCGCTGGGGGCCCGGGTCCGATCCCCGGTCAGGGAGCCAGACCCCACAAGCTGCAACTGAGAATTCGCACGCCACGTTAAAAGATCCCACCTGCCGCAACTAAGGCCTGGGGCAGCCAAACAGATAGTATTTTTAGTTTCTTAAAGAAACACACCCGTGTACATAAGCCCACAGATGTGCGGGTTTGCAGAGACGCAGATGACTGCCTCGCCAAGGACCCAGCTCTGTGACCCTGAGCGAGTGGCCTGACCCCCCCAGACTCAGCTCCCCGCGAGCGGCAGGAGTAATCTGCGGGGCTGCTGTGAGGATTAAACCAGTGAATGCGTGTGAAGCGTTCAGAGCGAGGCGGGTACAGATTAAACTCCCAAGACTATCAGTTTTCTCCAACATGAGTTTCTGCTAAAGAGGCAACTCTAACGCCAATTCTCAGAAGGTGACAGCGGGTCCCTTAGAATGGACTGACATTCATTTGAATGAAGTCATCTCCCTACATGTGCATTTAAAGAACAGAGCTCTCTGTAAATTTTGCTTCTGCTAATTCTCAAAAATGTTGACCTTTACTACTCATCACTCATTTCTAAACAGTTGTCATTTCCACTTTGGTTTCTTTTGAACCCATGAGTTATTTAGAAAAGTAAGTAAACTTTCTAAATCAGTTCAGTTCAGTCACTCAGTCGTGGCTGACTCTTTGCGACCCGATGGACTGAAGCACGCCAGGCCTCCCTGTCCATCACCAACTCCCAGTTTGCTCAAACTCATTCCATCGAGTCAGTGATGCCATCCAGCCATCTCATCCTCTGCCGTCCCCTTCTCCTGCCTTCAGTCTTTCCCAGCGTCAGGGTCTTTTCCAATGAGTCAGCTCTTTCTAAATGCATTAACAATTTAAATCTTCAAAGTGGGTAAACCTAAGGAGAGCTATCATTGCATAGTTAATTTCTAACTTTATTATATTGTCATCAGGAACAAGTCCAATGTGACTTAATATTTTGTGGAATTTAGCATTTTATTTGTGTGTTAGCACATGATCAGTATTTTTTAATCGTCCATGAAGCTTGAAAAGCTCCTGCACTCCATTTGTTGGACACAAAAATCATCAAGGCTTCACCCGCACCTGCTGCGTTCATTCCTCTGCTTTTGTTGGGCAGGACTTGAGCAAGATATAGAGCAGGAGTAGTGAAGAGAGATGGAAGTTCATCTAAAGAGAGGAAGGAGGAAAAACAAAAACACCGTGCGGGCAGACGTCATCTATACGGTAACCTGTAATCAGGGAAGTTAATTCACCCAGAACCACACGGCAATAAGGAACAGATGGGCCCCTGCGTGGTCCAACCCCTGGGTCACAGTGGATTATTTCAGACAAAGATCTGGGGTCTCAAAACCAAGGGCCTCGCCCACAACATTCTTCTCATTCACCACAAGGTCCCATCCGGAGTCACAGATCCTTCTGTCCACTCACTCAGCCAGCGGTATTTACTGAACATCTCTCATCTCCCAACAGCACACACCAGACTGGGCACCCTGCTCTCCCTGAACCTCATGGTCTCAGATGGGAGGCACCCAGGCCGTTCCGTCACCACGTGGGGGAGATGACAGCTCTCAGTCCAAGGAACCGAACGCCCAGGCGAGGACAGGGCAGAGCCTGGGAAGATGAAGCATCTGGGAACGGCTGGCAAGATGACTCCTGGGGAAACTGCAAAGGATGCCTGCGGGAAGGCATCTGGGGAGGGAAGGCCACACCTTCTTCCTGCTGGTCCTCTCACCCCAGCAGCATTCACGGAGATTCAAAGGTGAACCTCGGCTTCCTCTCCCCACCCCAGGCTTCTCCACGCCTCCCTGGCTTCCTCCCCTGCTCCCGGCCCCATGAGCGCCCCACACCCCTCAGCATCCAGCTGCCAAGGATACAGGAAAGAGGAGGGAGCCTGCACTGCCTGCCTCCCTCAGCCTCAGCCTCCCCCAACCTGCTTTCAGCCTCTGTCCCCCAAGGCCCTCCCCCTCAGGATGCTCGGGGCGCTGCACACCAAAGGCTGTGGAAGTCGCTCAGTCGTGTCAACCCTGTGCCACCCCATGGATAGTCCAGGGGATTCTCCAGGCCAGAGCACTGAGTGGGTAGCCCTACCCTTCTCCGGGGGATCTTCCCCACCCAGGGCTCCCACATCGCAGGCGGATTCTTCACCAGCTGAGCCACCAGGGACGCCCAGGAACGCTGGCAGTTACTGAGCGCCCACCGCGAGGAGGACTCTAACACAGGCCTGGGACTTCCCTGCTGGTTCAGTAGATAAGACTCCGCACGTCCAGCGCAGGGGCTGTGGGTTCGATCCTTGGGCAGGGAAGTAAGATCCCGCAGGCCGCAGTGTGAGGTCAAAAAATAAATAAATAAAAATAAGACCACAGTTCTAATGAGATGGATGAAACTGGAGCCCATTATACAGAGTGAAGTAAGCCAGAAAGATAAAGAACATTACAGTATACTAACACATGTATATGGAATTTAGATAGATGGTGGCGATAACCCTATATGCAAAACAGAAAAAGAGACACAGAAGTACAGAACAGACTTTTGAACTCTGGGGGAGAACGTGAGGGTGGGATGTTTTGAAAGAACAGCATGTATATTATCTATGGTGAAACGGACCACCAGCCCAGGTGGGATGCATGAGTCAAGTGCTCGGGCCTGGTGCACTGGGAGGACCCTGAGGAGTCGGGTGGGGAGGGAGGTGGGAGGGGGGATCGGGATGGGGAATACGTGTAACTATATGGCTGATTCATGTCAATGTATGACAAAACCCACTGAAATGTTGTAAAGTGATTGGCCTCCAACTAATAAAATAATATTAAAAAAAAAAAAAAAATAAGACCAGAACCTAAGACACGGGTCTTAAGTTTACCAAGGCGTTTAATCTCTGCAAGAATCTTCTGGGGCCCTCTCCACCTTACAGGTGAGAAAGCCAAAGCATAAAGATGCCAGGCAGCCTCCCCAGACCCTGAAGGCTGAGCGCCGGAGCCGGGAGGAGAGCAGGTCGCTGGACGCAGATCCCTGAGGCCCGTGACCCTGGAGCGAGGCGTCCGACAGCACCTGCCGCCCCCCAGCACAGCACGCAGCCCTGGTCCCCCAGAAACACACGGCCAAGGCGCCGACACGGAGGCTGTGCCAACGAGGTCGTGATGGATGAAAAGCCTGAGAAGCGGTCACAGCTCAGAGGCGCCGAGGAAACGGAGAGCGCGATGCACTGTGCCACGCCGGGTGGGACCCCAGACCAGAGGCAGGGCCTCCCGTGGGAAACGAGGGGCACCCACACAGTCTGGAGCTGCGTGACTCGCGATGTTCCAGGGTCAGCTTCCCCGTTTAGACACACGGCCCGTCACAACCTAAGACGCTAACAATGGAGGAAACCTGGCCGGGGGGACTCTGCACTCTGTGTAACCCTTCTGTCAGTCTAAAATTAGCCCAGGATGAAACACGCATTTCCACAAAGAGCAATCCCGCTGCCCTCCTGCGGGCTCCCTGAGCCAGGCAGCTAAGCAAACCCAGACAGTGCACGCTCACTGATCTCTTCAGGTGGGAGGTGAGCCTCACCCAAGTTTCCACACACAGACAGAGGGACGTTGCCACGGAAATGGCCCAGCCAGGAAACAGGCTGACCCAACAGCAGAGAGGGGAGGAAGTTGCAGAGGCCTGACATAAAACGCTGGAGATAAGGCCCCCTCGGGACTGCCGAGCCTCCCAGCAAGTTCATCTGCTGTGGCAGCTCAGTAGCTCAGTCATGTCCAGTGCTTTGCGACTGCATGGACTGCAGCCCACCAGGCCTCCCTGTCCATCAGCAACTCCCAGAGTTTACCCAAACTCATGTCCATTGAGTGGGTGATGCCATCCAACCATCTCATCCTCTGCCGTCCCCTTCTCCTCCCGCCCTCAATCTTTCCCAGCATCAGGGTCTTTTCCAGTGAGTCAGCTCTTTGCATCAGGTGGCCAAAGTACTGGAGTTTCAGCTTCAGCATCAGTCCTTCCAGTGAATATTCAGGGTTGATTTCCTTTAGGATGGACTGGTTGGATCTCCTTGTAGTCGAAGGGACTCTGAAGAGTCTCATCCAGCAGAAGAGTTTGAAAGCATGAATTCTTCGATGCTCAGCCTTCCTTATGGTCTAACTCATATTTGTACGTGACTACTGGAAAAACCACAGGTTTACAGCTTCCTGGGCTGTGGGAGTGTGGTCTGGACTCACAGAGGACTTCGCTGGCAGGCAGCTTCTAAAACAGTGGCTGCTTTTACATATCAACAAAAATAAAGTTTGTGGAGGCTCCAAGAAGGCCTACTGAATGCTGTCAGCTCAGATCTGGAACGTGCCCTGCGGCGATGACACTGGAACTGAGCCTTCAGGGATGTGTAACAAGTTCCAAGGGAGGAAGGAGGTGGCTGGATTCTCACCGTGATACCCACATCCTCTCCTTCGTGGTCTTCCTGAAAGGGGACAACCCTCCATGAGGAGCAGGGCTGGAAGTTCAGGTACAGATAGGAGCCTTGGAACTCACCCATCCTCATCCTTAAAGGTGGAACCAGCAACCTCTGGCTTAATTAGCACTTCAGGCGGGTCAAGTTTCACTAACCCAGAGGGGATGGAGCTGGAAGAGTAAGTCCCCGTGAAGAATAAGGAGTGTGTAAGGGCCAAGATGTTACTGATCAGTCGACAGACAAGGGTACAGGTCCCACCTGCCACGGTGTCAAGGGGCAAACAGTACAGCTGGGGAGGCGGTCAATGACAGTGTGACAGATAAACAAGGAGGCCGTGTTCAAGTCTTGATCTCACCCCTCGGATCTCAAGTCCGTCTGAGCCTCAATTCCCTCACCTGTAAGATGGGAATACTATATAATGCCACCTTGCCTTGCGGGGTGGAGAGGATTAGACACACACACGTCCTTTCCAACAGTAAGCGGCAGCTCGATCAATGACCATTGCTACCACATTGATACGGTGAGGGGACACCACCAAGTCACAGGCCCATGGATCTGAGAGACAGCAGGACTTAGGAGACCAGAGAGTCCAACTCATAAAAGACAGCTGGAAGGTGCTTTCAAGCCCACGCCATGGTAAGGGGAAAAAAGGAAAGAAAAAACCCGCTGACAATAGAAGAGAAATATTTTGCTCTGAAGCAACCTGCAACCCATGAGGGCTGCTGGCAGGCAGAGGGGCAGGCCCCAGGCTGTGTTTCAGGAGTATTACCGGTAGGAGCAAGCCTGGGAAGACAGGCAGGAATTTTGCCAAAAGGGGAAGGCAGCCCTGAAAGGAAGGTAGACAGCCTGTCTCCCCTGGCCCCACCCACGGGACTAAAAATAGAACTAATCGCCTTCCTCCAGCCCCGCGTTCTCTCTCTGACCTCTGGCTGCTGGGTCGGTAATCCCTCGCAATCCCTGTCACTCCCGCCTCAGCTCCACCACCGTCTGCTCACCCAGGGACAGCGCTCCCAACCCCGGACAGCGCTCCCAACCCCGGACAGCGCTCCCAACCCCAGGCCAGCTCTCCCAACCCCGGACAGCGCTCCCAACCCCGGACAGCGCTCCCAACCCGGGACAGCGCTCCCAACCCCGGACAGCTCTCCCAACCCCGGACAGCTCTCCCAACCCGGGACAGCGCTCCCAACCCAGGACAGCTCTCCCAACCCGGGACCAGCTCTCCCAACCCAGGACAGCTCTCCCAACCCGGGACAGCTCTCCCAACCCGGGACAGCTCTCCCAACCCAGGACCAGCTCTCCCAACCCCGGACAGCGCTCCCAACCCCGGACAGCGCTCCCAACCCCGGACAGCTCTCCCAACCCGGGACAGCGCTCCCAACCCAGGACAGCTCTCCCAACCCGGGACCAGCTCTCCCAACCCAGGACAGCTCTCCCAACCCGGGACAGCTCTCCCAACCCGGGACAGCTCTCCCAACCCAGGACCAGCTCTCCCAACCCCGGACAGCGCTCCCAACCCCGGACAGCGCTCCCAACCCCGGACAGCTCTCCCAACCCGGGACAGCGCTCCCAACCCAGGACAGCTCTCCCAACCCAGGACCAGCTCTCCCAACCCAGGCCAGCGCTCCCAACCCGGGAACAGCTCTCCCAACCCAGGACAGCTCTCCCAACCCAGGACCAGCTCTCCCAACCCCAGGCCAGCGCTCCCAACCCGGGACCAGCTCTCCCAACCCAGGACAGCTCTCCCAACCCGGGACCAGCTCTCCCAACCCGGGACCAGCTCTCCCAACCCGGGACCAGCTCTCCCAACCCCGGACAGCGCTCCCAACCCCAGGCCAGCGCTCCCAACCCGGGACAGCACTCACAACCCCGGGTCAGCGCTCCCAACCCCGGGACAGCTCTCTCAGGGAGCGAATCCGGCCAGGGAGATCGGGAGGCAGGAAGGAACCACAGCCATTAGAAACGTAAAAGGGGAAGCGCGGCCCCCTGCTCCGATGGCTGTGAGCACACTCCTGGGGAACTCGTGTGGGGAACCTCTAAATGCGGAAGGCGGCCAGGGACAAGCCCTGCAGGACACAAGAGCAAACGGAGAGAGTGAATAAGTCGGTCTGGTCTTTAGCACCTCAGGAGTCGATTTCATTAGCGCATCCCTATTGGCTCTCTGTGGAGGATCCGGTAAACCCCAAGAGGTTTCCAGCTCTCTGGGCACGTGTCCAAAGTCCGCGACCTCCGTTCCGCACGTGGCTGCCTCTCTGTGAGCATGACCGACTCTCACGCTGCAGCTGTTCAGTCTCTCCGTCGTGTCCGACTCTTCCCGACCCCATGAACCGCAGCACGCCAGGCATTCCTGTCCATCACCAACTCCAGGAGTTTACTCAAACTCATGTCCATTGAGTTGGTGATGCCATCCAACCATCTCATCCTCTGTCGTCCCCTTCTCCTCCCACCTTCAATCTTTCCCAGCATCAGAATCTTTTCAAATGAGTCAGTTCTTTGCAGCAGCTGGCCAAAGTATTGGAGTTTCAGCTTCAACATCAGTCCTTCCTATGAACATTCAGGGTTGATTTCCTTTAGGATTGACAGGTTTGATCTCCTTGCAGTCCAGGGGACTCTCAAGAGTCTTCTCCAACACCACAGTTCAAAAGCATCAATTCTTCAGCACTCAGCCTCCCATGTGGTCTAACTCTCATATCCATACATGACTACTGGAAAAACCATAGCTTTAACTATAAGAATTTTTGTCAGCAAAGTGATGTCTGCTTTTTAATATGCTCTGTAGGTTGGTCATAGCTTATCTTCCAAGGAGTGAGCATCTTTAGAGTTCATGGCTGCAGTCACTGTCCACAGTGACTTTGGAGCCCAGGAAAATAAAGTCTGCCACTGTTTCCATTTGATGCTGGAGGCTCGCCTTTCACGGACCATATTCCTTTGTTTTCCCTGTATGACCACGTGTTCTTTCAGACCAGGACTTTGTATAAGAACTCTGCCTAGAATTCCCTGGCGGTCCAGGGGTTAAGACCTGGTGCTTTCACTCCTGTGACCTGGGTTCAATCCCTGGTTGGGGATCTATTATTCATAAGATCCCACACGCCTTGTTGCATGGCCAAAAATAAAAATAAAAAACTCTACATCTCAGGATGCCCAGCAGTTCACGAGGCAGGCAGAGGTTAAAAGGCACCAAACGTGGTGTCTCCGTGAAGCCCAAAGGGAGAATGGGTGAGAAATTCCAGGATCTTTGCCTTTCTACTAAGGAGCCTCTCCAGCCTCTGACGAGTAGATTTTAGTCTCAACAAGGACCCGAGCGGAAGCATCACTTCCTCTGGGAAGAGCCCCGAGGCCCTAAAGCCCCAGCGCCAGGGACTGGCCCACGGGGTCTTCCAGGGGTTCTTTCTGTCCCAAGGACGGGATCTCCAGTCTGTTCCTCGGGCGCCTCCCTCGCTGCGATCCCCAAGGCCCAGCAAGGTGTGTTGTCAGCATCAATTCCCACCCCTGCCCCAGCGCCTCTGGGAGGGCGGGGACAGAGAAGTTGCTGGCTGAACACTGGCTGAGTGAAACCAGGGCTGCGGGACGGGAAGGGTCTGGGCTCAGCAGATCCAAAGTTCAGCGGCGGAGACCTCGGCAGGAACCGCCTGGAGAGACAGGCTGGGCGTGGGCACCACAGCTCCCGGCCATCCTGACGTCACCAAAGGGCAGGCTTCTGGGCCGGCAGGCCGGGAGGAGAAAGGCGAGAGGCGGACGAGATGCGGCCAGTGACTGCGGCAGCAGGAAGGGGCGCCCTTCAGGGACGGTGCTGCCCCCAGCCCGGCCGTTTGGGGAACTAGAGTTGACTGAAGGTGGGTGATTATCAGGGATTATCTCATTTCACCCTCAGTGACCCTGAGGGGAGGGTGCAGTGATCCACTTTACACCAACTCGAGACCTTGGTTCCAGAGTGCTTGGAACAGGCTCCCAGCGAAGCACTGTTAGAAACACACACCCTCAGCGTTGATGGAGACTTTGAACCTCCTCCTGGGCTGCCCACCTCTCCAAGAGGGCTCACATCCCTACAACAGTCAACATCCCACCAAGCCTCCCTCCCAGGTCCCACCAGCCTGGCAGCGCTGACTATCACAAATGCCTTTGACAGGGCTTCCCTGAGTGGCTCCGGGGTAAACAATCCACCTGCCAATGCCGGAGACTCAGGTTCCATCCCTGACCCAGAAGATCCCACAGGCCTCAGAGCAACGAAGCCCGTGCACCGCATCTACGGAGCCTGTGTTCTAGAAGCCAGGGAGTCGCAACACTGACCCCACGCTGCAGCTACTGGAACCCACGGTCTGCAAGGAGAGAAGCCCGGAACCACGGAGGGAGAGGGGCCGCCGCTCAGGCAGCTCCGGGAGAGCTCCAGCAGCAGCAAAGGCCCGACACAGCCAGTAAATAAGCAACTAAACGAAAAAAAAAAAGTGCTTTCTGGGGTCATCACGTCTGCCCATCAGCCTCCAGGCCTCACTGTTCTCCTTCCACCTACAGGAGCGGCACTAACGCCCTGCACAGGACGCGCTTCCGCTGTCTGCGGGCCGTTCACGCTCCGCTGGCCCCAGGGTTTAGAAAGATCCCCGCAGACAGAGATCGCACTGCCGCTCAGGGTGAAACTTGCTTTGAGCAGGTTAGCAAACCACGACAAAAGGAATCAGAGAGCGAAGATGGTAACAGTGTTGCGGTGAAGGGGCTCTCTCTCTCTCTCCGGGGGCAAGGGGGGGCTGGCTCGGGGAGGTGAGCTAGAAGCCAAAACCCACCTAAACCTTAACAGTAGTCTTCAAGGAAAGCGTTAGTGTTGCTGAAAGGGAATTAGAGATCCACCGAACTCCCTGTGACAAAGCGGGGGAGAGGAGCAGCGAGGCGCAGTGACACGGAGGAGCAGGCACCAGGCACCAAGCCACAGCCAGAATCTCCTGACCCAGCGGGTCCTCTCTGCACAGCGCGGTCATCCATCTCCCTGCCCCACGAGGCCGCGCCCCCAGCCTCACCACTCCGTCTACAGCCTCCCTTCCACAGCGCTCCGGGAGGAAAAGGGGAGACGCAGCATTGGCGCCATTTTACAGACGGTAACACTGAGGCTCGGAGAACCAACGGGACTTGCTTGGGTTCCTCCAACAATCTGAATTTCTACTTGGGCCTCAGAGTTCAGCTGAGGCTGTCTGCTGTCTGCTGAAAGGGCATCTCGCCCCGGAAATGGACTTCCTCACTTAAGGAAGGACACTGCCTCTCCTGCCGACCAGCTCTGCACCGCCCGCTGTGCTGGACCGGCGGGTCTTCAACACCAGGCTCCGCTTTGCTCTCTGCCTCCGGGGCAAGGGCTCAGGGAGAGGTCAGGAGCCTGGCTCCTCCCTGGATCGGGCTCCCGGCCGCCCCGTGACCCGGGGCATCTGTCCTTCCCAGGCTGAGCTCTGGTCTCCTCCTCTTTACACACAGAGGCAGCCACTTCTGCTCTGTCATTTCAGGGATGTTTGGAGGCAGCAGGGAGGCTGACTCCCACCACCAGTGACCGTCCCCTGGCCTCGGTCACATCCCCTCCCCTGCCTCCAACGCAGTCCTTCTAGGAGCCGGTGAAAGGGTCAGGAAGGTCTCAGCTCAGACAAGGGCGGGCAAGGAAAACAGCTGTGACATCAGCCCAGCACTCCTTCACGCTTTTGCCCAAGGCTTCATCTTTCCGAAGAGATTTTACAGTGACTAGTGTGAGATTCACCAGGCTTAGTCCTGGGTGCGCCACGCACCATACAAATGGCTGTGCCTGCTCTCTTGGGTTTAGTCCTGAGGACCACCCATTTTACAGATGACAAAACTTAGGCTCCAAGGTCATGGGCACAGCTGGTAAGCAGTGGAGCAGGGAGGCAACCCCAGCTCTATCCAGACCCCTGTTGCTCGGACTTCAGTTGCGCATGATCACCTGGAGAGATTTATGGATAATCAGATTCTGATTCCCTTGCTCTGGAGGGAGGCCTAAGCGACCGCGCCTCTGACAAACTCCCATGTAGATGGGACTACGTTGCATCAGGGGCTAGATCTTAAATTCCCCTAAGACAGAGCCTGAGTGACCCATCCCCAGGGCTGAGCACTGGGTTTGCCCCATAGAGAACACTCAGCGATTATTTATTCAATGAGTCAATGAATATTGCACGTAAATACCCATGCTTAACCGCTTCTCTATACTAAGCCCGATTACATCATCCGAGCTCAACACAAATCTCCAGGGTACCATTAACCTTCCTTCGACCGATACGGAAACAAGTTCAAAAGAGTAGGTTGCCCAAGGTTTCACCGATTTTACGCAGCAGGGTTGGAAGCGGACTCCCTTCAGATCCTTGGGCCCGATCACAGCCGTCCCAAGGATGGGGGGCGCGGGCGGGGGGTTAATAATTACAGACAGCTGGATGCCGAGGCGCTGAACATCCGCTGGACCAGATCAGCTCCCGGTCAGGCGGTCGCCCACGGGAGCTGCTCTCTCGCGGGCGAGGGCAGCGGGCTCAGCGCCCCCCAAGGGGAGAGAGGCTCGGGGGCGCCCGGAGGAGGCGGGTCCGGGCGCAGCGCCCGGCAGCGGCGGGCAGGCGGTGCGCGCCCCCGACCTTCACGGGGAGTCCCTCTGGACGCCCCCGCGGACCCCAGCTCTCGACAGACGCCGTCCAGCCGTGCGGGGGGCGGGGGGGCGCCCAGGGAGAGCGCAGCCTGGCGACGCTTCGGCGGCAGGCGACCCGGGGACGGGGGCTCCGTGCGTCCGGCTCGGGGAGCGCCGGCCTGGACCCGGGCCCGGAGGAAGACCCCGCCCGCCCCCGGACTCACGGCCTTCAGCTGCTCCAGCCGGTCCTTCATCCTGGCGCCGCGCCGGGGCCCAGGTGAGCGGCCGGAAGAGGCGGCGGCCGAGCGAAGAGGAGCGTCCGCGGCCCCGCGAGGCCCGCCCGCGCTCCCGACGCGGCTCCGGGGGCGCGGCTCCGACCGGCGCCCGCCCTCACCTGGGCCGCGCCCCGCCCTTAAAGGGCCCGCGCCCGGCCGAGGGGCGGCCCGCCTCGGTGCAGGCGCCCAGTCCTGTCCGACTCTCTGCGACCGCACGGACGGCAGCACGCGGGGCCTCCCTGTCCGTCACCAACTCCTGGAGTTTGCCCAAACTCAGGTCCGTTGAGTCGGTGGTTCCATCCAACCCTCTCATCCTCTGTCGTCCCCTTCGTCTTCTCCTGCCCACAATCTCTCCCAGCATCAGGGTCTTTTCAAATGAGTCAGTTCTTCACATAAAGTGGCCAAAGTATTGGAGTTTCAGCTTCAACACCAGTCCTTCCAATGAACACCCAGGACTGATCTCCTTTAGGATGGACTGGTTGAATCTCCTTGCAGTCCAAGGGACTCTCAAGAGACTTCTCCAACACCACAGTTCAAAAGCATCAGTTCTTCAGTGCTCAGCTTTCTTTATAGTCCAACTCTCACATCCATACATGACCACTGGAAAAACCATAACCTTGACTAGACGGACCTTTGTTGGCAAAGTAATGTCTCTGCTTTTTAATATGCTGTCTAAATTGGTCATATCTTTCCTTCCAAGGAGTAAGCGTCTTTTAATTTCATGGCTGCGATCACCATCTGCAGTGATTTTGGAGCCCCCAAAAATAAAGTCAGCCACTGTTTCCACTGTTTCCCCATCTATTTGCCAAGAAGTGGTGGGACTGGATGCCATGATCTTAGTTTTCTGAATGTTGAGTTTTAAGCCAACTTTTTCACTCTCATCTTTCACCTTCATCAAGAGGCTCTTTAGTTCTTCTTCACTTTCTGCCATAAGGGTGGTGTTATCTGCATAGCTGAGATTATTGATATTTCTCCCGGCAACCTTGATTCCAGCTTGTGCTTCATCCAGCCCAGCATTTCTCATGATGTACTCTGCATAGAAGTTAAATAAGTAGGGTGACAATATACAGCCTTGACATACTCCTTTCCCAATTTGGAACCAGCTGTTGTTCCATGTCCAGTTCTAACTGTTGCTTCCTGACCTGCATACAGATTTCTCAGGAGGCAGGTCAGGTGGTCTGGTATTCCCATCTCTTTCAGAATTTTCCATATTTTGTTGTGATCCACACAGTGAAAGGCTTTGGCATACTCAATAAAGCAGAAGTAGATGTTTTTCTGGAACTCTCTTGCTTTCTCAATGATCCAACAGATGTTGGCAATTTGATCTCTCGTTCCTCTGCCTTTTCTAAATCCAGCTTGAATATCTGGAAGTTCACAGTTCAGGTACTGTTAAGCCTGGCTCGGAGGATTTTGAGCATTACTTTGCTAGTGTGTGAGATGAGTACAATTGTGGGGTAGTTTGAGCATTCTTTGGCATTGCCTTTCTTTGGGATTGGAATGAAAACTGACCTTTTCCAGTTCTGTGGCCACTGCTGAGTTTTCCAAGTTTGCTGGCATTTTGAGTGCAGCACTTTCACAGCATCATCTTTCAGGATTTGAAATAGCTTAACTGGAATTCCATCACGTCCACTAGCTTTGTTCATATCAGCTGAGAAATAACTCCAGAAAGAAGGAAGAGATGGAGCCAAAGCAAAAACAACACCCAGTTGTGGATGTGACAGGTGATGGAAGTAAAGTCCGATGCTGTAAAGAGCAATACTGCGTAGGAACCTGAAATGTTAGGTCCATAAATCAAGGTAAATTGGAAGTGGTCAAACAGGTGAAGGAAGAGTTGAACATTGACATTTCAGGAATCAGAGAACTAAAATGGGTTAGAATGGGTGATTTTAACTCAGATGACCATTATAGGAATCAGAGAACTAAAATGAACTGGAATGGGTGAATTTAACTCAGATGACCATTATATCTACTACTGTGGGCAAGAATCCCTTAGAAGAAATGGAGTAGCCATCATAGTCCATAGAAGAGTCCAAAATGCAGTACTTGGGTACAATCTGAAAAACGACAGAATGATCTCTGTTCATTTCCAAAGCAAACCATTCACTATCACGGTAATCCAAGTCTATGCCCCAACCAGTAATGCTGAAGAAGCTGAAGTTGACCGATTCTATGAAGAGCTACAAGACCTTCTAGAGCTAACACCCAAAAAAGATGCCCTTTTCATCACAGGGGACTGGAATGCGAAAATAGGAAGTCAAGAAACACCTGCAGTAACAGGCAAATCTGGCCTTGGAGTACAGAATGAAGCAGGGCAAAGGCTAATAGAGTTTTGCCAAGAGAACGCACTGGTCATAGCAAACACCCTCTTCCAACCAGTCACTTCAGTCGTGTTCAACTCTTTGCGGCCCCATGGACTGCAGCCCACCAGGCTCCTCTGTCCTTGGCATTCTCCAGGCAAGAACACTGGTGTGGGTTGCCATGCCCTCCTCTGAGGGATCTTCCCGACGCAGGGATTGAACGTGCATCTCTTGTGTCTTCTGCATCGGCAAGCAGCTTCTTCACCACTAGCGCCAACTGGGAAGCCTCCCAACAGGTGGGAGAGGGAGCTACTAATTCTGCTGGACGAAGGGCATTCCAAGTAAAGGAATGTGTATGGTCCAGAACTGCGGGTTGGAGCAGAAAGACTGTTCTTCATGGAAATTACTGGAGGTGAGGCAGGGTGGGGTGGGCTGGGAGGAAGACTGGATTTATGATGTCGGCCATGGGGATCCGTCAGAGAAACGTACGCAGTTCAGTGGTGCAGTCAGAACACCTGCCACTCACCGTGTGGACGCCTTTGCAAAGTTACTGCTTCTCTAGGGGATGAATCAGAGATATTACAGCTTTCCAGTTTGCTGTGAGGCCTGTTACCGGAGGAGGAACGGCTGATTCGTCGTCTCCTGTGGAGCAGAGGTGTAAGAGGAGGATGTTTGTACTGGAAACCTTAAGCTGTTAATTCCTATCTGATTTCCCCAGGTGGCTCAGTTCAGCTCAGTCGCTCAGCCGTGTCCGACTCTGCGACCCCATGAACCGCAGCACGCCAGGCCTCCCTGTGCATCACCAGCTCCCGGAGTTCACTCGGACTCCTGTCCATCGCGTCGGTGATGCCGTCCCCCCATCCCGTCCTCTGTCGCCCCGTCTCCTCCCGCCCTCAGTCTTGCGCGGCCGGCATTCCCTTCCGAGCGCTGGGCGTGTTTTCCCCCGCCCCGCCGTCTTCCCGCCCGCGCCTCCACACCTCCACTTTCTTTCCTCTCCCCTGCCCGCCTTCCTACTCGGGAACAAACGCTCTGTCCCGCACATTCAGGGTGGAGCTCAAAAAATGGGACCGGCGGTGGCGAAGGGTCAACCCTCCGCTCAGGGAAAGAATCTGCGCTTTGCATCCAGATCAAATGCTGTGAATATTTTCCTGGCTCTGGGGTTCCCCTCCTGTGGCTAAGACTTCCCCTTTCCATGGGGGTGGGGGCGCGCAGTGTGGCTTCCATCCCCGCTCAGGAACCGAGCGACCAAATCACGAAACAGGAACAGTATTGTAACAAATTCTGTAAAGGCTTTTAAAAGTTTCCATATTTTAAAAAGTGGTTTTCTCCATAATCCTAGCAGAATTCGGCCTCCGGTGCGATCTCGCTGCGCCTCCCGTGCAGGCGTGCTGGCCTCCCGGGAAGGCGGTCTGCGGCGGGCGGCCGGCTTGCACCCCCGCCCCGCCCCGGTCTTCGCCGTCCGTCCGCGTCCCTGCAGCCCGCGATCCGGGGGCGCGGTCCCGCCTCGGGCCACAGGGAGGCGCGTGCGCCCCCAGGTGGTCAGCAGTGGGAACGGCGAACGGGTCAGAAATCGCGCTCCACCTGCTCTCCTTAACGCAGGCTTGCCAATGAGGGCAGGAAGCTCTGCGCTCTAGAACAGTCTTCTGAGGACGCAGACGCGTGAACCGCTCTCCACGGTGGAAGTCTGAAAAGGACCGCAGGAGATTATCGGGGTAGCCATCCAGCCTCTGCCTGAACGTACTGCAATGTTTTTTTTACGATTATTTCAAACACTCCCAAACATTTTCTCTGGGTGAACAGTTCCACCTGTTGTTTAAAAGCGTTTTGTTATGCAGAACAAAAATTTTCCCTCCCTCTAGCTTCCATCACTCCTTCTTGCTCCTTACCTTTGTCTGAATACTTAAGAAATTTAATCTGTCACCGGGAGGGTTTCCAGGTAGGGATGGCAGCTCTGGGGCCACGGACCAATTGCTGACACGTGGCCAGGAAGACTGCATTCTAGACACAGTTTCACCCACAAAACAGCTGTCACCTGACATCACATAACCTGTTTTCTTATCTGTGAGATAAGGAGGTTGGTCAAAACGGGTGCTTCTCAACCTTTTCTTTTTTTTTCAGTTTTTTTTCCTTAATGTATATATTTTATTTAAGTATAGTTGACTTACAATGCTTCAACGTGATTTGGTTGAACCTATATTATTTTTTTAGATTATTTTCCATTACGGGTTATTATAAGATATTGACTATAGTTCTCTGTGCTATACAGTAAACCTTTGTTGTTTGTTGCGTATCTATTTTTTTAAATTAGAAATCTAGCATTCTATTCTTACTAAGTCAAAGATCCAGAACATCTATTCTTACTAAGTCTAAGATCCAGAGCATCACACATTCTTTATTTTTATTTGTGGATATCATGCTTGACTGATTCTATAGCCCTTAGAAAATAAATTTACTCGATAATCAGAAATTTGGTTTCTGCAAACTCATATATACAGAGAACAGATGATTGCCAGAAGTGGGGGCCAGGGAACAAAATGGGTCAAGAAGTATAATTATAAGATACGTAAGTCCTGGGGACGTAATGTACAGCATTACATGTAGTTAACAATACTGTATTATGTACTTAGAGTTGCTAAGAGAATAGATCTTTAAAGTTTTCATCATAATAAAAGTAAAATTGTAACTATGTGAGGTGATGGATATATTGTGGCAATCATTTTGCAGAATATGCATTTATCCAGCCATTTGATATAAATGAATTTATTTACAAAAAAGAAACACGAACAGGTTTTGAAAACAAATTTATAGTTACCAAAGGGGAAACTTGGCAGGGAGAGGTAAATTAGGAGCTTGGGATTAACCTATGTACCCTACTGTATGTAAAATAGATAACCAACAAGGATAGCATAGGGCACTCTACTCAAATTTCTGTAATAACCTACATGAGAAAAGAATCTGAAAAAGAACAGGTATTTGTATAACTGAATCACTTTACACCCGAAACTAACATAACATTGTAAGTCAGCTCTACCCCAGGAAATCTGTTTAAGCTCATGCGGCACACCTTAAACTAATGCAATGTTATGTGCCAATTATATCTCAACAAAACTAGGAAACAGAAAAGAAATCTGGTTTCCTAGGAAAGGATATTTCTGTGAAGAAAAATAAAACGACCTTTTGGTTATCCTATGTGGCCATAACAGAAATGACTATTTGATTTTCTTTAAACTTTTAACACATGAAAACCAGAGTATAGAGCCCTCTTGAGACTTCCCTGGTGGCCTTGTGGTAAGACCCCACACTCCCAATTCAGGGGCACAGACTCGACCCCTGGTTTGGGGACAAAGACCCCATGTGCCACACAGCATGGCCAAAACAAACAAGAAACTATTAAAATGTTTTATTACAATGTTTTTTTAAAGAGCCTTCTTAACTGCGCTTGGGAGTCCAGGAACCCATGAAGGGAAGCATCAACAGAGTTCTTTTCTTATGACATTCTATGTAAAGGTCGTTATCACAGACCTCAAGCCTTCTTAAAAACTCCTATTAGGTGTGAACCCAATTTTGTTCATCTTCTATTAATATTTGCTCTTCCATGACAGGCGGAAGTCTGGATTCCAGATGCTAGTTGTGTAAAACAAGCTGAAGAAAGGCAAGTTGCTGAGGGACAAGGGACCTGGGCAAGGGGAGGCCAGAGGCTGGTGAGGGAGGCTCTCACTGAGCCCGGGTGGGCTGCAGCGTCTCCAGGGAGGTGGAGACGCCTTGGCTTCAGGCTTTGCAGGAGCTCCTTCTCGCCGATGCATTTTTATCCTTCTGCTCGCCCCAGCGCCTGGCTTCCCACCATGTCGAGTGTGCAGCTGTTTCCCACTAAAGGAGTCCTGCAGTACTCAGCTTCACTTTGGTGTGTCCGACTCTTTGAGACCCCGTGGTCCAGAGCCCGCCAGGCTCCTCTGTCCGTGGGATCTTCCCATCAGGACTACTGGAGTGGCTTGCCATGCCCTCCTCAAAACACTGTGTGTGGTTCATTCACTGTCTGGTTTCCCTGGTGGCTTAGATGGTAAAGAATCCGCCTGCAATGCGGGAGACCCAGGTTCAGTCCCTGGGCTGAGAAGATCCCCTGGAGAAGGGAATGGCAATCCACTCCAATATTCCCATGGACAGAGGAGCCTGGCAGGCTACTGTCCATGGGGTTGAAAAGAGTCGGACACCACTGAGTGACTGACACTTACTTCAGCCATCAGGACTTCCCAGGTGGTGCAGCTGTATGCAGGAGATGCAGGTTCGATCCCTGGGTCAGGGATGGAGGAGGAGGTGGTGGCCACTCCAGTATTTGTGCTTGGGAAATCCCATGAACAGAGAAGCCTGGAGGGCTACAGTCCAGTTTGTGACTCGGGTCACAAACGAGTGTAGTAAGATTAATTGAAGTGTTTGCATTTTGGCTATAGATGACCAATAGTTAATTTCACTTTTGCAGACAAACCAAAACAAGGACCCTGGGGTGTGGGCCTCTGCTTCCCGCTAAGCCTGTTTCTTCCCCACAGGAGGAAAGACCTGAACCTTAGCCCACCCTGGCCCTCGGGGCTGCTCTGACCCTTGTACCTGGAGGCAGCACGGCCAGGGTGTGTGCTTCGGTCAGAGAAGATATGGGAAGCAGAGACCTGAAGGGGAAGACCCTCTCTGCTCCCCGTGGCAATTCCTCCCCACTGCAGGGGGGTGGGGAATACATGTCCTGACTTGTACTTTCCACCCCGTACCCTTTGCATTAGTTATCTATTGCCGCGTAACAAATTGCCCTAAAACAGAATGAACAACTTCATCTTATGGTTTCTATGATTCGGGGATCCCGGTGCAGTTTAGCTGGGTGCCTCTGCCTCAATACTGTAGTTAAGGCGTTGGCTGGGGGCTATGCCTCATCTCAGGGCTTGACCGGGAAAGAACCTGCTTCTGAATTCACTCACATGGTTGCCGGCAGGATTCAGCTCATCAGGGCTGTTCCTCACCCCATGGGCCCCTTCCTAGGGCAGCCCAAGTCCATCAGACCAAGCAGGTGAGAGGGACAGAGAGAGACCAAAACGTGTTTAGAACCTAACCTCACTGTGACATCACTTTACCCATATTCTATTGATTAACAGTGAATCCCACCTCCTAGAGTAGTGAAAATAAAGACAAGAGTAAACAAGTAGGACCTGATTAAACTCAGAAGCTTTTGCACAGCAAAGGAAACTATAATCGAGGTAAAAACACAACCCTCAGAATGGGAGAAAATAATAGCAAATGAAACATCTGACAAAGGATTAATTTCCAAAATATACAAGCAGCTCATATAACTCAATACCAGAAAAACAAACAACCCAATCAAAAAGTGGGGAAAAGACCTAAACAGACATTTCTCCAAAGAAGACATACAGATGGCTAACAAATACATGCAAAGATGCTCAACATCGGTCATTATTAGAGAAATGGAAATCAAAGCTACAGTGAGATATCACCTCACACTGGTCAGAATGGTCCTCATCAAAAAGCCTACAAACAATAAATGCTGGAGAGGAATGTGGGGAAAAGGGAAGGCTCTTGCACTGTTGGTGGGAATGTAAACTGATACAGCCACTATGGAAGACGATATGGAGATTCCTTTAAAAACTGGGAATAACACCCCCATATGACCCAGCAATCCCACTCCTAGGCATATACCATGGGGAAACCAAATTGGAAAAGACATATGTATCCCATTGTTCATTGCAGCACTATTTACAACAGCTAGAACTTGGAAGCAACCTAGATGTCCATCAACAGATGAATGGGTAAAGAAGTTGTGGTGCATATACACAAAGGAATATTACTCAGCCACAAAAAGGAATGCATTTGAGTCAGTTCTCATGAGGTGGATGAACCTAGAGCCTATTATACAGAGTGAAGTGAGTCAGAAAGAGAAAAATAAATATCATATTCTAACGCATATATACGGAATCAAGAAAAATGGTACTGAGGAATTTATTTACAGGGCAGCAATGGAGAAACAGACATTGAGAATAAACTTACAGACATGGGGATGGGGAGCAGAGAGTGAGATGTATGGGTAGAGTAACATGGAAACTTACATTACCATGTGTAAAATAGAGAGCCAACGGGAATTTGCTGTCTGGCTCAGGAAACTCAAACAGGGGCTCTGTGTCAGCCTAGAGGGGCGGGCTGGGGAGGGAGATGGGAGGGAGGTTCAGGAGGGAGGGGATATATGTGTACCTATGACTGATTCATGTTGAGGTTTGACAGAAAGCAGTAAAATTCTGTAAAGCAATTATCCTTCAATTTAAAAATTAATTAATTTAAAACAAACCCTCAACATTCAAAAAACTAAACAAAAAGTGAATCACTAGGCTCGCCCCCCACTCGAGGTGAGGGGATACACACGGGCTTGAAGGCCGGGAACCACCTCGGTAGCTGCCGGCAGCACAGTTCAAATCCCAGAGGAACGCCAGGGCGATGCTATTCACCGCCTCCGAGCTCGCTTCTCGGTATCTGAACTGGACAGCGCTGGCCATTCTAGGGTCGTGTCCTCAAACGTGCTCCCGGACACGCTGGGCTTCCTCAGCCCGCCACTGTGCGGTGGCCCGTGCCTCCCACGCCTCCCGCGTGCTTCGTGAGGTCAGCCGCCTTGCGCCTCCCCGTCACCGACGGGCCCCGGCCCCGGCCCCGACCGTCAGGCCAGAAGCCCGCGAGGCCCTCGGGCTGCGCCCTTGCCTGGCCGCTCAGCCGAGCCCGGCTCTTGGCGGCCCTGTGGACCGCAGCCCTCCAGGCGCCTCCACCCCTGGGATTCTCCAGGCAGGAATACTGGAGCGAGGTGCCGTTTCTTTCTCCAGGGGATCTTCCTGACCCGGAGATCCTGACCCAGGGATGGAATGCGGATCTCCTGCATTGCAGGCAGATTCTTCACCATCTGAGCCACACACACACACACACACACACACACACACACCAGCAGCCTCACCAATCTCTCACCTCTTCTCTGCATCCACTGTGCCCGTGATTCCCACCTATCTCTGCCTGAGTTGCCCCTTCTGCATTTCACGTCTGGCAAGCCCCTGCTCCTCCTCAAGACCGAGGCCCTCTCCAGCTCACTCGGATGGTCTCCTTGATCCTCTGCCCTCCCGCCCTCAAGAGAACTTGTTCCGATCTCTTTTACAAGCAAACCCTAGGCGGTCTTATACCAAGTTGCTTACACTCCTGGTGACGGCGGTGTTGCTGTCCTCCTGGCACTGAGTCGTGTCCACCCATTTGCGACCTCACGGATGCAGCACGCTAGACTCCTCTGTTCTCCACTATGTCCCGGAATCTGCCCAGACTCATGTCCGTTGAGTCGGTGATGCCATCCAACCATCTCATCCTCTGTCACCCCCTTCTCCTCCTGCCTTCAATCTTTCCCAGCATCAGGGTCTTTCTCAACGAGTTGACTCTTCACATCAGGTGGCCAAAGTATTGGATCTTCAGCTTCAGCAATATTCCAGTGAACATCCAGGACTGATTTCCTTTAGGAGTGACTGGTTTGATATCCTTGCTGTCCAAGGGACTCCCAAGAGTCTTCTCCAACACCACGGTTCAAAACCATCAATTCTTTGGCACTCGGCTTTCTTTATAGTCCAACTCTCACATACATGACCACTGGAAAAACCATAGCCTTGACTAGACGAAGCTTTGTTGGCAAAGTGATGTCTCTGCTTTTTAATATGCTCTCTTGGTTTGTCATAGCTTTCCTTCCAAGAAGCAATCTTTTTTATTTTTTTAATTTCATGGCTGCAATCACTGTCCACAGTGATTTTAGAGCCCAAGAAAATAAATCTGTGACCAGGTCTTATATTATTCATCTTCCAGGGCTATCACAAGGTAGGCGCACTGCAATTATTTGGAGGCTAAATCAAAGCATAGTTGACTACTGACACTCACACACAAACACACATGCATACACACACTCCCTGCAGGTTCTCCTCCCCTCTCCCTAAGAAGGACTAAAGGACCTTCCTGGACCTTAAAACTAAATGCAGTTGTTGCTCCATGCTCCACTGAAGGATGAACTCTGCGTCACTGAACTGTGTCTAAAATAATGTATTTCAAAAACATAGAGAACAGACTTGTCAGATGAGGGGGGATGGACTAGGAGTTTGGAATTAGCAGAGGCAAACTATTATATATAGAAATTTCTATATATATATTCTATATATATAGAAATCTATATATATAGAAATTTCTATATATATTTATATAGAGAATTTATATTTCTATATTATATATAGGAATTCTATATATATTTCTATATGTATATATATAGAAAGGATAAGCAACAAGGTCCTACTGTATAGCACAGGAAACATATTCAATATGCTATAATTAGCCCTAATGGAAAAAGAATATGGAAAAGAATGTATGTATGTGTATATAACTGAATCACTTTGCTATACCGTAGAAATTAACACAACATTGTAAATCAACTATACTTCAATAAAATAAACTGTTTAAATATAATGTGTCTTGTTCATAGGGTGTTTTATATCAAGTTGTTCAGATGTTTTTTCCTACCCACAAATCTCCTTATACCACAAGACTCTGCCTATGATTTGGCAATATAAATAATTTGCACCATATTCACTGGTCTTTGTGTTTATATGAGTGCCTCAATCCCCGGAGCCCCTGACATAGCTCTCCCCTGAAGAGCCTGGTAAGCGGGAGACACAGTAACAAAGTGTCTTGTAGAGAAGTCTCCTGTTACTTCTGAGCTAGAGAAGACAGGCTCGCTTTTCTGTGAAGCAGCTGTCAAGAGTTAACCGGATAAGCATAGGGAAACCTCAGGTGAGAGGCAGTTGAACACGTACGTCTTTAAGCTTTTTGTAAAAATCAGAAAAATACACCATCTAGTGTATTTCTCCACGCGGACGTCTGCATGCCCATGCTGCGTCTTTTATTGTCCTGTTATGTTTGGGAGTTCTTTCCTTGGCGACCTCACAGTAACTTAGGGAGACAGAGTAAATATTATTGTCCCCATTTTATGAGGCAATTGTAATTGGGTGGCGTCACCAACTCGATGGACATGAGTTCGAGCAGGGTCCGGGAGTTGGTGGTGGAGAGGGAAGCCTGGCGTGCTGCAGTCCATGAGGTCGCAGGGACTTGGGCATGACTGAGAGACTGAAATGAATTGAGTGACAGAAAAATGAAGAGATTTTCCCAGGTTCTCACAGGACCATCGTCGATGCTGGGAGAGACAGTGGTTTTGTGCCCAGGGTTTGAAACCACACTGCCTAGGGCAAAGCTCAGTTCTACATTTACTGGCCATGTGACCTTGAACAAGATATTTATCCTCCCTGTGTCTGAGTCTCCTCGTGTGTAAACAAAGATCATGATAACACGCATCTCATGCATTCTCGTGATGATGAGTGCGTTGATATGTGGCAATCATTAACTCCTTATTCAATCTCTAGAAAAGGCTGCTAACTCCCAAGGACACTATTTGCTCAAAGAGGCTGGGGAATTGAAAAGTGCCTGGAGTTTTTCAATCACTAGTGAAATCACCCTTTCGGTGTTCAGTCAGGATCACCTACGGCAGCATTTTCCAAAGTAGGTTCGGCAGGATAAAACATTTCCTGAGAGATTCCAAGGAATAAAAGAGTTTGGTGGTGACAGAATTTAGAAACACGGCGACATAACATCCCCGCCTTGGAGAGTCATGAGCACAGGTTTTCACGTTACAGGCACTGAATACACCCGCAGTGAACGATTAGCTTTATTTTGGTCGGTCCGGTGTTCTTCGCATCTGTTCGACCTATCGCGTTTATCCCCCCAAACACCTAGCAGTGGCCAGGACTGCTGTCCTGCAGACACTGAGCTCGTAGACCGTTGCAGAAAACTCGCGAGGGGCGGCAAGGCTCTGCAAGCGAGCCAGAGATCCTTTCGGTTCTCGTCTCCCAGAATAAAATGACCTTTCAGCTTCCTGTGACTTCTGGTCAGGGTTTCTGCCCCTGAGGCCTGTGATACGCGACGGAAGAAAATCAGAGGACGCCGCTGTGGCGCCCCTTGGAGCCTCCGCGGCCGGGGCAGAGGCGGGCACCGTGCCCGCCGGGTCCCCGGGAGCGCCCTCGCCGCCCCTCTGCACACACGCGGGCCTGAGCCTGGGGCCCGGGTGCCCCGCCGCCTCCCAGCGAGCCTGGATGCCCGTCGCTGAGCCTGCTTCGGTGGCTCCGAGCCTGGCGGGGACAGCACTCGGCCTTTGCTCTCATCGTGGTTTCCGTTCTTGTTTGCTCGTTTGTTACTCCAGGTCTTAGTTGTGGCCTCGGAGGTCTTCAGCTGGAGCAGGTGGAATCCAATTTCTCCCCCAGGGATCGAACCCACACTCCCTGTATTGGGAGCTCACAGTCTTAGCCACTGGACCACCTGAGAAGTCCCAGCCGCAGCCAGACTTGACTTCCTTCCAGGCTGGAGCTTCCTCTTACTTGCCTTTCTATTTCCTGCTCTGCCTACCACAGGTGGGAGCATAGTACACAGTCAGTGAGTGAGTGAGTGAAAATCGCTCAGTGTCCGACTCTTTGAGACCCCATGGACTGTACAGTCCGTGGAACTCTACAGGCCCGAATACTGGAGTGGGTAGCTCTTCCTCCTCCAGGGGATCGTCCCAACCCAGGGATCAAACCCAGGTCTCCTGCATTGCAGGCGGATTCTTTACTGTCTGAGCCCCCAGAGAAGCCCAATACTGGAGGGGGTAGCCTCTCCCTTCTCCAGCAGGTCTTCCCAACTGAGGAGTCGAACTGAGGTCTCCTGCTTTGCAAGCAGATTCTTTACCAGCTGAGCAAAAGTACACAGTAGAGTTCAATAAGTCATTGTTTACTGTCTCCTTGAATGTTGTGGAATGAATCAGTTCCTCAATAATCAGGGGGTAGAAGAATGAATAAGCTTCCTCTACACAAAGATAGCAAAGCATCTGCGTTCTGCTGCCGTTTCCATGAGACAAACGACCATCATCACAATGGTTTTCATCCTACGCAGACTGACCAGGGTTGTGTGAATGAGTCCTTTTCCCTCCTCACTGTTTCCAGCCAGTGTTTGTCTTCACAGAACTGGCTTTGTTTTACCTGGATCCAGACGTGAACCAACACTGCCTCGGTTCTACACCAAGGGGCTTCCTGAACAAAGCAGTTTTCCCGCAGTGTGCATACTTAGCTAGAGTCTCAGTCCATCCGAGCTGCTGTGACACGATAGCACAGACGGGGTGGCTTACCAACGGTAGAAAGTTACTTCTCACTGGGACGCTGGGAGTCTGAGGTCAGGGTACCAGCCTGGCTGGGTAAAGGCCTTCTTCCAGGTCACAGACTTCTCATTGTACCCTCACACGGCGGAAGGCACTAGGGAGCTCTGAGGAGTCTCTTTCATACAGGCAGTGATCCCACTCACGAAGTCTCTGGCCTCCTGACTAAGCCCCTCTTGTCTAAGGCCCATCTCTTAATGCCATCACACCGGGCATTAGTATTTCAACCTGTGAATTTGGAAAGAATGCAAATATTCGGCCTTATCAACCACGGATAGGTACAAAGAGATAATATGAGATATGTGAGTGTGTGTGTGTGTGTGTGTGTGTGTGTACAAGCAAGAGAGAGAGAATGAGAGGAGAAATGGACAGAGAATGGGGAAGAGAACAAGCAGATAAGATGTTCTGTTAAAAGCATCTCTTCCTTCAGTTCAGTTAAGTTCAGTTAAGTCACTCAGTCATGTCCAACTCTTTGTGACCCCATGGACTGCAACACGCTAGGCAGGCCTCCCTGTCTATCACCAACTCCCGCAGTTTACTCAAACTCATGTCCATTGAGTCAGTGATGCCATTCAACCATCTCATCCTCTGTTGTCCCCTTCTCCTCCCACCTTCAATCTTTCCCAGCATCAGGGTCTTTTCCAATGAGTCAGCTCTCCATATCAGGTGGCCAAAGGATTGGAGTTTCAGCTTCAGCATCAGTCCTTCCAGTGAATATTCAGGACTGATCTCCTTTAGGATGGACTGGTTGGATCTCCTTGCAGTCCAAGGGACTCTCAAGAGTCTTCTCCAACACCACAGTTCAAAAGCATCAATTCTTCTGTGCTCAGCTTTCTTTATAGTCCAACTCTCACATCCATACATGACCACTGGAAAAACCATAGCCTTGACTAGATGGAGCTTTGTTGGCAAAGTAACGTCTCTGCTTTTTAATATGCTATCTAGGTTGGTCATCACTTTTCTTCCAAGGAATAAGCGTCTTTTTATTTCATGGCTGCAATCACCACCTGCAGTGATTCTGGAGCCCCCAAAAATAAAGTCTGCCACTGTTTCCACTGTTTCCATCTCTTCCTTACAAAGGAAAAATGACTTCTCGAAAATAACATAAGCAGGAAGAAGTAACTGCAAAAGCTGTGACCACTTACCCCCGTCTCCCATCTCTCAGGGAGCACACCCCGTCTGTCTCCAGCCCGCCGCGTTACAGAGGAGCATCCAGAGTGCTTGCTGTGTTTAGGACTACAGGGACCGCATCACTGCTCTCTTGAAAGCATCCTTAAGCTCTCTGTTCCTCATGCTATAGATCAAGGGGTTCAGCATAGGGGTGATGAAGGTGTAAACCACAGACACCACTTGGCCCCTCTCCGGAGAGTAGCTGGAGCTGGGGCACAGGTAGATGAGGCTGGTACCTCCGTACTGGAGCAGAACCGCAGTCACGTGGGAGGAGCAGGTGGAGAAGGCCTTGTGCCTCCCTCTGCAGAGCGGATCTTCAGGATGGCCACCACGATGAAGACATAGGACAGGGTGATCAGCAGGAAGGGGAGGGTGAGGACAGCGACACTAACCACGAACAGCATGGCCCCGTGGACCCGGGTGTCTGCACAGGCCAGTCTCACCACGGGCAGGATGTCACAGTAGAACATGCCGGTCTCCTTGCTGCTGCAGAAGGGGAGCCGGAAGATGAGCACAGTCAGCTGCAAGGCCAAGACGAAGCCCACCGCCAGGGACCCCAGGGCCAGTCTGGCACACAGCCGCCAGCTCATCACGAGGCTGTAACGCAGAGGGTGGCAGATGGCCACGAACCTGTCACAGGCCATGACGGCAGCAGGATGCAGTCGGTGCTGCCCAGGAAGATGAAGAACACCTGGGCACCGCAGCCTGCCAGGGAGATGAGGGTTCTCCCCATGGACAGGGTGCTGGCCAGCGTCAGGGGGGCAATGGTGGAGGAGCAGCAGGTTTCCAGAGCCGCCAGGTTGGCCGGGAAGAAGTACATGGGGGTGTGCAGAGAGCGGTGGGTCCAGATGATGAGCGAAATGGAGATGTTGCCACTGACACTGACCAGGTACGTGATCAGGAAGGCCACGAAAATCAGCATCTGAACCTCAGGGAGTTTGGAGAAGGGGCGGAAGTGGAAGTGAATCATCGTCCCAGTCTGGTTTGCATCCTCCACGTGGTCCATGCATCGGGCCTGCTAATGGTCCAGGCGCTGCCCCTGAGGATAGCCAAACGTCAGGACGCGGGACTCCTGCTGGCTGACCCATTCAGCTCTGCGTCTCTCCCTTCCTTCCTCAACTCCAACCATCTTTCCCTCCAAATTCAGCATCTCACTACTTCAACAGCTCTTCTGTTGTTGTAATCACCCAGAAGTAGCTCCCCACTGAAATCTTTTTTAAGTTGTGGTAAAATATATGTTATGTAATATTTATCATTTTAACCCTGTGTCAGTGTACAATTCAGTGACATTAAATACATTCACGATGTTGTATAACCATCGCCTCTATCTCTACCCAAAACTTTTTCATCATTCCCCAAAAAATTCTACTCGATAAACTAAAACTCCCCACAATCTCCTCCCAGTCCCTAGCAACCTCAATCCTACTTTGTCTCTATGACTTTTCCTATTCTAAGTGCCTCCTGTAAAGTGGAATCATACACTACTTGTCCTTCTGTGTCTGGCTTATTTCACTAAGCATAATGTTTTCAAGGTCCATCCATGTAGTAGCTTATGCCAAAATCACATTCCTTTTCAAGGTTGAATAATATTCCATTGTGTGTGTATATACCCCATTGTGTTTATCCATTCATCTGGTCTCGGACATGTGGATTGTTTCACCTTTTCGCTATTATGAGTAACTCTGTGATGGACGTTGGTGGAGGAATAGCTGCTCAGGTCAGCAGTGAAATATTAACCCATAGCATGCCACTGTTGTTACTGTTTAGTCACCAAGCCATGTTTGCTGCCCCCCTGGACTGGACGCCACCAGGCTTCTCTGTCCATGGGATTTCCCTGGCAAGAATACTGGAGTGGGTTGCCATTTCCTTCTCCGGGGGCTAATCTCACCCAGGGATGGAACCCACACCTCCTGCATTGGCAGGTGGATTTCTTACCACCCAGCCACCAGGGAAGCACAGAACCATTCCCAGAGCACAGATCTCTCTACTCCCTCGATCCCTTGCCTGGTCGTCAAGAGCACAGGCTCATCTGTCACTGACCAATGGAATCATCTTGAGCAAATTGCTGAAGTTTCTGCTTCAATTTCTTCGTCTATGAAGATAGCAATAGGACACAGCACTTAGGATTGTTCTGAAAAGTAAATGAGTCTGGTCCCTAGGAAATTCTCCATAAATGTGAGCAAACATCACTAACACTACTGTCCTTGCACCTTTTAAGCCTGCCTCGATGCCCCTAGTTCTCCCAGATAAGACTCCTTCTGGCTTCCCTCCCTACTCCAACTAACCAAGACCTGTGGTCCAACTCTTCCATCAGTCTTTTGCCAATACTGTCACTTCCTGACCTTCTGCCCACCCTGCTACCTTCTGTAATATCCAGCATCTTCATTCCAGGCTGAGCATGACTACAGAAAATCACAAAATTGTGCTGACTGGTGCCACAACAGAGATAAAAAGGTGTTATGAACCCTAGTACTGTCCCCAAGCCTCTGAGTCAGCTGTTCCCTCCGGTCCCCATGACGACTAGAGCAAATTTCCCTGGTCTCTTTAAGACCTCTCTTCTGCTCTCTCCTCTCTCACCAACGGGAATGACCCAGCCTCCAACTTCATTGGAAAAAAAAAAAAGAAGCTACCTGGAGGCAACTCTTCATCATTCTCACTAGCTCTAGACCCAAACACTCTCTGCCTAGCCCTACACCCACAGCAAGTTTCCACATGCCTTTCTCGAAGCGTCCCCTCTCCTCTGCAAAACGAGTCGTCTTAGCCCGTATGCTCCCTCTGGGATCTTGCACAAGTCATTCCCTCTGTCTCTGATGTCTCCCTTTGACCCCCTCTGCAGCAACGTTACCTCCCATGGTAAAAAGAGAAAGAAATCCCCTTAATCTTTTATCATCCTCTAAGGCCTCCCTGTCTCCTTTCCGCTTCAACCATTTCCTATTTGTGCTCTAGCACAGTCTGGTTTCCATTCTACGCCCAGAGACCACTCCAACAAAGGCCTCCATTGGCTTTCAACTTGCTCGATCCAAGAGCAATTCAACTGGGTTGCTCTTTGGGACACTAGTCCACCATCTTCTTGCTCAGTTGGTTTTCTGAATAAAGTCTCCATCCATGCCCAAACAGTTCATCACTTGACTTTTCAGTGAATAGTCTGAGTAAGAGTAAGTGCCCTTAATTCTGTCCTCACTTCCATAAATGGTCCCAAAATTAAACAGCAAGTTCTGTCTGTATGACTAGCATAGGGAACATTTAAATAGACGGCTGTTGAATGTGCAAAGGGAAAGAATCTTATTATTTTATTTTATTTTAGAATCTCTTCACCCAGTTTTCTTCCTGCTGCTGCTGATCAGCTGGAAAGAATTTCAGGGCAAGTTTATATGGTATCCAAAACAACATACCCCAGCTACACACACACCCCACACATCACACCTGCTGTAGAAACAGAGCTTGGCCTTGCTCCCATTGCTTGAGCCCTTCACATGCCGCAGAAAGGAGGGCGAGGCAGGGGACTCGGCACCCTGAGCCAAAGCAGAACCAACAGTCCCCTGATTGGCCTTGCTCTCCCCCACCAGGAATGTATTTTTGCTTGTTTCTGCTCTGCTGATGCCTGAAGATACACCACAACCTTTAAGAATATGAAAATGATGTAAGGGCATTGCTGTTTTCTCTAAACAGAATAATGCAACCTTAATATTCTTGCTGACTTGTGTCTGGCTCCCTGCATGTTTTGCAAGTTTTTCTTCCGTTTTCTAAAGGCTTCTGCTCTGTGCTTTCATCTGTTGGGCACAGTCCTATGTGGTAAGAGGTTTGGAAAGTGAAAGTGAGAGTCGCGCGGTCGTGTCAGGCTCTGTGCGACCCCGTGGACTATAACTACACCGCCCATAGAATTCTCCAGGCCAGAACACGAGTGGGGAGCCGTTCCCTTCTCCAGAGGATCTGCCCCACCGAGGGATCGAAGCCGGGTCGCCCAAGGATTCTTTACCAGTTGAACCACAAGGGAAGCCCAAGAACACTGGAGTGGGTAGCCTGTCCCTTCTCCATTGAATCTTCCCGACCCAGGAGTCAAACCAGGGTCTCCTGCTTTGCAGGCGGATTCTTTACCAACCAAGCTACCAGGCCCAGAATTTGAGTTCTCTGCCAGGAGGAGGTGATCAGTCTCCAATCCTCAGCTCAGGCGGAGGCCCTTCGACCAAAGAGGGTTGGAAGATGGGCGGAACTGTGGTCAGGAATTTTTCACCTGGAAGTTCCTAAGGGTCTTGCTCCTCGAGAATTTTAATTCCTTTCCTGGAAGCACCCTTGGAGCACACACCTGCCTGCCTCTGTCCCCATGCACAGCAAGTAAAGACGCCCACAGCACTCCCTACCCCAAATGTTTAATCTTTGTGAATTAGACACCAAGGGGACCAATCAAGCACAAGACAGACAGATTATCTGTAACCAGGGATCTCATCACTCCTTTCATGATGCACTTGCCTCTGTGTTTGCCTGTGTATCTGTCCTCTCCATGGACCTCAAGCTCCACGAGGCCAGGGACTGGCTGGGCTCCACTCTTCACTAACGCCAGGACCTGGCCCAGTGTCAGGCAACCACGGACGCCTGTACTGACATGGATACTGGAGAGTCACCGAGCTTCTACCAGTGCCAGCGACTGCTACCCAGGACTCTGGAAGTAGAGATGATACTCTTCAATTTAGAACTCTGATGCTAAAAGACACATCCTTTCTAGAAAGAAAGCCAGCAATTTTCAATAAAATCTATGCATTGAATCACTACTCTCGCATTGAAGGATCTGTCCTGAGGAACAGTCTGGAATATGGAGCCAAATACAGAAAGATGCGTGCAGTGTGCTTGGACAATCATTTTTTTTAGGAAACAGAGCAGATACTCATCAAAAGGTGACATTCTAGTCACTTGAGGTATATTCGTGTCATGAACTGTGGTATTAGTGACCTTAAAATTGTTATAATTATAAGGTTTAATAAAGTGAGAAAGGGCATATAATATAATGTTAAATTGAGGAAAAGGGCTTCCCCAGTGGTGCTAGTGATAAAGAACCTGCTTGCCAATGCAGGCGACGTGAGAGGAGGGTTCAATCCCTGGTCGGGAAGATCCCCTGGAGCAGGGCCTGGCAACCCCCTCCAGTATCCTTGCCTGGAGAATGCCAAGGACAGAGGAGCCTGGCGGGCTGCAGTCCTCGGGGTCACAGAGAGTGGGACGCGACTGAGCGACTTAGCACGCACGCAGATGGAGAGAACGAAGAGGCAGCATTGCCTGCGGAGCATGACACCAGGTATGCCGCCAGTCTACACAGGAAACCACGAGTTCTCAAAGGCGTCTTAAGAGAAAAACGGGACATTACTATTTTCTTCACGTTTTTCTTCATTTTTCAAACTCTCTGTGAAGAATTTGCATTTATTTTTAAATTTTAAAAATGCTATTGAGTTTTTAAATTCCATTTTGGGAGGCAAGGAAACTGAAGTTACATAACACACCCCTAGTTATACAACCGATAATCTCTGTCAGAGCAGAGATTAACACCTGAATATGACCACAAAGTCTGCACGCTTCTCAATGATGTTGTCCGAGAATGTGCTAAGTCTACGCGTTTATTTACGTGCTTGTCCAGTCCACGCTCCTGACCTGGGCTGCGTTTGTTGTGAGGTAGGTGCCCTTCACTCCTTCCTTCCTTCTCCCCTTTCTTTTCCTTCCCCTCACTCTCTTCCCAATTTCCTCCCCCTTCTCTTTTTTTCCTTCCTCTCATCTCTCTGTTTTAAATTTCCTTTCACCCCGTCTTTAGAATAGTGCTACTCAGACTGACCATGTGAAGGACTTTTTGTAGTTTATTTAATTTTTAATTGAAGGATAATTGCTTTACAGAGTTTTGTTGTTTTCCATCAAACCTCAGCAAGAATCCGCCATGGGTCCCCTCCGTCCTGAACCGCCCTCCCAGCTCCCTCCCCACCCCACCCCTACTCTCACCTCTTTCTAAAGTTAACCTTTTAGACTGAGCTCATCATTCTAGCCTATCGAGGTCTTACGGAGAATTACAATTCTTTATTCCAGTAAATAATCAATTTCTCCCCATTGTCATCTAGAAATTTAATGAACATCCTCCCCAAAGTATAACTGTGTACTGGACCATAGTTCAAGGAAGCTACAACCCTCAATCATATGGCCCTTAATATCCCGCAAAATTTACTTCAGAATATCAGTCAGTTTTCAAATCAGTTTAAAAATACAAGACTCACTGTGTGGAGCATCTTTGGAACTCTTAAAAATTGCAGTGAACAGTGCAATAAACAATCACATTGCCTATACAATGGATGCTCAACTTGCCTGGGATAGAGACGCACCTGAGTTCTCAATGCTCAATCCCACACGCTCACCCAGACACATACACTTATCTCTTACCGAACACATATGTGTCATCCTACTTGTCCACAAGGGCTACATAATTCATGTTTCTCTGTTTGCCTTAGCTGATAGGAAGCCCAAAACTAAGTTTTATACTCAACTGCTCAGCATTTCTCAGACCCAATATCTTTGTTTATCTTTAACTTCTACCTTTCATACTGTGCAAGTTGATTTTGATCTTATTGCAGCTAGGGTTTTATTGTGGGGCTTCCCTGGTGGCTCAGACAGTAAAGAATCTACCTACCATGCAGGAGACCTGGGTTTGATCCCTGGATCGGGATGATCCCCTGGAGAAGGGAATGGCTACCCACTCCTGTATTCTTGCCTGGAGAATCCATGGACAGAGGAGCCTGGCGGGCTACAGTCAAGGGTTTTATTGTAAGGCACTGGATTTTTAGGAGATAAATATATAATACAAATAAAAATTATCCTTGCCTTTTGTGTCTTCATCCAAGGCATTGAGGAGTGAATGAGAAATCTCTCTTCACTTTCAAGTTTACTCCTCCCCTGGGGTCTTCTCAATGAGACAGAAATAGCAATACGATAAGCTTTGGTTGTAGCTAAATGTTCTTGTCCACTGTCTGCTTTATTCTGCCTTTGCTTCTGCACAATTCCTTGCTACTTGAAGGCTGGATCAGGAAACGCCAGGTCTTTTCACGCTCAGGAGCGATAAACCCTCAGGAGCGTTGCAGCCTCTTTGATGAGTTCTTCGTGCCACCAGCACTGCCTCCAAAGACTTGGTGCTCTTCACATGGAGAGACCTATCTTTTCCATAAAGACCTTGGCCCTCTCCTCTAGCTCCTTGCCTCACAGAGGACTGTTCATGCATTCACTCATCTGGCAAGAATTTACGGAGCATCTACCATCAAGTCGGCACTGGGTGTGTAACTGAAAACCTGAGCAGATCACACTCTATTTTCTGGGTGTCCAGACAAACCGTGTAGACCTCCTAGGGGGAGACTGGACAACTCTCTCTCACCCCTCTGAGACAGCCTAGGAAATGGGTCATATTTCTAGGGAGGAACAGACTTTCCTTCTCGCGTGCTCAGCAGTGGAGTGTCTTTTGAAGACTTGCCTGTGGTCAGTATATAAAACGACAGCGTCAGTCGCTCGGTCATGTCCGACTCTTTGTGACCCCGTGGACTGTATGTGGCCCACCATGGAGTTCTCCAGGCAAGAATCCTGAAGTGGGGAGCCCTGTTGCTAGCATCCTTGACATCAACAGTGTCACTGCATTAGCTCCAGGAGGGTCAGCGAATGTTCCAACTCATCTACAGCTCCACACCAGGCAGCCCCTCACGAGACCAGGAAGCCCCAGGTTGGTGCGTTGGTCCATCCCCGTGGTCTAGACCACACAGCAGCTCAGTCAGCCTGGCTTCCCCACCCTCTCTACCTTCTGCCTGCAGAGCTGGCAGCCACGGCCTTCCCTGAGGCTGGGTGAAGCACAAGCTGGAATCCTGCTCCTAACACCTCGAGAACCACTGAGACTGACTCTCTGAGAAACCACCCAGAACGAGGGGCGCTCACATCTGGACACCATCAATCTTTCCAGCTGCTGCTTCTCAAGGGAACCATGTGGGACTTCAGGACTTGTGGGCACAGAACCCTGGGTTCCTTCTCAACTCTCACTCCTTCTCATCTCATTTCTGGAGATCTCCCTGCCAATTTTGGTTCAACCAAGCCCCAAGAGGCCAACTCACCTTTTAACCTGACCATCCCCTGTAGGTCAATGTTTGAACACAAACAGGAGTTGTTTAGGGACATGATATTCTAAATTGGTTTAATTGCTGCCAGACTTAGCTCTGTTTTAATTATTGCCTAGATTTTTATTCTCCCATGTTGAGGTAGTTTAGGCAGACATACAGTTTTAATGTATCCAAGTAGGGGTTAATTTTGTGTACCTAGACAAATTGTAAGGATCCTTCAAAACTCAACCAAGTGTCACATGCTCAATGAAGCCTTTTTCTGATACACATATTAATACCTTCCCTTACCCTCCTCCAAAATTAAAAGACGCTTACTGCTTGGAAGGAAAGTTATGACCAACCTAGATAGCATATTAAAAAGCAAAGACATTACTTTGCCAACAAAGGTCCATCTAGTCAAGGCTATGGTTTTCCCAGTGGTCATGTATGGATGTGAGAGTTGGACTGTGAAGAAAGCTGAGCACAGAAGAATTGATGCTTTTGGACTGTGGTATTGGAGAAGACTCTTGAGAGTCCCTTGGACTGCAAGGAGATCCAACCAGTCCATCCTAAAGGAGATCAGTCCTGGGTGTTCATTGGAAGGACTGATGCTAAAGCTGAAACTCCAATATTTTGGCCACCTCATGTGAAGAGTTGACTTATTGGAAAAGACCCTGATGCTGGGAGGGATTGGGGGCAGGAGGAGAAGGGGAAGACAGAGGATGAGATGGTTGGATGGCATCACCAACTCGATGGACATGAGTTTGAGTAAGCTCCAGGAGTTGGTGATGGACAGGGAGGCCTGGCGTGCTACGATTCATGGGGTTACAAAGAGTCGGACACAACTGAATGACTGAACTGAACTGAACTGAACCCTCCTCCAAAAAGAAAGAATCATACCTGCTTCATGCTCTGTGGTAGCTGTGCCCACCTCAATTATAGCACTTATCTCTCTGTATTGTATTTATACGGGGCTTCCCTGGTGGTTCAGTGATGAAGAATCTGCCTACCCATGCAGGAGACCCGGGTTCAATCCCTGGGTCAGGAAGATCCCCTGGAGAAGGAAATGGCAACCCACTCCAGTGCTCTTGCCTGGGAAATCCCATGGACAGAGGAGCCTGGCGGGCTAGAGTCCATGGGGTCACAAAAGAGTCAGACACGACTGAGCAACTGAACAAAAACAAGATTGCGTTTATATCCTCGTTTTTTGACTTCTACTAGGCTAGATCCTCAGTGGGAGGAAGTAATCCAAGTCAATTGCATTTTATCAATGAGGGTGAAACTAAGCACCTAACCGAGGTCTTGTGTTCATTGTTTGCAGAGGGTCACAGTGCTGGGCATGCCTTTATTTACTCACCAAACATCATCTCACGTCCTATCACACTCCCTGTAATCAATGTGCTCTGTAACAGTGGCCACTAGTGACTTTGGCCAAGGCCACTATAAAGCGTAGAAACAAAGTTTTTTTCAAACTTCAGCCATACACTAACAGTGTTCGTGATTTATGTCTTATTTGAGCTGTCAGGATTATTTACTTAAGGTTTTTCTTGACTTAAATTCAGATCACTCACTTTTTTTACATAACAGCATCGTACTGGTTATATTTTTTATCCCCAACTTTTAAATACATACAAAAAATATTTAAATGATCATTTATGTAGCCCCTAAAGCTTTCATCTCAAGGACAGTTAGCTCTGAAAACTCTGAAAGTGTTGTTCAAATGAAGTCTTATGTGAGAGAGAGAGAGAGAGAAAACACTTGGCAGGAGTTTGTCAAAACAATCCTGAAAGAAAAATGCAAAACACTTCCAGAAGAAGCAATCCACCAGCCACTTGAAAGTCTAATTGGTCTAACTGTGTGTATCCTGAGGAGGAACACACTTTAGCAAGTATCAGGAGTCCACTCGGGGAAGAACAAGCAAAGCCATCCTGCTTCTCTAGAGCAGAGATTGCAAGCCGCTGACCCACAGGCTGCAAAGAGGCGGTGACTGGCTTTCCAGATGGTTTCTGTTCAGCAGTTTTGGTACACTGCTCAGCGCTTCAGAATGCGACACTGCAGAGCAGCTAGCTGCTAGACTCGAGCTGGAACTCAATTTATTTAAAGTCCAGACCCTTTCCACTGCAGCCAGAGTCACAGTCATCTCTGAGTGACACTGTGGGCCATATTCGGCTAACTATTTTTAAATTCCAGCCTCATAAGACATCTCTAACCTTTCTTCTCTAAGTTCTCCATTTTCCTCCCACTTCCATTTCTCTCCCTCTCTTCATTTCTTTTGTCTTCCTTTCTCTCCTTTTTTTTTCCCCCCCTGGTCACCTATGCTGAATTTAATGTGCCTATATCTTACAGGTACTAAGTAATTATTCATTTTTTAAAAGTTGAAGTGAGAAAAATACACTGACTCTGAAACCATGCCCCATAGGGTTAACAGAAACTGGTGACTAACAGAAATTCCTGTTATTGCTGTTCCCTGCTAAGTCATGTCCAACTCTTTGTGACCCCACGGACTGCAGCAAGCCAGGCTTCCCTGTCCTTCACTATCTCCCAGAGTTTGCTCAAATTCATGCCCATTGAGTCGGTGATGCCATCAAACCATCTCATCCTCTGTCGTCCCCTTCTCCTTTTGTCTTCAATCTTTCCCAGCACCAGGGTCTTTTCCAATGAACTGGCTCTTAGCATCAGCTGGCCAACGTATTGGAACTTCGGCTTCAGCATCAGCCTTCCAATGAGTATTCAGGGTTGATTTCCTTTAGCATTAACCTGTTTGATCTCTTTTCAGTCCAAGGGACTCTCAAGAATTTTCTCCAACACCACAGCACAAAAGCAACAGTTCTTCGGTGCTCAGCCTTCTTTATGGTCCAACTCACACATCTACACATGACTAGTTGAAAAACCATAACTTTGATTATTTGGACCTTTGTCAGTAAAGCCTCTGGTTTTTAATATGCTGTCTACATTTGTCATAGCTTTCCATCCAAGGAGTAAGTGTCTTTTAATTTCAAGGCTGCAGTCACCATCTATAGTGATTTCAGAGTCCAAGAAAATAAACTCTATCACTGTTTCCATTGTTTCCCCATCTATTTGTCATGAAGTGATGGGACTGGATGTCAAGATCTTAGCTTTTTGAATGCTGAGTTTTAAGCCAGCTTTTTCACTCTCCTCTTTCACTTTCATTGAGAAGCTCTTTAGTTCCTCTTCGCTTTCTGCCATAAGGGTGGTGTCATCTGCATATCTGAGGTTATTGATATTTCTCCTGGCAATCTTGATTCCAGCTTGTGATTCATCCAGCCCAGCATTTCACATGATGTACCCTGAATATAAGTTAAATAAGCAGGGTGACAGTCTTGACGTACTCTTTTCCCATTTGGAATCAGTCTGTTGTTCTATGTCCAGTTTGAACTATTGCTTCTTGACCTGCGTACAGGTTTCTCAGGAGGCAGGTCAGGCGGTCTGGTATTCCTATCTCTTTCAGAATTTTCCACAGTTTGTTGTAATCTACACAGTCAAAGAGATGCAGGTTCAATCCCTGGGTGAGGAAGATCCCCTGGATAAGGACGTGGCAACCCACTCCAGCTGTCTTGCCTGGAGAATCCCATGGACAGAGTAGCCCAGCAGGCTACAGTCCACAGGGCTGCAAAGAGTCAGACAGGACTGAAGCGACTTAGCACGCCACAGCACAGAGTCCAAGGGTCTGGGTCAGTACTGTGACAAGGAAGAGAAGCCTGGCTCTAGACGAGACCCATTCCTTTAGCGCTAACCTTTGTGCTCCGTTGCCTGTGCTTAGTCATACTGGCTCTGCCCCTTTGTGAAAGAACGTCACCTACAGCCTGAAATGCACAGAATGGTCCATTCTGCGCTCTGCCTCCCAGACTTGACCTTGAAAGGAAGGTTTAACACTTTCCTTTCATACAGAGATTAAAAGTTGCAGAACAGAGAAGAGCATTTGTCTTGGAGGGTTGCAGGAACGTTGTAACGAGACACACATGGCCAGCAGCAAGAACCAAGGATGACCACAGCGCCCCTCTAAAGTCTGGCCAGTACTAAGTGCAGTTGCCAGCCACGGCCCCCTCCTCCTTTCTTATCAGAGAAGCCTGATTTCTAACTCAGGCAAGATGGTTCTTTGGGACACTAGTCGACTGTCTTCTGAGCTCATTGGTCTGAATAAGGTTCTTAATCCTGGCCCCAGCACTGTGGGTCTCGATTCATTGGCTTGTCCGGCAGCAGGCAGACCGAGCCTGGAGTCTGGACCCAATACAACTATCAAGGAAGAGCCAATATGGCCATCCAGGAGGGAAGACTTGAACAAACTCGAAAAACAATGAAAGCTGCTCAGTTGGAAATGACTAAGGACTTAAAAGAAAGAGGTCATGGCTTACTCTGTCTTTTCCTACTATGACTATACACATCATCATCTTATTTGACTGTCATCCCAACCCTCATCCCTTTTTTATGTGAAGGAAAGACTGGGGCTCACGTTTGTGTCCTGAGCCTGGGACTAGGTATCTAGCACATATGCCCAGCAAATACAGGAGCACCAGGAAACACAGAGAAAGAACAAACAGCTTCTTCTGCTTCAAGGGGCCTTACAGTCTTTTTAAGGAGGCAATACCGAAACATATGAAATTCAATTGCATAAAAAGAAGTATGATTTTGTGAAAAGAAAAAGATCACTGTCAGATAGTCTGGCCAAACAGATTTTTAACGACCAGGGAATTTTTGCAGAAACTAATGCTTGTGGCTCGCATTTTATTGTGTAAGTGAACATTGAAATACCTGAGTTTGAGTAAATAGCAACAAATTTTTTGGTGGGTTATTACGTTCAATAGTTACACCTGACACATCTATAAAGTCTTCTAATTTTTTTGAAATCTTGTCTTCACTCTGCTCTTCTTTAGAAGCAAAGGAGCATTCTCCAGCACCGTGAGTTTTATTTTCACTTTCCATATCAGAGTCAATTACTAAGTTTTTTGTGTGTCTTTTTGTTGGTCTAATATTCACATCGTCTGATTCAGAACTATATTCTGAAGAACTATCAACTTCTGAGACACTAGTACACATGTTGCTCAAACAATCACAGAAAGTATCTACCTAAAATTCACTGAAAAATTCTTCACTAAAAATTTCGTGATGCATCATTTTTTAAAATTTTACAATAATAAAGTTGAATTTATACTATATACAAGGTTGGAACAAAAACTTAATAGAGCAAAATGTGAATTATAATGACAATCTTAAATAGTATAATGAACCCTTGATCAATTTTAAACAGCTTCACACAATAATGTTAACTGTACCTTTCTGAAAGTGTATCATGACATCTCCGGTCGACATGGGTAATATGTCTCTTCAGAGAGTAGCACTGCAACATACACATTACCACATGGAAAGCAGATAGCCAGTGGGAAGTTGCTCCATAACCCAGGAAGCCCAGTGCGGGGCTCTGAGACCACCTAGACAGCTGTGATGCGCTGGGGACGGGGAGGGGCCCGGGGTCTGCCTCTGGCTGATTCACGCTGGTGTGTGGCAGAAGCCAACTCAATATGTAAAGCAATCATCCTCCAATTAAAAAGAAATGACAGTAGAAAAAATGATGAGCAAGTGATGGGATCAAAATAAAAAGGAATTTCAAACGTAAAAAATAAAATAATATATTAAGGCCTTGGAAGCTGAACAAGGGAAAAAGCAAAGGCTGTCTGGATGTGAATCCATTGGGTCTGAATGCCTTCAGGGGTAAAGACCCTTGCAACAGGTGACAGGATGGCGTCTACTGTATCAACTGTGGTCACCACCTTATCCACCCACCCATCCATCCTTTCTTCACAGACATTCCCGTACTGGTCCTTATTCTAAGCACTGGGATGAGAGAGGAGGCTGATTTTGTGGGTGGAGACCGGCCCAGCGTTCCATCACTGCAATCTATAGGAAGTGGATGACTGAGTGCTGATTAGCATTTCACAGGGGGCACAGCCCCCTCTCCACGCCCTCTTTCCTTCCCTTTGAGCCTCCTGTCCTTCAGATCGCTCCCTACCTCTGATTTGAGGAATATTTTTTCTAAGAAGGACGATTTCTGGCTGCACAAACCAGCGCGTTCTTGCCATAAACCTTGTCACTGCCTGAGTCACCTCTCAGTTCCTTATGCTTCAGATCCAGGGCTTCAGCCGTGGTGGGAAAAGGCATAGACAACAGACCCCGCCCGGCCGTCTCCTGGGGAGGAGCTGGCGCTGGGGCGAAGGAAGGTGAGGCCGGTACTGCCGGAGAGCCACAGTGAGGCGGGAGGCGCAGGCGGAGGAGGCCCAGGATGGGATCAGGAGAGGATCAGGAGGAAGGGGAGGGTTAGGGTTAGGGTCAGGAGAGGATCAGGAGGAAGGGGAGGGTTAGGGTTAGGGTCAGGAGAGGACCAGGAGGAAGGGGAGAGCCGCAGCGGCCACGCCGAAGCACAGTGCGTGGCCTGGTGCCCGCGGGTGTCCGCACAGGCCGGGCGCGTGACGGCAGGCGTGTCACAGAAGTGATAGATTTCATCGTGGCCACAGAATGGAAGGAGGCAGGTCAAGGCGGTCAAAGGCAACGCCAGCAGGAACCCCAGCCCTAGAGAGCCCAAAGTCATCTGCCTGCAGAGCTGCCGACTCGGCAGGAGGCAGTAACGCAGGGGTGACGCGTGGCCACGTGCCTGTCCTAAGCCCTGGGAGCCAGCCAGACACAGTCAGACCCCGAGAAGGATGAAGAGGCACATCTGGGATCCGCAGCCAGGGAGAGAGATGGGCGTCCTCCCCGTGGGAAGGGTGCTGGCCAGGGTCGGGCAGGCAACGCCGGTGGACGGGCGATCCCCAGCAAGGCCAGGCCGAGGAGGAAGAAGCACGTCGGGGTATGCGGGGAGGGTCTTGCCAGACTGTGAGCCCGAGGGCCACGCGTCCAACGAGGCTCCCTAAGTGCAACAGCCAGAAGGCCGCGAGACGGAAGCCCCCGCCCGGTCTGTTGAGAAGGGGCGGGAGGGGACGTGGACTGCTCCCGCCGGTGCTCCTCCCGTAGCCCCGCGATGGGGAAGGAAGTCATGGGCAAAGGGACCCTCCCGTGTCCTTGGGCCTGGCGCAGGCCCAGCCCTGCTGGAAGCAGCCTGCAGTCACCGAGTCCTTGCCCTTCCTGCTTTCTTTGGAGTTTGGTTAACGGGATCTTGCCTCCCCTACCAGTCAATCCGCTAGCTGTGTGACCCGGGAGAAGTCACACGTGCCACCGTTCTCCTTTCACACTAGGGACCACCTTGGAGCGGTGGTCTCTGACGGTGTCCTGCCCCACGCCAGCCGTGGGGCTCTCATCGAGGTTTCCCTTCAATTCAGGTTTTCCCTTGACCTCTGTTCCACCTTTTTCTTTCTTAAAGCAAACCTCCCTGGCCACGCTCATGCCTCTCCGTTACTCTGATGGTTCAATCACGCCCAGGACACCTTAAAAGTACATATTCGTACAAACAGCATGTCATCCTCATAGCAAGCCTAGAAGGCCAGCGACACAGGTGTTTCCCTTACCTGCTTTACAGAGGTGGAAGCTGGAAGCCAGAGACGTTAAACAGCCCGCACTGCTGTCTTCCCCATTCCCCAAACTCACAGTTTTGGTATTGTGGGGTTTTTTTCCTTTAAACTTTCAACAATCCAGTTTTGTCTTGTTTTATTTCATCAAATACTAACCCTACTCTTGTTTCACCTTCTTTTCCATATCCACCTTCGTTTGCATTATTATTGAGTCCAACTTAAATAAGGTTTTCACACCTATGTGTATGGCTTACACCCCACCAACCCAACTTAGCATAGTTTTAGATTAAGTTCTCCTTAACACTTTTTAAGACATGTTCCTCTGCTCTGATCCTAAGCTTAAGAAGCAAAGGAACCTCGAGAACCCCCTGGCAGTCCAGAGGTTAAGACTCTGTGCTTCCGCTGCAGGGGGCATGGGTTTGACTCCTGATGGGGGTGCGATGGTCTCATGTGCTTCAGTGCTGCAGCTAAAAAAAAAAAGGAAAGAAATTCTTATTATTTTGATATCACATACAATTATCACAAAATAATTTTATAAGTGAAATGAGCACAACTTACCTGGGGTATAATGTCAGGAAACTCCTCAATGACCAAATCCACAGTCACATCCTACCCACCACACCTTTGTTCTAAGCCATCCAGTCCTTATACACATGACCCTTAAATTTTGTTGAGTTTTAATTTGCTACAAAATAGACCTGGATGTGCACACAAATATTGTGTTTACGGATTACCTTTTCAGTGTTATTCAAATGGCCAGGGGTAGTAGTTCTAAACGGAGAAGTCTTTGCATTGATCTTCTTGGGGGATTCTCAGAGAGGCCAGGCCATGCCCAAAACACTTTTCTGATAAATAGAGGGGGTGGGACCAAAGTATACACAAATTAAACACTCAGCCACCATTATATTTTGGTGTAACAAGTGAACCAAGTTTTAACATTGTGTTTTCTTTTGCTTTAGTTGTTAACAATGATCCCCAACACAGACAAAGTCTTGAAGAAATGAGTATTACCAAACTCACTGGTGGAGGAGTAAAAGGCTCAACACTTTAAGGAAATAATATTTCATAGTTTTCAAGCTGAGTACTGTATGCATAAGCATTCATATACTATCCTCTTAATTTGCGTAGGTCTTGAATTTTCCAAATAAAAATTAGCATTTGACTTTAGTTATCATGCTTTGGAGTTTAAAATTAGAAATTAATCTTAAATGAGAATGATAATGACAACAGCAACAGAAACCTTTATATACGAGGTAAAAATCACAGCATAATTTTAGTAGGGAATAATGAAACCAACCTAATATGGAATGCTAGATTCAGTTGGTGAAATACTATGCAATTGCTTAAAATTATATTTATAAATACAATGTAATAACATGAAAATAGTTGTGATATAATACTAAACAGAAAATCAGATTTAAAAAATTAGAATCACCACACTGTAGAAAAAACACACACTTTGAGTGATGAGCCTGAGAAGTGTTTTTCCTGTTCTGTATGTTCTAATATTCTTTTTTTTTAATTATAAAATATTTATTTCCAACAAACATACACATTTAATAAAGGGAAGAAGGAGAAAGAGGAAATAGTTATTACATATAAATAAATATATGTGTAACAAAATATGCAAAACTACTACATATGCTGAAGTATTTTGGGGTAAAATTAATTACTATCATTTTTTTTAATGTTAAGCATTTTGAATTTTATTTTATTTTACTTTATTTTTTTATATTGTAGTGGTTTTTGCCATACACTGACATGAATCAGCCTCTAATATTCTTCAATAAACATCAACATTCTGAGCATGCCACTTAACTGCAGACTTTAGCATGACAAAGGGAGTAACAAGCAGTGTTGAGCTCAAACTGTGGAGTGCAGTATTTCGGAAAATTTCAAAGCAAACAGTTTACACAGAAATTAAGGAAAATATATATCTAGTCATAACTGATGACTTTATTTTCAACAATAAAAGTGTCATTGCCTGAATGGACAGTTAGTCCTTCTTTCAGATAACTTATCATCAATCACCCCTGGAACGGAATTGAAGGAAGTTTGCTTTCCCAGCCAGCCTACCTTCCCAAAATGCCCACTGCAGACCAATCTCTGTGCATCAACTCCTTTATGGACTCATCTGAAAACAAAGCCACCCTGGCTAGAAGCACCAGGCCCCTCAGAGGAAAATGCTGATTCGGAAGCTTGAAATTGGTTCTTTCACGCTGGATGCATAGTCAACACATTCCTTTCATTCTACACTGTTTACCCTGGACTTACTTGTGGATAGGTCTGTCTCGCTAGTGCACAATACACGGCTAGTGTCTTTGAGGCAGCTTCTGTATTTTGTTCGCCTTTACACACACATTCACACATGATTTGCATATAGCAAATGCAACTCTTGTATTTTTTTTTTGCAACTCAATTTTTTAAACCTAATTCAGCCAAAGCAACAGAGCCAAGTATCTTGAGTCACAGCAGGGAAGACTGGAAAATAAAATAAAATAAAACTAAAATACTAGCTAATGTGTATGAAGTGTTGCTGGGTGCTCACCGCTTTAAAAATAATAGTAACTGACATTTACTTGGTGTCAGGGACTATTCCAAGCACTATACGCCGATTAATGAGTTTATTCCTGATAATAAACTTATGAGGTAGGAACCATTATTGTCTTCATTTTACAGATGAGAAAACCGAAGTACAGACTCCAATGTGGCAGAAAACCTGCTGGTTGCACACACTTAATCTCTGCTCCATGTCGGCTTGCAGAACACGTCCTCATGTTTGTTTCCTTTGCAGATTTTTTTGGATTTGGGGGAGAATACTGATTTGCTACATTCCATCTATAGAAGACAGTGCATTATCTCCTATTTGGAAAACTTTTTTAAAAAAATTGAAGCTTTTTCGGGAAAGACTCCCATCCTCCATGTGTTTGGGGTTCCAAACAACTTGATTCGGGGAGAGAAGAGGAAGCTCACCTGCCCTCTTTGGCTTCACACGATGTTTTATGTGCTCAGTCGCACTGTCTCCCATAGATGGAACGTAGCAGATCATTGCTGCGGTTAGCACAATGCTTTGGGGGCCTTCACTTGACTTGGTAAAGGAATGCACTCCTTCTGGAAGGTCCACCTGGACAATCTGAAAATGCTGTTCGGGTGCAGCATTTAACCCCGGAGCTGTACCTAAAACCCAGCAGAGTAACAGAATGTCCTGTTGCCCAGGTGCCTACTGAAATTTCATTTTGGCTTTATGTATTTGCTTGCTCGCTTCTGTATTCACTTCTGGCTGTGCCGGGTCTCGGCTGCTCCGCGCGCTCCCCCCGTCCGGAGGCCCGGCCGCCCCCTGTGCCGCCGCCTCCGGTCCTGCAGCAGAGGCTCCAGGGCGTCGGGCTTCAGCAGCTGCCGCACCGGGCTCTAGACCACAGCCTGGGTGGCTGCGGCCCACGGCCTCAGTTGCTCTGCAGCCGGTGAGATCTCCTCGGACCAGGGAGCGAACCCACGTCTCCCGCGTTGGCAGGCAGATTCTTTACCACTGGACCACCAGGGAAAGGTATGAGGAATTCCAGGGGACACGTAAGGGTGGACATGCCTGCTACCACAGCACAGGGGATCTGGGCGGCCCAGAGACCCCTGCAGGCTTCCGATGAGACGCGAATCTGTCATGGTGATGCGAAGACGCTGGCCTGGCCACCATTCTCAAGTCAGCAGTGGATTTGCTAATGCATGGAAAACAGACACTCACGAGAGTCTAGGTGTCTTAATAAAGAAATCCATGTCAATTTCTAATTATTCATAAACTATAATAAAGATGACCACATACAAAAAAATAGGCACTTAATATTTCTACTGCTGGGAATTAATTCTAAAGAAGCAAGTCAAAGGAACAGAGGAGATCTTCATATAAAGCTATTTCTAGTACTAGTATTTCTGTACCTAAAAGAAAGAAGCAAATTGTGCCACCCACAGGGAACAAATCCTCCAATTGTTCGAGAATCGCTAAATAACGTGGTGTGTGAACTCAGTGCCTTAAAACGCCTTCACTAGGAAAAGAATCGAGAAGCGATGAAAGGTGGAAAGTGTGAGTAGAGGAAAGTCAGCTTAAAAGTAAGCAAAGAAAGGCTTCCCTGGTGGTCCAGTGGTTAAGAGTCTTCCTGCTAATCCAGGGGACACGGGTTCTATGCCTGGTCCAGGAAGATCCCACGTGCCACGCGGCAACTAAGCCTGGGCACCCCAACTACTGGGCCGGGGCTCCAGGGCCCAGGAGCGGCAGCTACTGAAGCTCGCCCACTGCAGAGCCCGTGGTGCACAAGAGAAGCCACGGCCATGCCAAGGCCCTGCACCAGCGCTAGAGAGCGGCCCCCGCTCACCGCAACTAGAGAGAGCCCGAGCGCACCAATGAAGGCCCAGTGTGGCCACAAAAACTAATAAATAAATGTTTAAATAAAATAAAATATTTAAAAAAAGAAAGCCAAGAAAGCTGTATCCTCCACCCAGCACACACACAGCGGTGTGAGACATCTTTGTAACCGGACCAAAGCCTTAAGGGCCAATTTGTGCCATTGTTAGTTGCTCAGTCGCGTCTCTTTGCAACTCCTTGGACTTGTAGCCCGCCAGGCTCCTCTGTCATGGTATTTCCCAGACAAGAATACTGGAGCGGGTTGCTATCGCCTTCTCCAGGGGCTCTTCCTGACTCAGGGATCGAACCCACGTCCCTTATGTCTCCTGCATTGGCAGGCTGGTTCTTTACCACTAGCACCACCTGGGAAGCCCTTAAGAGCCCATCAATAGTCATAAACACGTGCTGTGAGGAGAAATGCGGAACTTTGCCTGTTTTCTGTAAATTTGTGGTACATTTAATTGTCTAACCTTAAAGCATAAGAAGAAAAAAGGAAGGAGAAGAAAGTGAAAGTGTTAGTCGCCCAGCTGTGTCTGATCCTTTGCGACCCCATGGGCTGCAGGGAACGCATCATCAAAGAGGCTTTTTTTCCCAAACAAAAGCCAAGCCTTACCTCAGGCTTGTTGAAAATCTTCAGGAGGCTTAGTCAGCAGCGGGATCGTCAAGCATTTATTGCCCTGAGAGCTTGGGAAGCGTGACGTATCATCTGGGGACTGGAGAGGAGAGCTGCCGGAGTTCCTGAGGGATGCTAGACCCTGGTGTCCACTGTGTCATCTCTTCCTTCACAGGAATCGCCACCGCGTTCACCTCACACCTCTCTATTGAGTACCCGCTCTGTGCTCCTGACACTGACGTAGCGAGTGGGAACAGTGGTAAACAAGACGGACAAGTCCTAGGCTTGAGGAAGCTGACATCCTAGTGAGAAAGAATGGACAATAAATTAAAAAGTCAATTTAGGTAATGATATGTGGAAAATAAAGCAGAGGAATGGGAGTAGGAGTGGGCAACTTTAAAGGGAGTGGAAGATGACCTTTCTAGGAAAATGATTTTTAAACAGAGTCCTGAAACACAGAAGTTAAAACATGCAGAAGCAAGATTATTATGTTCTACACCATATGACCCAACAATCCCATTCCTGGGCATAGACCCAGAGAAAACCATGAAAGATACATGCACCCCAATGTTAATCGCAGCACTATTACAATAGCCGGGACAAGGAAGCAACCTCAGTGTCTACCAACAGAGGAATGGATAAAGAAGATGTAGGTCAGATATACAGTGGAATAATACTCTGCCATGAAAAAGAACGAAATTGGGTCATTTGTAGAGACATGGATGAACCTAGAGAGCATCATGCAGAGTGAAGTAAGTCAGAAAAACAAAGATCACAGATTAATTCATATATGTGGAATCCAGACAAACAGTATAGATGAGCCTATTTGCAAAGCAGACACGGAGACACAGATGTAGAGGACAAGCGTATGGACACCAAAGAGGGGGATGGGGTGAGCTGGAGACTGGGGCCGACGCGCACACACTATCGGTCCCACGTGTAAAGGAGATAGCTAACGAGAACCTTCTGCAGAGCACGGGGACCTCCGCGTAACGCCCTGGGGCGACCTGATGGGAAGGACGTCCAAGGGGACGGGATCTATGCGCACGTGCGGCCGATTCACTTTACTGCGCGGCGGAAACTAACTCAGCGTGGCGAAGCAGCCAAGCGCCGGGAAAAAGCGAGTTTAATAGTTTTAACGTGAAATAAATGAAGACTTATTTTAACGTTTTCAGGGTGTAAAATCATATCATCTGAGGCCAATTATTTTATTTTCTCGTCTTAATGCATTATTTAGAACCTCTGCAAAGCCTTGAATAATCATTGTAGTAGAGGGTGCCCTTTCTAGCACCTGGTATTTTATGGACCTGGTTTGGTTGTCCACCATTTAAAATGATGCCTTCTGTGAGAATTTAACATAGTCTTTCAGTATGAAGAGTCAGTGCATGATGGAGAATTAAGGTCTGCACCAGATGTTTTCTGTAAAGCCCCAGAGGATATATATTTTTAGGCTTTATGGGCCATACAGTCTCTGTCGCAGTTGCTCATCTTTGCTGTTGTGACACAAAAGCAGCTCCCAGCAATAGAGAAATAAATAAGTGTGGCTGTATTCCAATAAACATGATTTACAAAACTAAGCAGCCTGCAGATGGGGCCTATAGGCTGTAGTTTGCTGATACCTGCTGTATGTATTGTTAAAAATCTTTATTCATTTATTACTATTTGGCTGCAGTGGGTCTTAGTTGCAGCACATGGGACCTTCATTGCACATCATGCAGGAGCTTTTGCTGCAGCGCTCAGGCTTGTTGCTCCACGTCACGTGGGATCTCAGTCCCAGACCAGGAATCAGAGTGGTGTGTCCTGCATTGCAAGGCAGAACTTAAAACTGGACCGCTGGGAAGGTCTCTGATTCCTGCTTTAGAGCAGGGGAGCAGAGGTTTGAATTTTGGTGCCATTCTTTGGTTGTATGACCTCGGGTAAGTTACTCAACATCTATTCCTCAGTTTCTTTATCTGAAAAATGAGGTTAATAGTATTACCTCCTTCATCAAGCTAATTGTGAATATTAAGTGACACACGTGAAGTTCCCAGAATAGTGCATATGGTGGTTTAGTCACTAAGTCTTGTCCAACTCTTTGCAACTCCACGGAGATGCAAACATAAAACATGTTCAAGAATACATAGTGGAGAAAGGATAGTCTCTTTAACAAACAATATGAGGAAAATTGTATATCTACATTAAAAAAAGAAAATGAAACTGGGTCTTTATCCTACACCACACATAAAAATCAACACAAAATTTGTTAAGAACATAGACATAAGACCTGAAACCATACAATCCCTGAAGGAGAACACAGAGGGAGACTGCATGATACCGATTTTGGCGATGATTTTTCCTTGGTAACAGCAAAAGCGCGAACAAGAAAAGCAAAAATAAACAACTAGGACTACATCAAACTAAGAAGTTTCTGCACAGGGAAGAAAACAATCAAGAAAGTAAAAAGGTAACCTGAAGAATGAGGGGAAATATTTGCAAACCATAAATGTGATAATGGGATAACACCCAAAGTATGTAAAGAATGTATACAACACAAAAGCAAAAAACCCACAAATAATCCAATATTTAAATGGGCAAAAACCCCAAATAAACCTTTCTCCAAAGAAGACACACAAATGGCCAAAAACTATATAAAAACATGTTCAGTGCAACTATGTATCAAGAAAATACAAATAAAAACCGCAGTGAGATATCACCTCACTCCTGTGAGGATGGCTATTTTCCAAAAGTCAAAAGTAACAAGTCTTGGTGAGGCTGTGGGGGAAAGGGATGTCTTAAACACTGTTGCTGAGAATTTGAACTGGTGCAGCCACTGTGGAAAAGAGCTCGGAGGTTCTGCAAACAATTAAAAACAGAACTACCACGTGGGAGTGGAATCTAGCAATCCCACTCCTTGGTAGACAGGCGAAGGAGATGAAGTCAGCATCTCAAAGAGATTTCTGCATTCCGTCTTCATGGCAGCATTATTTGGAGCATCTGAGATATGGAATCAAGCCAAATGTCTACTGAAGGATGAATGGATTAAAAGGTATATACATATATGTGTGTGTATATGTACATATACATTAAAAAACACAATATTAGTCAGCCTAATAATGATTTCCTCCCATCTGAGACAACATAGATGAACCTGGAGGAGGTTTTATGTTAAGTGAAATAAGCTAGACACAGGAAAAGAAATGGTGCCATCACTTACATGTGATATCTAAAACAGTTGAACTCGTGGAAACACAGAGTAGAAGGGTGGCTACCAAGGGCTCGGGAGTGGCTAGGACAGGGAGATGTTGGCCGAAGGGAACGAGTTTCAGTTATAAGAGGAGTAAGTTCCAAAGCTCGAACGTGCAACACGGCGTCCAAAGTTAACAAAAACGCGTGGTATACCTGAAGTTTTCTAAGCGCATTGGTATTAAGTATTCTTAACACAGATACAAAAAACTACATGAAGTGAAGGATATATTAATTAGCTTGACCATGGTTCAGTTCAGTTCAGTCGCTCCATCATGTCCAACTCTTTGCAACCCCATGGACTGCAGCACGCCAGGGCCTCCCTGTCCATCACCATCTCCCGGAGCTTACTCAAACTCACGTCCATTCAGTTGGTGATGCCATCCAACCATCTCATCCTCTGTCATCCCCTCCTCCTCCTGACTTCAATCTTTTCCAGCATCAGGGTCTTTTTCCAATGAGTCAGTTCTTCATATCACGTGGTCAAAGTATTGGAGCTTCAGCTTCAGCCTCAGTCCTTCCAATGAATATTCAGGACTGATTTCCTTTAGGATTGACTCCTTGCAGTCCAAGGGCTGGAAATAATACATTTGAGAGTTACCAGCCTGTTGTTTGTATTTAAAGTCAAATAACTAAACTGGATTACTTATCCCCAAAAAATTTAAATAGAAAAGAGAAACTGAGACAAAGACCTAGCTTGACTGGGAAAACCAGCAATATAGACTAAAAAATTAATCCTAAATCAAACCAGTCCATCCTAAAGGAGATCAGTCCTGAATATTCACTGGAAGGACTGATGCTGAAGCTGAAACTCCAATCCTTTGGCCACCTGATGCGAAGAACTGACTCACTGGAAAAGACCCTGATGCTGGGAAAGATTGAAGGTGGGAGGAGAAGGGGATGACAGAGGATGAGATGGTTGAATGGCATCACCGACTCGATGGACGTGAGTTTGGGCAAACTCTGGGAGTTGGTGATGGACAGGGAGGCCTGGCGTGCTGCAGTCCATGGGGTTGTAAAGAGTCGGACACGACTGAGCGCCTGGACTGAACTGAGACTAAGAAGAAATATCAAAGATATGAGAGGAAAGTCAGGAGGAATTAATTTCCCAGGAACAAAGAGAGAAGGGGAGGGCTTCCCTGGTGGCTCAGTGGTAAAGAATCCGCCTACCATTGCAGGAGACAAGGGTTCAGTCCCTGGTCCGGGAAGATCCCACGCGCCGCAGAGCAACTAAACGCATGCACAACTGTTGAGCCTGTGTCCTGGCCCTGGGAGCCACACCTACCGACCCCAGAACCCGGAGCCCGTGCTCTGCAACAGGAGAGTAGCCCCTGCTTGTTGCAGCTAGAGAAAAGCCCGCACAGCAACGGAGACCCAGCAGAGTCAAGTAAATAAATAAAGTCATAAAACAGAGAGAGAATGGGATGTTGCAGGATATGGAAAAGAGCAATGAATAACACTCCACGTGGGCATTTCCTGTTTTGAATATGATTTCAAGGTAAATCAGTGAAAATAATCATTTTTCTTTTCCCCAGCTGACCTCATTGTTGAATTCATCAAGTGACTGAAAAATTAATCCTTAGGGAATATGTACCAATGGAATATTCCTGATGCAATTTTAAATATTAGGAACACTGAATTTAATCTTGTAGCTTTATGCTTCCCAAACAGAACTTCCCAAGTCATCTCTGGGGACCAAGAGTGTCCCTTTAGTCAGCTTTGTTATTATGAAAGTCATTATTTGATGATAATTTTAAGTTTAAACATCACAGGAACTTCAGAGGCTAGTTCCAGGCTACAGAGATATGATAAGTAAGGCCAGGTGTTGCCTTATACAGAAAGAAGAGGCAGGATGAAGCACTCTCTCAGTCCCAGAGTAGAATCAGATCTAGTTTGAGAAGTGCTTTAACATAGCGATATACTCAAATGCATAAGTGATCAGCAAACCAGCCTTGGGATTCTTTGAGGACAGACCACTGGTGTCCTCAGCGATTAGCAAAGATGCTACGTAAATCTGCAATGACTTGTAGTCCACATGAGTACATTAAAAGGTAAGAATCTTCTTCTAGACTCCATTTTAGATGCTTGGGAAAATCTCTAAATTGTAACCAGGACAAGCCTCGTGGTGGACATTGTCCAGGAACAGAAGCTAAGTATGGAACTTTTCCCAGAAACAGTTGAGGTTCAGTTTTGACTCAGAACCAGTGTTCTGTCCTAGACAGTTGAAGGGGAGCTCCATAATACATGCTGTGAAATCCATGCTCTTCAAAATGATGAATGGCCGGAAGGAGGCTCTGTCTGGAATGGTCAAGGCATCATGGTCCAGATCAGACTGCTGTTTCAGTCACTCAGATGTGTCTGAATCTTTTCTGAGCCCGTGGACTACAGCCCACCAGGTTCCCCTGTCCATGAGAATTTCTCAGGCAAGAATACTGGAGTGGGTTGCCAAGTCCCACTCCAGGGAATCTTCCCAACCCAGGGATCAAATCTGTGTCTTTTGCACTGGCCAGGGATTCTTTACCACTAAGCCACCAGGGAAGCCCCTAGATTAGACCGAGTCCAACACTATCCTAACCTGAAATACAGAGATGTCGGTCCTTTCAAGGATTTCTCTGGTTTAAAAAATCCATCATCACAAACATCAAGCTTATAGAAGTCAAAGAACTAGAAAATATCCACCTCTGTTATAAGAGGAGTAGCTAGAAGTTTCCTTCTCATTAAGAATCCCCCATATACGTGTACCTATGACTGATTCACGTTGAGGTTTGACAGAAAACAACAAAATTCTATAAAGCAATTATCCTCCCATTGAAAAATAAATTTTTTAAAAAAAGAAAAGAATCCCCCATATGCGAGAAAAAAATAATTCTAATTACATGAACTTTTCAAAAAGCATTATTGGATAGAAAGAGATGTGCCTGAGTTTTCCTGACACCTTTCCCTTTTACGACACCCTTAGCTGAACTTGACTTGTATTCTTTTCATTACTGTATCTCTCTTTCAATTTTGAGCTCTTCGAGTGTTGACACGCCCTCTCATTCTCCACCCTTCTCCCTCTTCTCCCAGAAACTAGAGCTATGCCTGACAGAGTGGAGGGTCTCGATAAGTGTCTCTTAACATTTATTAAAGTGGATCCTGAATGAAAACCAGCAGCACAGGGCACCCCGCGCGGCCCTCTGCGGAGGCCTGAGCGGGAGGCAAGGCCAGCAAAGGGGACGCGAGTGTCCGCGCGGCCGGCTCCCTCTGCTGCGCAGCAGCTAGCATGGTAAAGCAGCTGTGCTCCAATAAAAAGCAATGTTTTTAATTTATGAAAATAAATAGTGAGTAAAGGAGTAGTTGGTAGGAGAGGGTGAAGAGAAAGAGCAAAAAGAAAAGAGGGGGATTGTAAGTTAGGGTTCTGAGCACTGGCTTTGTAGGGATCTGAGAAAGGTTCGTGGCGCTCACTTGACGGAAGAAAGCTCGCTGATGAAGGCCAATTAGAGCGAGAGGACTGGGCCCTCCGGACCCCCACCGGCCAGCCTCGTACACAGTCGCCGCCCGGCGAGGAGTGCTTGACCTTCATGACAGGAGCGAGACTTGCTTCAGCCTGAGCTAGGAATCGCTCCTTTCCCATTTGCCAGCTGGGCACGTTGGTTAAAACCTGTAAGCCTGAATGTCTTCATCTGAAAAAAATACAGACAATAAAGGACTGAAGGACCATTTAAGGGAAAGATGCCTGTAACAAGATTAGCGTGGCATGCAGGACCCAATAAATATTATCTGGTACTATGCAATAGGAGAATAATGCCTCTTGTTGAATGCTGTTGCTCTGAACATATCATTTGATTTACTCAGACTGTGCCTGTGAAAGTATTACGTTGAAAAGTATGTGAGATTGCCTATATGCTGCCATTATCAACTTTCAGAAGCAAATTCCATATGACTCAAGGTATTAACAGTAAAGGGACGTAATTTTGGCTCATCTTTCCAGATGCTGCTGCCAGAAAATACTCTTGGAGTCTCAGAAAGTAAATAGTCTCTTCAGACATATAATTTTCTCAGATTTACAGACATATTTAAAATTTGCAGTCCATAGGGTTGCAGAGTCAGACACGACTTAGTGACTGAACAACAACATAAAATGTATATTTTATTTTATGAATTAATTTTATGAATGCTATTTATGAATTCATAAATTCATATATAAAACTCATTTATAATGACATATAGACAGTATTATTCAACAATGTTTTATAAGGACAAAAATACATTTGTTTGGGTACATCTGATGTAGGAATCCTCCAACTGGTACAAGTACCTCCAGGAGACTCAGAAACCTCTGCTCCAAACAGGCTTCAGCCCTCTGGATGATGGTTAGAACATTATTCCCCCTTTCCTGTTTATCCCACAGTCAGAGCTCCCAAATTAAGATTTTACTTTTGTCTTCAGGTGAGTCCAAACTTGTGCTAACAGATAAAACATTAAGGTCAATTAGGCCATGCAGATAAACCATGGTCTAGATTATAATTATGCCTCTCTAGTCTAGAAATATTGTACTCCAACATTTTTGGTCTCAGATCTTAGGTGCTCTTTTTCCAATAGACCATCCAGAGTTCTACCTATGACTGAACTATAATCAAATAACAAAACCACTTGAAAGTGCCGGAAGTGTTAGTTGCTCGGTGATATCCGACTCTTCACAACCCCATGGCTCCTCTGTCAGTTGAATTCTCCAGGCAAGAAAACTGGAGTGGGTTGCCATTTCCTATTCCAGGGGATCTTCCTGACCCAGGGATCGAACCCAAGTCTCCTGCATTGCAAGCTGATGCTTGACCGTCCAAGCCACCACTTCGGAGACATAAAGCATAGGGGAAAGCAGTGTGGTATAGACAAAGATTAAGCACAGAAGCTCCATTAACAGATTTTCAAAGCTAGCTTTCCTACTGCTCATTTACTTGACTTCAAAACACTTTTTAACTTTTTAATCCTATATGTCTTCATCTGTAGAATGGGGAGATAATAGTACATGCTTACCAAAGTGGTGTAATACAGGTGTCCCCAACCTCTGGGGTCTAATGTCTCATGATTTAAAGTGGAGCTGATGTAATAATAATAGAAATAAAGTGCACAATAAATGTAGTGTACTTGAATCATCCCCAAACCATCTCCCCCAACGCCAGTCCATGGAAAAACTGTCTTCCTCAAAACTGGTCCTTGGTGCCAGAAAGGTTGGGGACCACTGGAATGGGTGAAGCAAGCTAACCCAAGTAAGTATTCAGTACCGTCACTTTGCCTAGGACTTAACTTGGAATAAATGATAATTTGTCCTAAGACAGAGACCTTGTCCTCCAGGAACCTCGAATATAATTTGGAACAGAACATACAGACACAGTAAAGGCTGTATATTAACCCTAAAATCATAACACTATGAGTGACAAAGAATTTCGGAGAAAGGAGAGAGCGATTTAAACTGGAGTGTTCCAGAAAGACTTCACAAAAGAAGAACATAACCTAGAATTTTAAAAGTGGGCAGGATCTGAATTAGGCAAAAGGGATAGGTTTTCTAGCTAGAAGGAGAACAGAATTATATGAAGTAGAAAGGTGAAAGATAGATAACAGACCAATGAGTAGGCCACATGGTGCATAGCAGGGATAACCGGGCCATCCTCAGTGGGGTTAGCCTAAAGAAGTCAGACCCAAGAGAGACTGGAATAACCAGCAGAGGGTGTGAAAGCAGGCACTTAATAAACAGGAAGGCATTAAAAAACCTTAAGCAGATGAATTATGTGCTCATGGAGAGCAAGATGAATTATAGAGAGAAAAGAAGAGAAATGGAAGATTAGAGGGAAGGCCATCACAAAAATCCCAATGGAAGGTAACAGCAGACAGAACTGATAGGGTAGCAGGAAGGGAACAAAGCAAAGGATATGCGAAATCTTGTAGTTGTTTAAGTGTTTACTTGTTTCTTTTCGGCCGCCCTGAGCCTTCACTGCTGCTCACAGGCTTTCCCTGGCTGCTGTGAGCTGGGCGGCTCTCCATCGCAGCGGCTTCTCTTGTCGCAGAGCAAGGGCTCGGGGAACGCAGGAGCAGAGGTTGTGACCTGCAGCATGTGCCGTCTTCCCAGACCAGAGGTCAAGCCCACGCTCTCTGCTGTGGCAGGTGGGTTCTTACCCGCTGGACGACCAGGGAAGTCCTTGGTTTCTGTTTTATAGTTGATCAACAGTGTTGTGTTAGTTTCAGGTACAGCAAAATGACTCAGTTATACATGCATCTCTTCTTTTTCAAATTCTTTCCCCATGTATGTTGTTACGGAGCAGTGAGCAGTGTTCCCTGTGCTATAGAGTAGGTCCTGGTTCAATTTTAAATGTATCAATGCATACATGCCAGTCCTGGGCTTCCCTGGTAGCTCAGCTGGTAAGGAATCCGCCTGCAATGCAGGAGACCCCAGTTCAATTCCTGGGTCTGGAGATCCCCTAGAGAAGGGATAGGCTACCCACTCCAGTATTCTTGGGCTTCCCTGGTGGCTCAGATGGTGAAGAAATCACCTGCAATGCGGGAGACCTGGGTTCGATCCCAGGGTCAGGAAGATCCCCTGGAGGAGGGCATGGCAACCCACTCCAGTATTCTTGACTGGAGAATCCCACGGACAGAGGAGCCTGGCGGGCTGCAGTTCATGGGGTCACAGAGAGTTGGACACACCTGAGCGACCGAGCACACCCCACGCCAATTCCAAGCTTCCCATCTATCCCTCCACCCCAGCTCTTCCCCCCGGATGTGGTCTCTGTGAGTGTTTCTCTTTTGTAAGTAAGTTCATTTGTATCACTTTTTTAGATTCTGCACATAAGTGATATCATATAACATTAGTCTTTAGAGATGAGAAATTCTGAAGGACACTATCAGTGCTCAGGGACCAATAAATACTAATATTGGATAAAGCAGAGCAAGCAAAAAAATCCATAAAGTCCCCAGGTTTTAAACTAAATTACAGTTTGTTTAATTTTTTCTGGCGTATAGTTGCTGTACAATGTTGTTCGTCTCTGCTGTACAGAAGCGTTCATCAGCTGTTCATATATATACATATATATCCCCTTTTCTGGGTTTCCTTTCCACGGAGATCAGCACACAGCATTAAGTAGAGTTCCCTGGGCTACCCTAGGTTCTCATTAGGTATCTGTTTTATACACAGTATCCATCGTGTATGTATGCAAACTACAGAGCTTGTGATACAGTATCACAACGCACCTTTTCTTTAAACTTTGACAGGCATTCCTCAAATTTTTTATTTCAAGTTTCCCATGATGAATTGACACCCAATTTTATCTGTTTTGCAAACTTGAACTTTAAATTGACTTTATCCATTCGTTTGTTCAGAAGTACTTCTTGAGAAATTTTCTTTGCCAGGTACTGTGCTAGACACTGGAACTAAAGTAAAGGTGGTCAGAATCCCCACCGCCGAGGATTTCTCAGTCTTCAGCACAGGATGGAAAAGGGAGAAAGGTGAGAGAGGGGCAAATGTATACACTGTAATGTCACGAGATCGGCTGTGACACGAACGCTGCCGAAGTCCCTCCGTGCGGGGAGCAGCCGGGAAAGCATCCTGGTAGAAGAGCCGCCTGGCAGCGGGGAGGACACGGTCCAGGACCCCGGCGGGACCCACAGCCCGGGGATGCGTGGACGCCTGGTGGGAGGCGAGTTTGGGGGAGAGTGGACACCCGTGTATGTATGCTGAGTCCCTTCTCTGTTCAGCTGACACGATCGCAATTGTTAATCAGCTGTGCCCAACAGAAAACAGAGAGCTTGCATTCAAAAGGGACACTTGGAGACTCATGTCATCTTCCCTTTTCATAGGTGCAACGCGGTACCCATGGAGGAAATAAATAAAACCGCAAAGGCACAATTCTTCTTTCGTCCATTCTCAGCTGACCCTAGGGTCCAGGCGGTGATTTTCGTGGCCTTCCTGGCCATGTACCTGACCAGCCTGGGTGGAAACGCCCTCATTGCAGTTACTGTTCAGATCAATCATTCCCTGCACACTCCCATGTACTTTTTCCTGGCTCACCTGGCAGCTCTGGAAATCCTCTACACATCTTCCATCGCGCCCCTGGCCTTGGCGAACCTCCTTTCAATGGGCAGGACCCCCGTCTCTATCACTGGATGTGGCGCCCAGATGTTTTTCTTCGTCTTCCTGGGAGGGGCTGACTCGTCCTGCTCGCGGTTGATCGCGATCCGCTACCCTTTAGGATACACCCTGCTCATGAGCTGGCCCTTGCGTGTGGAGCTGGTGGTGGGGTCCCTGGTACTAGGGTTCTCGCTGTCGCTACCGGGGACTGTTTTAATCTTCCGTCTCCCGTTCTGCAGCAAGAGTGAAATCTACCACTTCTACTGCGACATGCCTGCCGTCATGCGCCTGGCTTGCGCGGACACGCGTGTTCAGCAGACGGCTCTGCACGTCGTCAGCTTCATCGTCCTAGGCATCCCCTTCTCGATGATCTTCGTCTCCTACGTCTCCATCGCGGCCACCGTCTCTCGGATCCGGTCCTCGGAAGGGCGCCGCCGGGCCTGCTCCACGTGCTCCCCCCACCTGTCGGCGGTCCTCCTGCAGTATGGCTGCGCCAGCTTCACATACTTGTCCCCCAGGTCCAGCCACTCTGCTGAGACGGCCCGGGTGGTGTCTGTGGTCGACACCTTCATCACTCCCATCTTAAACCCCTTGATCTATAGCATGAGGAACAAAGAATTGAAAAATGCTCTCAGGAGGCCGCTAAGCAGGTTCCAGGTAGGATAGTTCTATGACTTATTTACATCAGGGCAACCGGAGGCTGTTAATAATTATGCCCGGATGCTCTGCAGGAGCCAAGAGTGTCCTCAGCTGAGACATGGTGCTCTAGGAGCGCCGGAGGACGTGGCTGCTACTAACTGAAATAAAGCTTTATCACACAGGGCATCCTGGGCGTGGATGGAGGAGTAGCAACATTCACTTACTGGACATCTACTGGGAACGAGGCACTTTATGCGGGTTCTCTCACTTAGCCCATTATAAGTATCATTGTCTTCTTTACTTTAGAAAACTAGAGTGGCTAGCAGAATACATACCAGGATGAGAACACAGGGATTCAGAAACCTGAAGACTAAGCTGTCTCCACACAGTGATGCCTTCCTTGCTCTAGGCTTGCTCTGCCAGTAGGATATGTGTTACCTTGTACAAGTCTCTCTAAGCCGCTAGACTTCAGTTTCCTTATTTCTGAGGAGACAAAGCTGAACTAAGAGAGTACACCTGCTCCTTCGAAAGTCATAACAGTATGTTCCAAATATTGGCCAAGCAGACTCAGAATGAGGGGGGGGGGGGGAAAGGAGGCTTTGCAATTAGCCAAAGGAAGGTGGACTTTTTTTTTTTTAACATGTCTTGTTTTGTTACTCAAAATGAAAACTCATGATTCTGTTGACAATGTTTAAAGAGCACCCCAGGAATAAAAAGGATAATAATAATGTAGGAAAGCATTATTTAATAAGTGAAAATGCAGGAGAGGAAGAAGGTGGACAATGTTGAATTTGGATTCCTTGAGAATCTCTTCTATCTCAGAGAGAGTTCCAGACTCCTCTTGAGCTTCCAAGGAGAGAGATCATTAACTTTCAAGATATTCCACTCCTCCCTGGACAACTCCAGCTATTGAAGTACCGTAACCTACCTCGAGCTAAAATCTGTCTGCAGACAACTTCCTCCCACTGTTCTTATTTTCACCCTGTTAAGACCTTCCCTCCACGTGTGAGAAGAGCGATTATGCCTCTTCTCTGTCTTCAGTCCTCTTTTCTCTAGAGCAAGTACTCTGTCAACTTTTCCTCCAGGAGATTATATGTGAAACATTTCATCATACAAGCCACCTTCTAGATTTTTCTCTAGCTCCATATTCTTCTACAAATTTTCACCCAGAAATAAAATCCACTGGGAATATGTTATTCTGAGGGAACTATTCCTTTTCAATTCAGTTCAGTTCAGTTACTCAGTCGTGTCCGACTATTTGCGACCCCATGAATCACAGCACTCCAGGCCTCCCTGTCCATCACCAACTCCTGGAGTTTACTCAAACTCATGTCCATTGAGTCAGTGATGCCATCCAACCATCTCATTCTCTGTCGTCCCCTTCTCCTCCTGCCCCCAATCCCTCCCAGCATCAGGGTCTTTTCCAATGAGTCAGTTCTTCACATCAGGTGGCCAAAATATTGGAGTTTCAGCTTCAGCATCAGTCTTTCCAATGAATATTCAGGACTGATTTCCTTTAGGATGGACTGGTTGGATCTCCTTGCAGTCCAAGGGAATCTCAAGAGTCTTCTCCAACACCACAGTTCAAAAGCATCAGTTCTTTGGTGCTCAGCTCTCTTTTTAGTAAAACTCTCACATCCACACATGACTACTGGAAAAACCATAGCCTTGACGAGATGGATCTTTGTTAGCAAAGGAATGTCTCTGCTTTTTAATGTGCTGTCTAGGTTGGTCATAACTTTCCTTCTAAGGAGCAAGGTCTTGTAGGTCTTCACAGAACCATTCAACTTCAGCTTCTTCAGAATTACTGGTCAGGGCATACACTTGGATTACCATGATATTGAATGGTTTGCCTTGGAAACGAACAGAGATCATTCTGTTGTTTTTGAGATTGCATCCAAGTACTATATTTTGGACTATTTTGTTGACTATGATGGCTACTCCATTTCTTCTAAGGGATTCTTGCCCACAGTAGTAGATATAATGGTCATCTAAGTTAAATTCAACTATTATCTATTACTTTTACCTATGAACTGTATTTTTATTTATTCATCTTGATCATTTTAGCCTCATAAATATGAATCAAATATAGTTTTCTTTGTTTCTTTCTTTCTTTGATTGGTTGTGCCACATGGGCATGTGGGGTCTTCCTTCCCTGACCAGGGATGGAACCCACAATCCTGGCATTGGAAGCACAGAGTCTTGACCACTGGACCACCAGGCAAGTCCCCAAGTACAGTTTTCACACAGCTCTCAATGCTGCCTGATCATAATTTATTTTACTAACGTACACACAAAACTTTTTATTTAACAGTGATACTTTGTGTTTTTATTGGTTTTGGATTGATCCAAATTGACAAAGTGGTGTTCAGGATTTATTTCATTCATCAGAATTTTATGCCATGGCCAAAATTATAACTGTATTTCATTTTGTTTCTCCAAGTCATTAACAAATATCTAGACTAGGGCAGGACCAATGCAGTCCTCCTCTTTGGGAACTGTCGTCCAACTAGACAGAAGTCCGCTCAGTCAGTACCAGCGGCGGTTCACTGTCACCAACGTGGCCCGCCCCTGCTGCGCCCCATCGTCCTGTATCCGAGCTTCTAGCTGACCTCCGTCCTCCGTGGACATGTGACTCGCTTTGGTCGACGGGACATCAGCAAAGGTGCTTCAGGCAGAGGCTCACCCTTCCCTTTGGCGCCTGTCCTCTCGCTGTCCTAAGACTGACCTGTGAAGAAGCAAGGGCTAGGGCGACACCTCATGAAGCACAAACTGGACGTGAAGCTGAGGCTCCCTAGACCAGCCCCAGTCAAACCACCAGATGTCTGGTGCTAACCCACAGAAGCCTCGGAAAATAAAATGACTGGCATTTTGAGTTTGGAGTGGTTCCTTTTGCAGCAAAAAGTAACCAATTCACCATGCAATCCAAACTAAACCATCTCTAAATAAATAAATAAACCATGCAAAAAAAGAAAACCAAACTAAACCATCTCTTCTAGAAGGACATCATAGAAAATGGATCAAATCCTTTCATACAATCAAAATACACTAAAACACTTATTTAAACCTAGCCATTTAGAAGCCTTATTTTAAAGTGAGGTGCATTTGGCATATTTGTCTTGAGTAACTACTTATGGGCTCTTGGTCATCACTAGTTTGCTTGTTTTTTTGAAGGAGAATCACTACTTCATTTTTTTTATTATTTATTTATTGGGCTGTGCCGGGTCTTAGTAGCGGCATACAGGATCTTTAGTTGGTAGGTGGGATCTCGGGTAAGTGGGCTGTCAAAGTGGACTGCAAATTACAGATCAGAAATTGTCTCACACCAGTCAAACACGTGCAGAATATTCAAGCTTGTGAGTTATAACCTGGCTTGCCTGGTGGTGCAGTGGTAAAGAACCGTCCTGCCAATGCAGGAGACCTGGGCTGGGAAGGTCCCTGGAGAAGGAAGTGGCAGCCCACCCCAGTACTCTCACCTGGAGAATTCCATGGACAGAGGAGCCTGGTGGGCTACAGCCCAGGGGTGGCAAAGAGTTGGACATGACTAAGCAACTAAACAACTATTTATGACTAACACACACACAAGGGTGATGGACCAGGTGGTCTTCGACTTTTGCAGTTGCCGTATCACTTGTGCAGGATATGGCAGCTTGATCTGGACATAACCTATTCCAACCACCCTCTGGTGAGTCTTCACGTACCAGCTTTAGGCTTCCCAGACTCCCTAGCAACAAGGATATTATTTACTTTCCACCAATCAAATGCAGTCCCTTGAGACATGAATTAAAGTCCAGTAACCTGGAGAAGGAAGTGTCCTGAGCGTGAGGCTTCCATTCTGCTGCTGGGAGTCGAGCACCTGAGTTGTGGTTCTGGGGTCAAACATTCTGTCTCTGGGGACTCCCTGCTCCCCTGAACCTTTCAGATAAACAGCCTCGTTCCTCGGGATGACAGTTCTGTGTTGTAGAGTCTGCCTCTCCATCCCTTTCAGTGATTTTTCAGTGATTTACTGAATTTACTCACTACGTTCCATCTTTTCTGTTTAAAATATGGAAGATGGTTAAAACCTAAATGCTGGGGCTTCCCTGGTGGCTTAATGGTAAAGAATCCACCTGCCAATGCAGGGGACATGAGTTCGATCCCTGGTCCAGGATGATCCTGCATGCCTCGGAGTGACGAAGTCCATGCACCACAGCTCCTGAGTGGGGCTCTGAAGCCTGGGAGCCGCGACTGCTGAGTCCACATGCCCTAAGCCTGTCCTCCACAACAAGAGAGGCCACTGCAATGAGAAGCCCTCATACCACAACTGGAGGGTATCCCCCACTCTCTGCAACTAGAGAAAATAAGCTCACAGCAATGAAGTTCGATCACATCCAATAAATAAATTAAATTAAAAAAAAAAACCTAAATGCTATCCCACCATCCTTCCCTTTTACATACCTTTCCTAAAAGGGTCATTTATTTATTTATTTTTGGTTGTTCTGGGTCTCTGTTGCTGTGAGCGGGATTTCTCTAGTTGTGGCTGGGGGTGGGAGGGGGGCGACTCTCCAGCTACGATGCTTGGACTTCTCACTGCCGTGGTCTCTCCTGTCACAGAGCCTGGGCCCTCGGGCCCGTGGCCTCAGTAGTCACGGCTCCCGGCTCCAGAGCACAGGCTCGGTAGTTATGGCACATTGGCTTAGTTACTCTGCAGCATGTGGGATCTTCCTGGACCAGGAATTGAACCCGTGTCCCCAGCATCGGCACACAATTCTTCACCACTGAGCCACCAGGGAAGCCCGCCTTTTACCTAGTTTTAAAGGACATGTAAAACGGATCACCAGCCCAGGTTGGATGCATGAGACGGGTGCTCAAGGCTGGTGCACTGGGAAGACCCAGAGGGATGGGATGGGGAGGGAGGCAGGAGGGGGGATCGGGATGGGGCACACATGTAAATCCATGGCTGATTCATGTCAACGTATGGCAAAAACCACTACAATATTGTAAAGTAATGAGTCTCCAACGAATAAAAATAAATGGAAAAAAAATAATAAAGGACATGTAATTTTATTCTGAGCTATTTAGCCCAGCAGCACATCAACTAAAAAGGCTTCCCTGGCCACCCTCTCATGCCAGAACATGTGATGGCGCTGGGCCTGAGCACCCTCTGTGCTGGAATATAACCGCATCGCTGCATCTGTAACACGGTACTGCTCCTATTTACCTCTCTAGGTACACTCAGACCTCTTGGGAGAAAGAAACTATTTCTGTTAGCTTGGGATCTAGAGATTTCAAAACCATTAAACTAATTCAATCATTATTGACTCACAGTCCTTCTTTCAGGGCCAGCTCACCTCTACCACAAAACCTTCCCTGACTCTTATCGTCTGTCCGTCCTCAACTATGATAGCATCACTTTCAAGGGACAGTCTCACTTTGGATTTTGTTGTTAGGGAAACATTTCTGGCCTCCCTAACAACAACTTGGCAGGTAAAAGAGTGTTTTATCTCCTAAGTCAGACGGTGACCTCACTGATGCCAGAGGCCATACCTAATATGTCTTTGAATATCTCATAAATTCACCACAATAAACAATTGCATTCATCTCACACACTAACAAAGAAATGCTCAAAATTCTCCAAACCAAGCTTCAATAGTATATGAACTGTGAAATTTCAGATGTTCAAGTGGATTTAGAAAAGGCAGAGGAACCAGAGATCAAATGGCCAACTCTGTTGGATCATCGAAAAAGCAAGAGAGTTCCAGAAAAACATCTACTTCTGCTTTACTGATTACACCAAAGCCTTTGACTGTGTGGATCACAACACAGTGAAAATTCTTAAAGAGATAGGAATACCAGACCACCTTACCTGCCTCCTGAGAAACCTGTATACAGGTCAGGAAGCAACAGTTAGAACTGGACATGGAACAACAGACTGGTTCCAAATAGGAAAAGGAGTATGTCAAGGCTGTGTATTGTCACCCTGCTTATTTAACTTATATGCAGAGTACATCATGAGAAATGCTGGGCTGGATGAAGCACAAGTTAGAATCAACATTGCCGGGAGAAATATCAATAACCTCAGGTATGCAGATGACACCACCATTATGGCAGGAAGCGAAGAGGAACTAAAGAGCTTCTTGATGAAAGTGAAAGAGGAGAGTGAAAAAGCTGGCTTAAAACTCAGCATTCAAAAAGCTAAGATCAGGGTGGGATGTTTTGAGAGAACAGCATCAAAACACGTATATTATCAAGGGTGAAACAGATCTCCAGTTCAGGTTGGATGCATGAGACAAGTGCCCGGGCCTGGTGCACTGGAACGACCCAGGGGGATGGGATGGGGAGGCAGGTGGGAGCGGGGTTTGGGATGGGGAACACATGTAAATCCATGGCTGATTCATGTCAGTGTATGGCAAAAACTACTACAATATCATACAGTAATTAGCCTCCAACTAATAAAAATAAATGGAAAAAAAAACCCAAAAAGCTAAGATCATGGCATCCAGTCCCATCACTTCATGACAAATAGATGGGGAGACAATGGAAACAGTGACAGACTTTATTTTCTTGGACTCTGAAATCACTATAGATGGTGACTGCAGCCTTGAAATTAAAGACACTTGCTCCTTGGAAGAAAAGCTATGAACAGCCTAGACAGCATATTAAGAAGCAGAGACACTACTTTGCCAACAAAGGTTCATCTAGTCAAAGGTATGGTTTTTCCAGTGGTCATGTATGGACATGAGAGTTGGACTATGAAGAAAGCTGAGTGCTGAAGAATTGATGCTTTTGAGCTGTGGTGTTGGAGAAGACTCTTGAGAGTCCCTTGGACTGCAAGGAGATCCAACCAGTCCATCCTGAAGGAGATCATCCCTGGGTGCTGGAAGGACTGATGCTGAAGCTGAAGCTCCAATGCTTTGGCCACCTGATGCGAAGAACCGACTCACTGGAAAAGACCCTGATGCTGGGGAAGATTGAGGGCGGGAGGAGAAGGGGGCGACAGAGGATGAGATGGTTGGATGGCATCACCGACTCAATGGACATGAGTTTAAACAAGCTCTGGGAGTTGGTGATGTATAAGGAGGCCTGGCATACTGTAATCCATGGGATCGCAAAGAATCAGACACGACTGAGTGACTGAACTGAATGGAATGCATGATACTCAAAAAATGAAAAAAATCATCTGGAGAAGTACAGGTTAAATAACCTAATGGAAGAAACTGAACACACCAGTCAAAGCACAGAAATCCCTCAAAGACTAACACAGACCGTATAAAAAACCGTCTTCCTTAGCTGTCCACCACTGCCCTCTATTAAACACCCAGGAAGATGCTCTATGCTCAGGGCCTAACACCCAACTCTTCCTCTGTGATTGTCTTTCAGGATTCCCAGCCTCCTTGTCATCCTTGCCTTCGGAGATCCCGGGATAGGGGAGGCCCCCAGCTGTGCGCAGAAGGAGACTTTCTTTATCCTTAACAGCCAGGTGCTTCTGGTTCAGTGACAACTTGTCAATAAAGTCTGAGTCTCCTAGAAGTGACTTCCTAGCAACATACGGCACCACCTTATTTACACAACTCCGGGCAATACCGTGTTATTCACACCTCATGGGATGCTCGGGGATATCATTGTTTTTATTATTGAAAGAAAGAAAGACTGGAGGAGGGAAGAAAGAAGAGGCAGGAAGGGAGGGAGAGTGGGAAGTGGGCAAGGGAGAGAGGGAGGAAGAGAAGAGATAAGGGAAGGTGAGAGGGAGGGAGGGAGGGAAGACAAACAAGCCCAGGTCAGGGGGCATGTGCTCTACTTCCTCTCCTTAGGGAAGGCATAAAGAATCCTCCATCTAAAATGGAATGTGAAACTGGAAATAGAACTGCCATATGACCCAGCAGTCCCACTCCTGGGCATACACACCGAGGAAGCCAGATCTGAAAGAGACACGTGCACCCCAATGTTCATCGCAGCACTGTTTATAATAGCCAGGACATGGAAGCGACCTAGATGCCCATCAGCAGACGAGTGGATAAGGAAGCTGTGGTACATATACACCATGGAATATTACTCAGCCGTTAAAAAGAATTCATTTGAATCAGTTCTAATGAGATGGATGAAACTGGAGCCCATTATACAGAGTGAAGTAAGCCAGAAAGATAAAGACCAATACAGTATACTAACACATATGTATGGAGTTTAGAAAGATGGTAATGATAGCCCTATATGCAAAACAGAAAAAGAGACACAGATATACAGAACAGACTTTTGGACTCTGTGGGAGAAGGTGGGATGTTTCGAGAGAACAGCATGGAAACAAGTATACTATCAAGTGTGAAGCAGATCACCAGCCCAGGCTGGATGCATGAGACAAGTGCTCAGGGCTGGTGCACTGGGAAGACCCAGAGGGATCGGGTGGGGAGGGAGGTGGGAGGGGGGATCGGGATGGGGAATACCTGTAAATCCATGGCTGAGTCATGTCAATGTATGACAAAACCCACTTCAATATTGTAAAGTAATTAGCCTCCAACTAATAAAAATAAATGAAAAAAATAAAATAAAATAAAATGGAATGTGATGTTAGTTCTGCTGCAGTAGCAGTGATCCTACAAGCCTAGGTTATAACCACCGGATTTGCTTCCTCCATTCGTTCAGCGGTTACTAACTGAGCATCTACGATGCATGGCAGCCTGGAGCATTCTGAGAACGCAGCAGTGCCTTAACAGAGAAGATCGCTGCCTCATGGAAGTTACGGTCTAATGGGAAAGACAGAAAGTAACCAAAGAAGATAAGTGTGTTTCAAGGTGGGATCTCTGCACAGTGTCCATCGGTTGACTCAAGGTTAAGGATGATGCAAGATGTTATTAAGAGGAATTGGGTTTTTGAGTGCAAGCCACTTGTTCTCCTTGCTTGGTCCTGAAATAAACCTTTCTCTGCTCAAAAAAAAAGACAAGAAAAAGATGCTATTAAGAAACAGGCCTATGTGTAATGTCGTATTGAGTTCTAGGAGGAAGCTGTGGCTGTAAATTCTAAGTGGGGTTCCACGGTACATAGAGAAGTAAGGAAATGAAAGATGCAGTGTAAACAGTCTTTGCCTACTTCACAGTTTTGTGTCAGCCTGCTAATAAATTCTGGTGCTAAAACAACAGAAAAGATACTTATAGACTGCAATAATTTCCATAAAAGCAATCAACATGGTAACATATTAGGAAATAACTGGGGAATATTTATTTTATTTTCTAAATAAATATTTCTTTATTTGGCCATGCAGTCATAGTTGTGGCATGTGGGACCTTTAATCGTGGTGTGCAAACTCTTTGTTGCAGCATGTGGGATCCTGTTCCCTGACCAAGGGTCCAACCTGGACCCCCTTCCACTGGGAGCTTGGAGTCTTAGCCACGGCGCCACCAGGGAAGTCCCAGGGGCATATCTGTTCTAGAAAAGACTGGAGTATCTATACACTCACTCAGTCTCCCCTATTGTTAACATTACTGTTAACATTTGTCACTACTAATGAACCAATATTGACACATTTCTTAAGAACTATATTTCATACTTTATTCAGCTATTTCCTTTTTTCTGTTCAAGTATCCCATCCAGGATACCATCTAACACTCGGTTGTCATGTCCCTTAAGGTTCTTCTTGGCTGTGAGTTTCTTAGACTATCCTTGTTTCTAATAACCTTGACAGTTTTGGAGACATTCTGGTCAGGTATTTTGTAGAATTTCCTTCAGATTGAATTTGTCTGACAGTTAGACAAGGGGTTCTAAGTTTTGGGAAGAAAGACACGGAGGTGAAGCATCTTTCTAACCACATCATGTCAAGGGTACGTACTGAAAACATGACTTCGCTGTTGACATCACCCTGATCACCCAATGGAGGCTGCGTTTGTCAGGTTCTCCAGCGTAAACGTACCCTTTTTTCTCCCTTTCCATGTTGGTTTTTGGGGAAGGAAGTCACCATCTACGTTCACACTTGAGGAACATAGAATTTGTTGTTGTTCAGTCGCTAAGTCATGTCTGACTCTTTGCAACTCCATGGATTGCAGCACACCAGGCTTCCCTGTCCTCCGCTATCTCTTGGAATTTGCTCAAGTTCATGTCCCTATAATACAGAGTTTCTCCCCCAATTTCTTGCCCAAATTGAGAGGGAAGTATCTACTGTTTGGGAGATTTGTCTGTTCTCCTCCTTTAATTTTATTCAATTATGTATTTATATCAGCATCTAATCATGAATATTTATTTTGTCCTTTAGGTTATAATCCATGTGTTGCTTTATTTTTTGACAATGAACCATTCACTTATTACAAGAGAGAAGCGGGGGAAGATAAAAGAAAGGAAAAAAAAAAAAAAGATAAAAGAAAGGAAGCAATGAAGTAATGGGGGACGGTTCTTCTTGTGGTTTAGTGTCTCAGTTGTGTCTGACTCTTTGCAACTGCATAGACTGTAGCCCGACAGGCTCCTCTGTCCATGGGCATCTCCAGCCAGGAAGACTGGAGTGGGCTGCCATTTCTTTCTCCAGGGGATCTTTCTGACCCAGGGAAGGAACCCAGGTCTCTTGCATTGGCAGGTAGATTGTTTACCACTGCGGAAGCAAGAAAAGAGATGAATACTAATCAAGAGATTTCTTTTCTTGGCTCTGTCTTTTGAGCATCTATCCATTACAGAGAAGAGATACAGGTCAAAAATTAGGCTAAGTGGGACTTCCGTGGTGGTTCAGTGGCTAAGACTCCACACCCGCAATGCAGAGGGTTGATCCCTGGCCTGCCATGACAAAGATCAAAGATTCTGTGTGCCCCACCTAAAGCTGGAGCAGCCAAACATATTTTTAAAATTAGACCACGTGTTCAGCCACTGAGTTCTTCCCTTATTCAACATCAGACTTAGTGTGAGATCTTGAGACCTAAAGATGGGAAAAGACATGCGCCTCTCTTTAAGGAGCTAACAGGCCAGAGGGGGTAGCAAACATGATAACAAATCACTGTGATCTGAGGCAACAAGGGCTAAACTGAAACACACATAAAGCACTGTGAGATACTGGGTGAACCACACCAGCCCTCACGGAGCATGCGGCATTGGGGTGTCTGAGGAAAGATGAACTGGAGTTTTCTAGGAAAATAAATAGGGACGCACACTGCAGAAGAGAGACAGACATTTGGACTGCCAGGAGGGACTAATAGAATTGCTTATTTTACCATTAGAGAAAAAAAAATTGTATTTTCCCAAGACATCATGATTATAAGGAATAAAATAACCAGAACACCAAGGCTTTGTAAGACATGAGAAAGAGGGAAAAGAATGAAAACCATGTTGTCTTAAAAAAGAGTCGTGCCAATGTGCAAAACAAGAAAACATCTCTGAACTATTGACCCCAATATTTGAGAACTGGCATTTTTATTTAGATGTGTGCTGAATCTTTCGTTCCCAGTTATTATCAGAGTTCTCTTCATTAATGTAATACAAATTCAACTTTTTTCTTGAGTCTGATAACTATGTCTTGAGGTCACACAGTGTCCCCGGAGAATTATCATAGCTTGCCCGTATCCCTAAGGGTTCTAACTCTGTTTAGTAAGGCTCAGGAGAATAATCCAGGGAGTGGTGATTACTGAGCTGAAGGCCTGGTCTCCTGACAAATCTCTTGCTCCCATTTCTGGTTCTTGTCCAGCTTTTGAAACTAACTACTCCTTTTGTTTACTTTTTAAAAAATAAATGGCCTTTGGTTATTCCCTGTGCCAGCTTCATTCATTAAGACGAGTGAAAACAGGACGCGCTGCATTTTCAGATGACTCACCCCCTGACCATCAGGGTAGAAATCTTGCCTGCGTGCAGTGCTTATCCACACGCATAGCTCCTTCAAGAATATCATCACTTTTATCCTCAACAGAATCGCTATGAAACAAACATTATAACCTATATTTGTCAGGCTGAGAAATGGATCATCAAGACGCTTAAGGGGTTTGCCCAAGCTCGCTCCGCTAGTAAGGGGCAGGCGCAGTCTGTCAGCTGAGGTGCTCTGAGTAAGCCAGCTCACACTGAAGGCAGCTCACAAGTTCTCAAATGAACGACGTTTCGGTGGATTGTGTGGTTCTAAATGTGAAACTCCATAATCTACATCTGCTTTATGAAAACTTATATTCCATGTTTTAATCGGTCCACTCCCTCTCACCATATTTTCACAGATTTGCGTGAATATCAACCCAGCGTATAGTAAACAAATCAACCTAATGACTGTAGGCAAATGTTCAAACTCTTGAACATTATCTAATCCAAACTTCTAATTTTTACAGAAAAAAAAAGTGAGTGGGACTCTTAGAAGGTTCCAACACTCGTCGGTGACAACACCAGACCCAGAGCCCTAGCCCATCCTGTCAGCAGCCCAGGGCTCTTTTCAGCTGACCATGTGAAATGAAAGAACAAGACAGCTTCTCAGAGCCTGCCGTCTAAAACCTGCCGTCATGGCCATCAGCCTTCAGGGTCTAGCTTGGAATCTGGTCTCAGAAACAGTAGTAATATCTTCCAACTGTATAGCAAGTTTCCATTTACAAAATGTTTTCACATGTACTTGATCCTCAAGAACAAAATGTTTCTAGCTTGCTCTTATATTATCCTTATTGGACAAATAGGGAATCCACCTAGATTCTGAGTCTGAATGATTTGCCCAAGGTCCTTTGATGACAAGTATATTTCTCTTTCTACTTTTTTGTGCATCCCTTTCTGTAAACTAGTTATAGGTCTATTAGGGAAGATTGCATATCCAAACAGGTAAAGTGCCTTGCCCAGGAATTTAAGTTTATGTTTGAACTGAAATTTGACATCATTATAAACGTAATCCATAATTATCGAAGAAAGTGCTTAAGTGGATAGAAATTAAAAGTTCTTAAAATTCATCTTTATTCCCACTACTAAAGAACAACTGTTACTAGCTTTTTGTTGAATTTGCACTTGATCTCTTATAGAGCATGCTTTTGAGGTACCTGTAATAACGCTCTATCCTCTTTCACGAAAAGTTAAGTTCATTTCCTACGTCATTCAAACCTATAATTGACATAGTTTTTTATAACTAAGATTCCATCATGTTCTTAAGAAATTATTGTTCAAGGGATTATGGCCTATGCTTTCTTTAAAAATTATCTCTTACATATAGATCCTATAGTATATGATATCTAGGAGTTAAAACAACCCGACTGGGGTGGGGGTGTGTGAATGGGAATACAGATAAAGGAAGGGAAGCCAGGAGCTGGTGACTGCTGGGGCTGAGTGAGGGCACCTAGGGGTTCCCTGAACTCCTCTTGCTATTTGCGTATTTTAACATTCAGTTCAGTTCAGTTCAGTTGCTCAGTTGTGTTCGACTCTTTGCGACTCCATGGACTGCAGCACACCAGGCCTCCCTGTCCATCACCAACTCCCAGAGTTTACTCAAACTATGTCCACTGAGTTGGTGATGCCATCCAACCATCTCATCCTCTGTCGTCCCCTTCTCCTTCCGCCTTCAATCTTTCCCAGTGTCAGGGTCTTTTCCAATGACTCAGTTCTTCACATCAGGTGGTCAAAAGATTGGAGTTTCAGCTTCAGCATTTTGATGTTACCCACAATAAAAAGTTGTGGGTTCTTGTTTTGTTTTTTTTTTTAAGAAAAATATCTCATCGTGTGGGCTTATCAGGTGGTGCAATAGAAAGAATCCACCTGCAACGCAGGAGACAGCAGATTTGATCTCCAGATCGGGAAGACCCCTGGGGGAAGAAATGGCACCTCACTCCCGTACTCTTGCCTGGGAAATTCCATGGACAGAGGAACCTGGCGGGCTACAGTCCATGGGGTCACAGAGACTTGGACACGACTTATCAACTGAGAACGTGCACTTGCGTGTGCGCACACACACACACATGCACACACATCTTGTTCTGTGATTGTAAAGGTGTGTCCTAGACATAGACCATCATTCTCAGTTCTGCACTCTCTCCCTCCGCCACATGACCTGGCTGCTCCCTGGACTGGGCAGGGTAAGCCTGCAGGCTCCCTGGATGCTGGGCTTGGTCATGTGACTCTCTCTGGCCAAGGGAAGGTTAGCACACACCATGGAGCACAGATTTCAGACACGCTGACTTTGTTTGACTAATCCCCTTACCTTCCTGTGTCACAATGAGAAAACCATGCCCCAGGAAGCATGACCCTTCAGTTTGGACCGAAAACAACACATGTGCAGAAGAGGAAACACAGTCTGAAGACAAGTCTATCCCACCTGCAGCTTGAAGCAGAGCAACCCAAGCTGGCCCACAGTCACCTGCACAATTTTTTAAAGTAAATAAGTAAATTCATGCTTGTAAGTCACTGGGTTTGGGATTGATTTGCTACACAGCATCTTCAAAGCAAGAGTTGATTAATACAGAGTCAAACCATTCTCCCCAAACTGAACACTTTAGGTGTGTCCAGTTTTTTAATAATACAAACAATGTACTTTTTTTTTTGTACCTAAGACTGCTCCACTATTTCCAATTATTAAGTTCAGATATGCTGTATATATGGGTAGATTGAGAAAGTTTTATTTATGGATATGTTTCTAAAAAGTAAAATTATGAAAAAGGATTAGAACAAACTCATTCTTTTTTGCCTGATGTCAGAAAGATTGTAAATATAATTGCTTCTTGACATTCAAAAGGATTCTTTCCTGTTTCTCATGGAACTTGCTGAAACTAGCTCATCTGTTATCTTTCTCAAGTTCTGTCTCTTTCTTCCCAAATCCCAAGAACGCTTGTGTAGTGGCCACACCCAATGTTAGGTGGGTGGGCTTCACTGCAAATAAAAGTGCTCTTTCGTTTGATTTTCTAGAGACTAATCTAGCTTAATGGATATATGTTGTATGTTCAGTTTACAAAAACTGGAACTGAATCAGTGAACCCCACCTAGATCCATTCTTCACCTGGAAAATTCACCAATGTATGGCTGAGAAGTAAGCCGAAAGGTATTATGAGTATCTATAGGCGATGGAACCAGGTGTCTGATGTTGCAACAATTTAATAACTATTTGAAGAAAGTCTCTGTGACCTCCTCTGAGTCACCACTGTGCTGAGAATTGGAATTGTTCTCATGGAAATTCCAACTATGCTTGGTAAGTGCATCTAAAATAAGGCGGAAGTAGAGTGGAGAGCTGGGGAAGGGAGGAGGGAAGGGAAGGAGAAGCGGGGGAGATGGAAGGAGCTGTTCCTGAGTTCTGGAGACTCAGACATTCTTCCCATACTTGATGCAACAGCTCCCAGAGGAGGGAAGGGGGAGAGCGAGGAGTGAGTGTGGGGCAGGAGGGGGAGCAGAAAGAAGGGGCTGCTCCTGGGGGTAGCGTCAGGGTTGCTTTTACACATACGTATCTTCTTATGTGTTTATTCGTTTATTGTTGTTTTTTGGTTTTTTTTACATATATGTATTATTCCTTATTTGCTTATTTATTTTTGTTTTTTCTTTCTTTTACATATATGTACTATTTCTTCTTTATTTATTTTTGTTTTTTGAGTTTTTTTACATATTTGTGTTATTTGCTTATTTATTTTTGTTTTTTTACATATATGTATTATTCCCTTTTTTTGTTTGTTTTTTTCTTTTTTTACATATATATGTCATTTCTTATTTGTTTATTTTTGGGGTTTTTTACATATATGTATTATTCCTTATTTGTTTATTTTTGTTCTGGGTTTTTTTTACATATATGTATTATCTCTTATTTGTTTTTTGCGGTTTTTTACATACATGTATTATTTCTTATTTATCTTTGTTTTGGGGAGTTTTTTACATATATGTATTATTTCTTATTTGTTTATTTTTGTCTTTTGGGGTTTTTTACATATATGCATTATTTCTTATTTATTTTTGTTTTGGGGGGAGTTTTTTACATACATGTATTATTTCTTATTTGTTTATTTTGTTTTGGGGGAGTTTTTTACATACATGTATTATTTCTTATTTACTTTTGTTTTGGGGAGTTTTTCACATACATGTATTATTTCTTATTTGTTTATTTGTCTATTCATTTTTGGCTGCACTGGGTCTCTGTTGCCACCCACAGGCTTTCTCTAGTTGCGGAGAGTGGGGTCTACTCTAGCTGCGTACGGGCTTCTCACCGCGGTGGCTTCTCCATTGCCCAGAGCTCCAGGCACGTGGGCTCAGGCGCTGTGGGGCCCGGGCTTAGTTGCTCCACAGAATGTGGGGTCTTAGTTCCAGGACCAGAGATTGAACTCACACCCCCTGCCCTGGCAGGTGGACGCTTGATCACTGGACCACCAGGGAAGCCTCTTGAGCTTGGGTTAGGGCCTAAACTGTGTGTGTGTGTGTGTGTGTGTGTGTGTGTGTGTGTGTGTGTAACTGCTGCTAAGTGACTTCAGTCCTGTCTGATTCTGTGCGACCCCGTCCCTGGGATTCTCCAGGCAAGAACACTAGAGTGGGTTGCCATTGCCTTCTCCAATGCATAGAAGTCAAAAGTGAAAGTGAAGTCGCTCAGTCATGTCTGACTCTTCGTGACCCCATGGACTGCAGCCTACCAGGCTCCTCCGTCCCTGGGATTCTCCAGGCAAGAACACTAGAGTGGGTTGCCATTTCCTTCTCCAATGCATAGAAGTCAAAAGTGAAAGTGAAGTCGCTCAGTCATGTCTGACTCTTCCCGACCCCATGGACTGCAGCCTACCAGGCTCCTCCGTCCATGGGATTTTCCAGGCAAGGGTACTGGAGTGGGGTGCCATTGCCTTCTCTTATGGGTTTAACACTGAACACCTGTTAGTTGGAAATGTTAAATCACACAGGATTCTATCTGGCGTCTCCCTTATTCCAATTAATAATACGCACCTGGGACCAAGCTGGTCCCTCTGCAACGCTCCTTGACAGCAGTGACCCTCGAAGTGCATTTCCACGGCCATGAGCATCCACATCACCTCGAAAGCCGTTACAAATGCAAACTCTCGGGCCCCAGCCCAGACCTACTCAGTCAGAAACTGGAGAAGGTGCAGTTCAGCAACCTGAGTTTTAACAAGCCTTCCAAGTGATCCTGATACTTAATAAAGGTTAAGATCCACTGCCCGAGGAAGTGGTCCAGCTGGGACATCAGCGGCGTTCACAGCTCTCCCCAAATCTTGACCATCTGTCCTCCCATCCTGCTTCTCTGGCATGGTTCCTATCACCCCAAGTTGCCGTGATTTCTCTGGTCATTGCAGTCAAAGGGCAGGAAATTGTCTTACCTCCACCACCCCTTCATGTTGTGGTTCCAATGTCAGTTCCGTTTTCAGCGAGAAGGGATATTTCAAAGCGAAAATGGGATATTCAGATACATTCCACACATGTTCCACCACCCTGTGGCCAGTCTGGCACCTGAAAAGCAATTTATCTCTTAGTTCAGTTCTCAAAGTCTTGCTGTGTGGAATCACCTCCACTCATCTGTGGCTCAGGGGCGAGCTCGGGAGTTCATAAACAATCCTATCCGGTCATTTCCCCAAGATCCTCCCTCTCCAAAATCTTCCTGGTACTTTCCAGTTCCCGAGAGTCTCCTGTTGGGTCAGAAGGCTGAGAAGGCTTTGTTTACCGTGCTGAAGGCAGTTTCCCTTGACAGCACCCAAGTCTGAGGCCAAGCCGCAGGAAGACGGGGGAGAGGAAAAAACCAACAGTTTCGCCCTGCCGTCTACGACAACAGGTCATTTCACTGGAAAAGAAAGAGTGAAAGTCGCTCAGTCTTGTCTGACTCTTTGTGACCCCATGGACTATACAGTCCATGGGATTCTCCAGGCCAGAACACTGGAGTGGGAAGCCTTTCCCTTCTCCAGGGGATCTTCCCAACCCAGGGATTGAACCCAGGTCTCCCGCATTGCAGGTGGATTCTTTACCAGCTGAGCCACAAGGGAAGCCTAATATAATAAAAGAAACCTCCTCCTGGGGTTGTACCACTGAGGCTCAGAAGATGAGGCTTTTCTGTGTTAACCTGTTGCTCTTAAGATTTTTGTAAGATTCAGTACCAAGCAGTGTGCTGTGCAAAAAAGAAAAGGAAGAGGACTTCAAGGTATGAAATCTGGATTTCAGTCCTGTCTCAAGCACTGTACCTGACTTAGCCTGGATGAGTGTCTATTAATTCATCTGTAAGACACAAATAATATCTCAAGCCCACAAAATAGTGTTATAATAAAAGAGTAATGCAAAAGTATCTGGAAAACATTACCTATTGTAATATATGTATATTTTACATACACTTTACATTAGTTTTAAATGAGGGGGGTTGTTTTTTGCTTTTAGGTAAGAAAAGTGAAAGTGAAGTCATGTCCAACTCTTTGTGACCCCATGGACTGTAGCCTACCAGGCTCCTCCATCCATGGGATTTTCCAGGCAAGGGTACTGGAGTGGGTTGCCATTTCCTTCTCCAAGAGGGCTTCCCCACCCAGGGATTGAACCTGGGTCTCCCGCATTGTAGGCAGACACTTTACCGTCTGGGCCACCAGGGAATAGTAGGCTTATTTAGAGAGAAACACATTCCATAGACAGGGTATGGGCCATGTCAGAAGGTAAAAGTGACCTTGAAATATGGTGTGGTTAGTTTTTATGAACTGGGTAATTTCATAGGCTAATAAGTTGGAGGATTATTCCAACTACTTGTGGGAAGGGGCAGGAATTTCCAGGAATTGGAACATCACCCACTTTTTGGTCTTTAATAGTTGGCTTTGGAAGCGTCCTGGTGCCTGTAAGTATGTCACTTAGCTTGCTGATGTGTTAACAATGATCACATGCTGAGACTCAAGCTCTAAGGGAAGTCAATTTGTCCACCACCTTTGCCCCATTTGGTTTTAATCGGTTTATGTTGTATCCTTGGGCTATGTTATTCTTTCAAAGGGTGTGCTCTGCCCACTTTTAGAATAAAAGAGTAATGCAAGAGCATCTGGAAAAAATTACATATTGTGATTGTATGTATATTTTACATTATTTTTAAATGAGTATTTTACTGTGTCTACAAAACTTCAGAATATCTGAAAAATAAAGAGGTATTCTGTTAGCCCAAAATTTTGCCTTCATCACATAAAATTTCAAGGGACTTGCATCAAAATAATCATATGTTTGATCCAATCTCTCAACCCTTTAGGTAACTAGATATTGTAATACTTAATATTCATTTTCTTTATATAAAAATAGCACTAGTGATCTTTAGAAGAGAGATTATTCTAGCTGTTGCCTTCTGGTTTAACAACACTGTCATAGAGTGTAACATCCACGTAACACCCTAGGAACTATTTTTCAAAGCTGTTTCATTTTTTAAAACAAATTCTATTGGCGTACAGGTGATTTACAACACGACGTTAGTTTCGGGAGTACCCATGCCCTGTGCTCAGCGCATCCGACTCTTTGCAATCCCGCAGACTCTAGCCCGCCCAGCTCCTCTTGTCCATGGGGTTTTTCAGGCAAGAATCCTGGAGTGGGTTGTCATTTCCTCCTCCAGACGATCTTCCTGACCCGAGGATGGAAACTTGCTTACCCCGCCTTGGAAGGCAGATTCTTTACCACTAGCACCTCCTGGGAGAAGCCCTTTCAGGTGTGCTTAGGAACTGTTTTTAAAACAATGGAGAGAGTGACATCATCAAGGCAAAGTACCAGTGAAAAGTATCAGGTCCACTCTAAAAGGTACTAACAGTGACTGATAGAGGCTTTTGGCTTTTCCTGCTTTGAAATTGCTAAGGGCTACCAACCACTGTTGAAGATGTAAATTTACCTGTTGGTTGTTCAACACTTCTGGTGTCCAAGCTCCGAAAGGGGAATGCCTCACTCTAAATAGAACAAGATACCAAACTGCTGAAGAAGAGCTTTGACTTAACAGAAATTCCTGCAGGCAAGTCTGATCTCTGAGAAGGAGTAGCAGTGACAAGGTGTATACCATAACCTGGCACTTGTTTCTGGGCAGGGATCTCGGGATCCCCACGAGATTAGTGTCAGAGATTCCTATAGGAGCTGTAAGGCTTAGGGACAGTGGGAAATCTTTAGCATTATACTTGGCTTAGAAGACAGGTTTATTCTTCTATGGGAAGGTAAGTTCTCAGCCAAACCCAGCATCTCTTTTAGCTGCCTTTTATTTAATTTATTTATTTATTTTTAGCTGCCTTTTAGGGTGTCAGATTCTTCACCTGTGTTTAAGATCCAACTATGATGATACAGACACTAGTAAAGACACAGATGATACCATTTAGGGTTCCTCATAACAATGAAATGATCCTAATTATTCCTTAGGATAATAAAGATGATCTGTCTTTGGTTTTTATAACATCTGAAAAATATGGAAGACTGGCAGCACCACAGAAAGTTTTTACTTTCTTTTGTTCTGTTTTGTTTGACTTTCAGATAATCAGACTTACAGACTTGCCATTCATCACGGGACCTTGTTCTCCCAATTCAGTGCGTGTGAAGACAGACGAAGGGAATCAATTGAGCAATTTCCTGTTTGGGTTCAGAGTAGAAAAGTATCCGATAACTTCAAAATGAAAAGAACTGAGTGGTTATGCATCTAGTCAAAAGAATGGTAATGACCTTTTCATGGGTAGACAGGTCAACTCCTCAAGATCCCATTATGCAACATGAATCTGTGTGGTCCTAAAGTCTGAAGTGGAAATTCTTTTGGCTCTGGCTCCAAGATTCAGGATGGTCTAGAGAAGTTCCCTACTAATTTTTGTTTCTTATAAAGGATCAAACTAAGACCCTGCTTTGAACTAGTCTTTACAGGAACCTCAAAATCTCCCAGACTATGATACATACTCTCTCTCCCAGTACATAAAAGAAATCGTTGATTTATTCATTCAGGAATTCATTCCTACATTGCCTCCTACATTCTGGTACTAGTTGCTACGTGTGCAATGGTATGCACAAGATTCAAGAGCCACGAGACCCTCCTTCTTGGAGAACGTGAAATGAGAGAAAAATATATATACACAGTCTTAGTCATCAGTTACAGTAATTAAAACCCAGGAAGGCAAGGGAACCCTGGCAATTTCTCACAGAGTTAGGAATATTTTCATGGTCACTGGATTTCTTCATGAGACTGGGTGGTACGGGTTCAACTTGGAGAGATAACAGTGCCACACCAACGTGCTGATACCTTGTCCTGTGCAGATAATCAGATGTGGGAAGACATGTTACTGTACAGAAAGAAACGAAAGCAGAAAAAATGACCATTGGGTTCTTATACGATATTACGTCAGAATAACTCATGCTGTCTGATAGAACTCACACAGGGCCACTAGCGCAGTTTTGATCAATCAATGATAATTCCTAGCCTGTTATGACAACACCAGGCCCTGTATGAATCATTCCTTCATTCAACCTTCACAACAATTTTATAGGGTAGATGCTAATTATTTGTACTTTGAAGATGCAACTGAAATGCACAGAGATAAGGGTGTCATAGTTACACAGCTAGCAAGGCCTTCTTGACTCCAGGTCTTCTTGACTCCAGACTCAAGTTCTTGTTTTTTCATTTTACCAATTAATCTTTTATTTTTTATTTCACACATCAGTATTTTATAGAAGAAGAAAAAGAACCTCTTAAACTCTAATTAATTACAGTGTTTTCTGGTGGCTCAGACGTAAAGCATCTGCCTACAATGTGGAAGACCCAGGTTCAATCCCTGGGTCAGGAAGATCCCCTGGAGAAGGAAATGGCAACCCACTCCAGTACTCTTGCCTGGAGAATCCCATGGACAGAGGAGCCTGGTAGGCAACAGTCCATGGGGTCACAAAGAGTCGGATACGACTGAGCGACTTCACTTTCTCTCTTTCTTCTGATACTTTCTAATGTAGAGAAATTTTTACACAAGCTCAATCAGTAAACACAATAATTTGTGTTTTAACACTTTGAGTCTCATTTAAACATTTTTCCATATGGTTTTACATATATCAATACTATTTAATGGCTATATAACCATCTATGATAGCAATCATAATATATAAAAATATACTTATCCAGTTTCCAATTACTGAGCTTTTTTTTTAATTCAAATGAATGCAATTACTAGAAATACCTTCACACAAATAGTGTTTTTTTCTTTTAAAATATTTTCCTGGGCATGTGCTACTCAGAGTGAGTTAGATCTATCAAAAGACAGCTTGGTTATAGAGTTCTTATTACAGTCTTCTAAATAGCTCTTAACCCTACCAGACTTCATTGCCAATTTTGTGGACCAGTTGGTATGACTGTGTTTTAAGGAACCAGAGGCTGGCCCCCGTGTTGCCTATAACCACAGCTTTGAGTCTGTGGATACATGAACTGCTTATAGGCTCAGCCAAGTCTCACTCATGTAATTTTTATTCAAATCAGTAGTATTTTTAGAGTAGCCCAACCACAGACACCTTGTAGATTCAAAGAATTAGCTAGAAATTTGGGGTGAAATTCTTTTTATCTTTTCCTCAGTTTTAAATGTCATTAAGGTCATGCTTCTGTGTATAAAAGGTCTATGACCTGGGAAAAGTCATTCACTGGTTTGTCCTGGGTTCCTTGACTGTTTTCAGTGATAGGATCACAGATGGTTCATGGTTTTGGGACAAGAATCAAGCCAAGATGTATGTCATCATTGCTATCTACAAGGAGATCTAAATGCTGTAAATCCCTGAAAGATAGTGAGTCAAGTTAATTACACTTTCTGTGTCCCAGCCCCAAGATGGAGGTAGTAATAGCTACATTCCTACCTACTGAACATTTTAACGATAGTTAAACAAGCTATCTGAACGTAAATACACTGACGGAGTATAAAGCGGTCTTTAACAAATTGTCCCTGAGTTGCTGGAAGACATTTAGTGATGCCCCAAGGTTTGTGAAGTGAAACTCACTCAGTCGTGTCAGACTCTTTGTGACCCCATGGACTGAACAGTCTATGGGATTCTCCAGGCCAGAATACTGGAGCAGGTAGCCATTCACTTCTCCAGAGGATCTTCCCAACCCAGGGATCGAAACCGGGTCTCCTGCACTGCAGACAGATTCTTTACCAGTGAGTCACAAGGGAAGCCCAAGGATTATACCCAGTGAATGTCTCCCTCTCCTCCCAAATACCCTTTCTAGGGCCTGAAGAACAGCTAAATTGATTCTGGCAAATAAAATCAGATAAGGTGCTACTGACCAATACAAAAGCATTTACCGGCCCTCTTAATTTACACGCCCACACCCATCCATCTTAGCTCACATTTTCATTTTAGCTGGGTGAATTTTCTTTTTTATCAGGGAGAAAAAAATTTAGGAATGAAAGTCTTTATGAGACCCTTCAAATCTTGCCCGTTCGGTAAAAATCTGAATGTCCTTCCCATGAGGGTGACTCTGACCCAAGTCCAAGTAGTAATGAACAAAACACATGAGCATTTGGGCGGCTTGTTACATGACTGCTGGGTGGGAGGAAAGTCACTGTGTGTGACAGTCACTACAAAGCATCAGAAGCGAGACGCTTGCTGTTTTAAATTCCTGCTTCCCTTTGAGAGTCTGCTCTAGCCCAGCACGCTCCCAGGAGTCTAAAGCAGAAGTCCTCAAACTCCAGGATCCAATGCCTGATGATCTGAGGTAGAGCTGATGTGATAGTGGAAATAAAGTGCACAATAACTGTAATGTGTTTGAATCTTTCCCCAACCACTCCCGTCCCCTGCACCCCAGTCCAGGGAAAAATCGTCTCCCAGGAAACCAGCCCCTGGGGCCAAAATGGGGGAGTGCTGGTCTGGAGAAATGCACCTTCAGTGTTCCGTCCCTTTGCGGTGGTGCAGCCCAGGGCAGGGAGCGCCCCGACGGGCAATGCACACCGGCCTGATCTCCTTCACGCAGAGATGCAGGGAGAAGGAGAGAGTGGATGTTTTCCTCATATGGGAAAACAGTGGGAGCTTTGAGCTCTGAGTGATTTAAAGCCAAACTGGTGGTGGAGTCGCTCAGTGGTGTCCGACTCTTTGTGACCCCATGGACTGTAGCCCACCAGGCTCCTCTGTCCATGGGATTTTCCAGGCAAGAGTACTGGAGTCGGGTGCCATTTCCTTCTCCAGGGGATCTTCCTGACCCAGGGATCGGACCCAGGTCTCCCGCATTGTAGACAGACGCTTTACCATCTGAGCCACCAGGGAAGTAATAAAAGTCAAACTAAGGAGTGCTACTAAGATGGCATGCTTTTAGGGCCATGTTTTCTAAACCCAAAGGAGTTAAGCTGTACCTGGCTTATAAGACACAAGGAGGATCCTCTGGAGGAGGAAATGGCACCCCACTCCAGTACCCTTGCCTGGACAATCCCATGGACGGAGGAGCCTGGTAGGCTGCAGTCCACGGGGTCGCTAAGACTCGGGCACGACTGAGCAACTTCACTTTCACTTTCAGGCTTATAAGAGGAATATTTTCCATCCATGAACCTTGAAGTGAAAGTGAATGTGAAGTTGCTCAGTCGTGTCTCTTTGCAACCCCATGACTCCACTGTCCATGGGATTTTCCCAGGCAAGAGTACTGGAGTGGGTTGCCATTTCCTTCTCCAGGGGATCTTCCTGACCCAGGGTTCAAACCCACAGCTCCTGCAGCTCCTGCCCTGCAGGCGGATTCTTTCCTGCTGAGCCATGGGAGAGGCCCATATACACATACAAATGTATTTGTATAACTGAATCACTTAGCCACACACTTTAGACTAAGACAACACTGCAAACCAACTGTATTCCAATTTAAAAAATTTAATTATTAAAGCTTTAGGTGCTAAAACAGTGTGTTCACCATCATCCTAAAGCATGCAACACTTTCTTTCCTAATATATTTCCTTCTCTTGTGCTAGAAAACCCAATGCGCCAGCTTTATGGGGGATGAAAACCAGAGATCCAGTTCCACTTTCACCCATTTTCTCCCATCCTGGAGGTTTAAGTGTTGGGTCTTGTGGCTCTCCTGCTGTTGTACATTGGCAGTCTCGCTGTTAACACTGCCGTCTTTCTCACCGTCACTCACAGGCCCAGGTGTCTCTTTCTGGCCGATCTGGCGGTTCTGGAAACCTTTTTCTCTTCCGCTGTTGCACCCCTGCTTTGGCCAGCCTCCTGACCGCGGGCAGTCCCACCTCTCTCGCGGTGTGGCACACGGACGCTCTTTGCGTCTCTGGGCTGCGCTGACTGCATCCTCGCGGAGACCGGGCTTATGATGGGTTGAGGCTCTGCGGGCCCTCCTGCGTCACACCCTCGCGGTGGGATGGCAGCTGCGCACCCAGCTGGCTGTGGGCGCCCTGGTCCTCGGTTTCGTCCCAGCCTTACAGCTGACAGCTCGGATTTTCCACCTGTCCTGGGGCCACAACAGAATCACGCACCTCTGCCGCGCTGCACCCCCGATCTGGCGGGTGGCACGTGGAGACACCCGAGGCCAGAGGCCCTGATCTGCACTGTCGGTGTCGTCGCCCTAAGCCTCCCTTGCCCTGACTTCGGTCTCCTCCGTCGTCAGCGCGGCCGCCACCCTGGAGATCCGCGGCAGAGGGACGGCCCGGGGCCTTCTCCGCCTGCTCCTCCCCGCTGACTGCGGTTCCTCCAGGACGCCGCTGGGGCCTCATCCACCTACGCCCCGGCTGCGGCTACAGCCCAGAGACGGGCCGGTGCTGTCTGTCTCTGCACCTTCGCACCCTCGATCTGAGAAACGGAACTGAAAGATGCACTACGTAAGGTGATGAAGAGACATTTGCGGAGCTCGGAAGTGTGGGCGATTCTGGGCGCGTGTAAATGGCCGGAAATAATCCTCCAGAAAGTGATGGATTTGGGGATTAGACGATCTAAGCACTGGGGCTTCCCTGGTGGCTCAGATGGTAAAGAATCTGCCTGCAAGGCAGGAGACCGGGGTTCGATTGCTGGGCTGGGAAGATCCCCTGGAGAAGGAAATGGCAACCCCTTCCAGAAGTGCTGCCAGAAGAATTCCGTGCACGGAGGAGCCTGGCGGGCTACAGTCCGTGGGGTCACAGAGGCGGACAGACTGAGCGACTAACACACACGCACTTGGGGCACCGGTTTACCACTTACTTTCCTGCCAGGAGACAGTAACAGAGCAGCTCCTGCATCTAGCTCCCAAGTATAGTTCAAGCTGCTGAAAGTAAGACAGTATCACTTAAAACATGAGAGACGAGAGTGAGTTGGGGATTTCCCTGATGGTCCAGTGCTTAAGACTCTGCTTTCACTGCCAAGGCCCCAGGCTCGGTACCTGGTCAGGGAACTAAGACCCTGCAAGCTGCATGGCTCAGACAAAAGAATATCAATGAGAGAGTACACTCTTGATCAGCAGGTATTTCTGTTTTGTGCACTGATCCACCACAGTGCCTAAAATAGTGCCTAGTGTGACAGTTGCTCAGCTGTATCCAACTCTTTTCAACCCCATGGACTATACAGTTCATAGTATTCTCCAGGGCAGAATACTAGAGTGGGTAGCTTCTCCCTCCTCCAGGGGATCTTCCCAACCCAGGGATTGAACCCAGGTTTCCCGCATTGCAGACGGATTCTTTACCAGCTGAGCCACCAGGGAAGTCAAAATACTGCCTAACTAGACACTCAATACATATTTATTGAACTAATGATCAAGTGATGGCAAAGAATGTTCCTATTTCTTTGTAATCTCTCCACAATGCTATTCGGAGATTTGCAAATACTGGGTATTCAATAACTATTTGTGGAGTACCTGAGAGTCCCTCTAAAAGCACTAATGATTCTTCAAATTTCTGCTCATAAACTCTTCTTTTTCTCCTCTCTATTCACTGAGTTTGGGGAAATGTTTATTTCGAGGTCAATCAGTCTTGAGAAGTTGTGAAAGTGTAATACATTAATATATGATATGTCATTGAAAAAAGTGTAATGGGTGATGCTTTAAAATTAGAAACAATATCTTCATTCCATTTTCTTCTCATTACGAATGGGAAATTTCAAGAAGGGGTGAAGGGACTAACAATGGCTGTTTGGCAGAACTGCAATGAGACCGTCCTCCTCTCCGGTCTTGCCAGTCTGTGTTGTGATGGTTCTACCTTTTTTCCCTTGGTGTGGCATACAGGACCTTAGTTATCCAACCAAGGACCAGAACTTGAACTGGGAGCACAAAGTCTTAACCACTGGACCACCGGGAAGTCCTCCTAGCCTCACCAGTTAAACCTCAGATAAGATTTGGGTACTTTATACATTAGGGATATCATAGAACAAGGAGCTTTGATACCCTGCTTCGTTCTCTAACTTGTAGCACAAACATCTGCCACACTCCAGTAGCCTTCAAAAACATGACTGTCATAACATATCCATTTATTTTCACTGGCATTTAGATGCCTACCAGGGCTTACCCAGTAGTTCAGTGGTAAAGAATCTGCCTGCCAATGCTGGTGACATCGGTTAGATCCCTGACCCGGGATGGTCCTACATGCTTCGGAGCAACTAAGCCCATGCGACTTAACAAAAAAAATAGATGGCTACCAATGCTTCACTGTTCTAAGTATCACTGTGATAAAAAGCCTTACATATAAGTCACTGTGTATGACCCTGACTACTTCCTTAAAGTTAAAATATTTTAACCCCCTACTTATACACTGCCAAATTGCATTCTAGAAAGACCACTAATTTGTACTCCCACGGATTATTCACTAAGGTGTGTGCTCAGTCAGTCAGTGTCCGACTCTTTGGGATTCCATAGAATGTAGCCCACCAGGCTCCTCTGTCCATGGGATTTCCCAGGCAAGAACACTGGAGTGGGTCACCATGTCCTCCTCCAGGGGTTCTTCCCCACTCAGGATCGAACCTGAGTCTCCTGCATTGGCAGGTGGATTCCTTACCACTGAGCCATGAGCAAAGCCCCATTCACAAAGGTTCAGTTCAGTCACTCAGTCATGTCTGACTCTGCAACCCCATGGACTGCAGCACGCCAGGCCTCTCTGTCCATCACCAACTGCCGGAGTTTACTCAAACTCATGTCCATTGAGTTGGTGATACCATCCAGCCATCTCATCCTCTGTCGCCCCCTTCTCCTCCTGCCTTCAATCTTTCCAGCATCAGGGTCTTTTCAAATGAATCAGCTCTTCACATCAGGTGGCCAAAGTATTGGAGTTTCAGCTTCAGTGTCAGTCCTTCCAATGAATATTCAGAACTGATTTCTTTTAGGATGGACTGGTTGGATCTCCTTGCAGCCCAAGGGAATCTCAGGAGTCTTCTCCAACACCACAGTTCAAAAACATCAATTCTTTGGCACTCAGCTTTCTTTATAGTCCAACTCTCACCTCCATACGTGACCACTGGAAAAGCCATAGCTTTGACTAGATAGACCTTTGTTGGCAAAGTGATGTCTCTGCTTTTTAATATGTTGTCTAGGTTAGTCATAACTTTTCTTCCAAGGAGCAACTGTCTTTTAATTTCATGGCTGCAGTCGCCATCTGCAGTGATTTTGGAGCCCAGAAAAATAAAGTCAGCCACTGTTTCCCCATCTATTTGCCATGAAGTGATGGGACTGGATACTGTGATCTTAGTTTTCTGAAGCTTTAAGCCAACGTTTTCACTCTCCTCTTTCACTTTCATCAAGAGGCCCTTTAGTTCTTCTTCACTTTCTGCCGTAAGGGTGGTGTTTAATCTGCATATCTGAGGTTATTGATATTTCTCCCAGCAATCTTGATTCCAGCTTGTGCTTCCTCCAGCCCAGCATTTCTCATGATGTACTCTGCATATAAATTAAATAATCAGGGTGACAATATACAGCCTTGACATTCTCCTTTCCCGATTTGGAACCAGTCTGTTGTTCCACAAAGGTACTGACCTTATAATTTATGATCAACGCTGAGCTGGTTTCCTTCCCTCCCTCTCTTTTTCCCTCCCTCTCTTCTTTCCTCTTTCCTTCTCCTTTTTTCCTTTCTTTCTCTCTTATTATTTGTCAACTTTATGGTTTTACAGCAGCAACTATTTATCTGGTTTACATTTATTAATTCATCTTTTTATATATTTACAGTCATTTAAATTTGTGTGATTTTTTTTCTAAGATGCTTAAACAACTTTAAGATTTATTTTCGTCTTGGTATTTTAAGTCAACACTTTCTCACATGTGTGGAAAGTATTTTAAAATTTTGTTAATGATTACATATATACATACGTATGATATATTTATTATTATGGAATTCAGCATTTAAATTTTGAGGTTTTTCCATTTTTACAGCAAAGAAATCATGACATTTTCTCCTGAAATCATACAGGTATCCAGTCGTATTTTGTTCTTGCTGCTTTATGTCTAAAATTTCACAGGGAACTGAGCCATCCTTCCGTTACCTGCTGTGTGTTTATTCAGTTTCATGCTGTGCTGTAAGGTTAACTTTCCTCCCAAAATAAGTGACCACTTGCTTTAGTGTAATTTTCAAACCAAGATTCCTTTATCCATTGAATTGAGATGTCATCTTTATAACACATTAAACGCAGATGGTGACTGCACCATGAAATTAAAAGACGCTTACTCCTTGGAAGGAAAGTTATGACCAACCTAGACAGCATATTAAAAACCAGAGACATCACTTTGCCAACAAAGGTCTGTCTGGTCCAGGCTATGATTTTTCCAGTGGTCATGTATGGATGTGAGAGTTGGACTGTGAAGAAAGCTGAGTGCTGAAAAATTGATGCTTTTGAACTGTGGTGTTGGAGAAGATTCTTGAGAGTCCCTTGGACTGCAAGGAGATCCAACCGTCCACCCTAAAGGAGATCAGTCCTGGGTGTTCATTGGAGGGACTGATGCTGAAGCTGAAACTCCAGTACTTTGGCCACCTCATGCGAAGAGTTGACTCATTGGAAAAGACCCTGATGCTGGGAGGGATTGGGGGCAGGAGGAGAAGGGGACGACAGAGGATGAGATGGTTGAATGGCATCACCGACTCGATGGACATGAGTTTGAGTAAACACTGAGAGTTTGTGATGGACAGGGAAACCTGGCGTGCTGAGATTCATGGGGTTGCAAAGAGTCGGACACGACTGAGTGACTGAACTGAACTGAACTGAAAGTCACGTTTATGTTACGTTCTTAGCCGTTTACTTTGTTTCATAAATCAGTCTGTATATTCCTGCACCAATACCACCTTATTTGCATTCTATTTTATAATCATTTCATTGCAACCCCATGGACTATAACCCCACCAGGCTCCTCTGTTCATGGAATATTCCAGGCAAAAATATTGGAGTGAGTTGCCGTTTCCTTCTCCAGGGGATCTTCCTGACACAGGGATAGGACCCGCGTCTCCTGTATCTCCTGCATTGGCCAGTGGATTCTTTACTACTGAGCCACCTGAGAAACCCCATTTTATAATCACTTACATCACAATATTAGAATCTGTTCATCTCTCCAGAAAACTGCCATGATCAAAAGGTCTGGAGTTTGCCTTCACATAGGCTGTGCTGGTTTTAAAATACATCCACAAATTCTTCGATATATCTCTCTTTACCAGGTGGCGCTTAATCCTGCTGTCTTTGAGTGTCGGGGTGTACTTAACTTATTTCTAGCAAAAAGACTGTGGCAGAAATGATGACAAATGACTTCTGAGGCTGGGTCATAAAAGATACTGCGGCTACAGCCTCACACTCACGTTGCTCACTCTAAGAGCACCTCCCGAGTCCTGAGGACAACCAGGAAGCCCCACGGAGACGTCCACGTGGCAAGGAACCACAGCCTCCTGTGAAGAGCCAGGGAGGGACCGACGCCTTTGGCCAACAGCCGTGTAGGTGGGCCATCCTGGGTCCAGCCCCTCCAGCCCCAGGCAGGCCTTCAGAGGAGTGCGACCTCCCGAAACACAGCCAGCGCCAGCTAGGCTGCTCCCAGACTCCCAACCTGGAAGCTTTGTGAGGTAATAAATGACCCTTGTTTTAAGCTCTTCGGGGGGTGTTTTTTATGCAGCAACAGATAACTAACGCGACATGTTTGTGAACACAAACCCCATTGTCTTGGGGGTGATCGAGATGAACATGGCAGCTATTAATAGCTTGGGTTTCAGCGGGATCTTATGTATCCTTTGCCTATAGGCCACCAAGGAATCAGGGCGTACACCTACCAGAGATTTAATAAGCTCCCAAATTACAAAGATTCCCCAAGCCTCCTCCGAATATATCCTTTCCTCACACACAGTTATAATAAACACAGGTAGCGGTCCTGGTGGTGGTGGTGGTGACTTCTTAAGGGGAGACAAATATTTACCTTGTGAGATTTGACTTCTGTCTCCAGAGGTTTCTGAGCCTGTCTTATCCAAAGGGCCTGAGTTCCTACTTCTTAGCCCTTGTGACAGATTGTATTTTCCAAAAATGACCTTGATGTCACACATCCCTTCCCACATGTTCTCCTCCCATGATAATGTTGACACTTTCCCCCTCCAGGAGTGGGGTCCATCTTTCCCTCCAACCTGGATGGACTTGTAACTAAAGCAGAAGTGATGTTTTGTGACTTTCTAGGTTGGATCATAAAAAGGGACACACCCCCAACAGACCCTTCTGAGACACTTGCTCTTGGAACCCAGCCACCGTGCTGTGAAGAAAGTAAGAAACCCCATAGAAAGCCCACAAGTAAGTGCTCTGACTGAAAACCCCACTGGGCCCCCAGCCCAGTAGCATCAAATGCCAGATAGTCAGTGAAATGTCAGATGATTCCAGCAACCAACCACTGAGTCACCCCCAGCCTTCAAGCAGTACCAACTGATGCCACCTGGAGCGGAGATGGTCCCAGCCAAACTGCAGATTCATTAGCCAAGTCAATTGTTATTGTTGTTTTAACCCACTAAATCCAGGGTGGTTTGCTATGCACGTTATATAATCCCAAGTTCACTACCAAATCCTAAATGTCCTGTGTCTTATACTACGCATCTTATGTTTTCTATGATAATCTATCTTAATAGGGAAGAATCTAAAGAAAACCACAGTGCAGACATCTTCCTAATCAAACTGTGTTCCTGTCAGCTAACAAGCGAGGGAAACAAGTGTGCCTGAGTGCTTAAGCACCCTTATAATTTCATTGGGCTTCTGTATGATTGTTTGTGGAACACTGCCAGGCTTTCAGTAGTAGTCATGCAACGCTTGCAGATTTTCAGACTTTGTTGAACAAGCTTCTCTTCCTTTTGTGAATTTGGCCCCAGAAAACACATCCAGCCAAGGTCCCTCCAGTAACAACAGGCTCATGAAATAGTCTGACTCTCTCTGCTTCTCCCAAGTGCCCCAGGAAAAGGCCAGAAACTAGAAGCTAACCTATCCTTCCTCATTTGTTGCTGTTGTTTAGTCGCTAAGTCCTGTCACACTCTTTGCGACTCCACGAACTGTAGCCTGCCAGGCTCCTCTGTCCATGAGATTCTCCAGGCAAGAGTACTGAAGCGGGTTGCCACTTCCTACTCCAGGGGACCTTCTCAACCCAGGGATCAACCCCACGTCCCCTGCCTTGGCAGGTGGACTCTAGTGCTGAGCCAGGGAAGCCCAGCCTCTCTCATTTAGGTGTGGGGAAGTATGGGAGTGTAATGCCAGAAGCATGGTACCACTAGGCTCGGGCACAGGAAAGCCAAGGTATTGGACAGGAAGCTCAGTGTAGGAGCTGATTAAGCTTTCATGGGATTTGCTCCCTTTCTCCTGACCCTGCCCATCCCCATTTCTTTAGCTTTAGCTATTGCCAGTGAAATGGGCAAATATATATTTTGAATAGGATGCTGCCATCCAGCCCAGTTCCGACGATTCTGCAGAAACCACAGGAAATCAAGGTGAGGAGGTGATAGTACAGGGCACTTGAAGAGCACCTGGCCCTACACGGTATAGTGTGTGAAGTGTGTGAACCGTCTCTTTTCTATATGTTGGTTTACAAGTAAAAGGAAGAACTCAGAAACGTTTGAACAACTATACTTAGGTGCTGCAGCAGGTGTTGCGGAGAGAATGAAATTCTGAATAAGAAACAGTTTCTGGGAATTCCCTGGCTATTCAGTGGTTATGACTCAGTGCTGCTGCTGAGGACACGGGTTCAATCCCTGGTCAGGGAACTGAGATCCTGCAGACCAAGCAGCCAAAAAAAAAAAAAAAAAATCATTCCTTTCCTGAGTTGTGTAAATCAGGGGTTCCCTGCTGGGTCGGACAGCAGGAAATGACCAGCATCCAGTGAGGAAGCTGAAGCTTCATCTGTGTTTACAGCTGCTCCCCAGAGCTGTTACCACCGAGCTCTGCCTCCCAACAGGTCTAATGAGAATGCATCGCCTGATCATCTGAGGCGGAGCTTAGATAGGGGTACTAGTGCTGGGGAGCAGCTGCAAATACAGATTCTTTCCAGACAGGCTTGACTCACAGGGACCACCATAAACCAGTTGCTTGCAGACTCATATCAAAACCCTATCAGCGAGTGGCAAGTGACGGTGAGTTGTATAATGATATCACAATGTAAGAACAATAAAGTGCACAATAATGCACTTGAATGCATCAAATGCATCAAATAAGTAATGCATTTGAAAAATCCCCAAACTCTCCCCCTCTCCACCAGTCTGGGGAAAAACTATCCTCCACAAAACTTGTCCCTGGTGCCAAAAAGGTTGGGGACTACTGGTGTGAATGATGAGGGGACTCGTTCTCAGCGCCCCACCTCTGCTCTGCAGTGCCGAGTCAACAGGAAATAAGAAGAGCAACAGCACTGTAAGCGCCCCCTTCTCTCAGCAGTTCCGTAATAGACACACATGCAGCAAGACTGGGTTTCTGCTGTCTTATCCGCTAGTGCCATGGTCTACCCCAGCAGACCACCAGATTTCCTCACCTCTGAGAGCCTGCCACTCACAGACTCACACAGGAGAGATGTCCCTGCAGCCCGTTCTTACTGCCAAGGCCTTGCCAGCACCAAGCTGCCCCTTCTGAGATCCTGTTCCCCTACTCATTCTTGATTCTCCTTTCAACGCCCTTCATAGTTCCACCTAGTGAAATCTTTCTTTCCATCTTTAAATAGTTTACAGAACCAACACTTAAATGTTAAAATGTTTCCTCATTATACCACCAAAAATCATTTTGGATACCCCACAATGGTTCACACATACCATGTGGGGTAGGCTGAAAACTGGTCTCCCAAATGGTCCCGCAAGTCCTAACCCCCAGAACCTGTATGTTACTTTATACAGTAAAAGGGATTTTTGCAGATGAGATTAAGGATCCTGAGATGAAGAGACTACCCTGGATTATCAATATGCAGTCCCTCCCCACCTTTTATCACAGATTACTTTATAAGAGGGAGGAAGGAGGAAGGGAGAGAAAAATGTGACAACAGAAGGAGACAGACAAATGGAGAGTCTGGGAGATGCTATGCTCCTTGCTTTGAAAATGGAGGATGAGGCTGTAAGCCAAGGGATGCAGCCAACCTCTAGAAACTAAAAAAAGAAAGAAAACAGATTCTCTCCTAGTCATCTCTGGAAGCAAGAACACAGTACTACAACCCATTTTAGACTCTGACCTCCAGAACTGCAAGAGAATAAATTAGTGTTGCTTTAACCCGTTAAGTTTGTGGTAAGTTGTTACAGCAGCGAGAGTAAGCTAATACTACCATGCAACACTTAACTCGTACCTAATAAACCAACCAGGCCGTGATTGAGACAGTACATAACAGATTCTCAGCTTTTTACATAATAAGCTGTCAAATGTATCACAAGCTGTTGGAGGTCATCACCAAGATGATCACGCGCTGCCCCCGGATCTGGGCCCTGGATGCTGAATGCGCCACACCCCCTCCACTGTACTCAGAAGGTACCTTCTGTCCACCTTTCCCACGGTGGGAGCGATTTCAAGGACGAGAGAGTAAGGTGTTGCTGAGACCACCTGGACGGTATGCATGACTGAACTCTGTTCAGGGCTCTACGTAATCTTTTTAAGATTGTGGAAGGTGAGTGTGGTGAGCTAGTCATCTTCTGACTGCCCTAGACGGACTCAGTATGTAAGTCCTCTTGCTTTGTAGGTGCTTCCTACCACCTACCAACCTGGCATGACTCTCGTCTCTCCTCATCCTCCGTGTATGGGTACCAGTCTGTGAACCAGCATGAGTATGGGCCATGTATTTATCTTATTAATGAGAAAACCAGCAAGATGGTGAGGCTTGTTTAAAAGAAATACAAGAAAACATGTACCAAACTGAGTGGAGAAAAGAATGCTGAATAAGACTCAAATGTTAAATATCATACCAGTTCATATTTGGGGAGGCAGTTAAACAGTCCCCTTTGGGATTACCTTTTCTATAAAAATGAAGTCATCGCAACTGGACAAAAATAATTTGCAATTTAGCAATCTTCTACAAAATAACATCTAACTTGTACCAAGTTTGGCACCTCACTAACAGTCAATGCTAGGTCAAATAAAACTACCTCCCCTAGAACTTCAAGTTACCCTTAAGCAGGCTCATTAGACAATGTTCTTGTTAGAACACAAAAAGGGCACATAGTAACCTTTTTCCTTATTTTCAAGTTCCCTGTTACTTTTCTAAAGATATGTCCCAGGTACCTACTAGTAGTAATAAACCACTCCAGAATTTTGTGTTTTAAAACCACCATTTTATTGTATCACCACAGTTTCATGGGTCAGGTATTTGGGAAAGGCTCAGTTGAGTGATTCTTCTACTCCATGTGGGGTTGGATGGGGTCACTAGATGATATTCCGCTGGTAGTTGAGTTGGTCTAGAGAGTCCCGGACAGCTTCATTCATCAGTCTAGTGTGGCTGGTGATTTGGTTGCATCTGGACCCCTCTTCCTCTCCATGGAGTCTCAGAGCCTTCCCCTGGGATCTCTTCAGCAAGGTAACTAGGCATCTAAGGTGGACCCGCAGGTCAACCTTCTTAGAGACTAGACACAGAGCTGACATAGCTCGCCTCCCCCACATCTCCCTTGGTCAAAGCCATCACAGTCCAGATTCAAGGAACCCACCTCTTGATGAGAGGTCAAAGAATCTGTGGGCTCTTTAAATCTACCACAAGTTTTTGTCTTATACATTTTTATTTTCATTATATTGCTAATCTTTTTGTCTAAGGTCTGCTGCACCAAGGGTTCCCATAACTTTATAGGATGTCCATCACAACTTTGTTGACTATGTGAGAAATGACCCTCTGGGCAGCCTACCACTCTTTTCCTCCCTCTCTACAACCCTCTGCAAGCACTCTAGGGTAATAACTTAAAGCAGTGGTTCTCAAAGTGTTGTCCCAGAACCAACAGCATCGGGATCACTTGGGAACTAAATGTAACCCTTAGGTCCCACTTCATAACTACAAAGTCAGAAACTCTGGGGATGGGGCCCCGCAGCCTGTTTTAATAAGCCCTCCTGCTGAGGCTGGGAACCACTATTGTAGAGCTGTACGTTACTTAACGAAAATTAATACAACATCTGAAACTAGTCTCACAAGAGAGTACATTTTATGTTCTTTTACCACCATCTTAAAAAAAAAAAAAAGAGGATGTCTAGATTCTGTAAATACCACAGTGGGTTATTTACAACTTCTGAAAAAGAACAGACAATGCTAAAGCATGGTGGCTTTCACTAACTGATGTCCTCTCTCTGACATCAAAAGCCTTTTTCATACACCTGGCATGAAGGAGAGACTTTTATTCCATCCATTCAAGAGACTCTCCAGAGACCTCATATCATATTTCTTCAGAATTACCTGTGAAAATAATTTGTACCTTTGTTGCAGGAAGGGGGACCCCTTCCAGGGCCCGAAACTGGGCTCTTGTTTAACACTCGGAAATGAATTGTCCGAGGAGACACATGTTGACAAAGCAAGAGATTTTATTGGGAAAGGGCACCCGGGTGGAGAGCAGGAGGGTAAGGGAACCCAGGAGAATGGCTCACAGTCTTGGGTTTTATGGTGATGGGATTCGTTTCCGGGTAGTCTTTGGCCAATCATTCTAATTCAGAGTCTTTCCTGGTGGCGCACGCATCGCTCAGCCAAGGTGGATGCTAGCAAGAGGGATTCTAGGAAGTGGACGGACAGGTAGTGTCTCCTTTGGATCTTTCCCGAACTCTTCCGGCTGGTGGTGGCTTATTTGTTCCGTATTCCTTATCAGGATCTCCTGCCATAAAACAACTCATGCAAATGGTTACTATGGTGCCTGGCCTGGGTGGGCGGTTTCAATCAGTGTGCTTCCCCTAACACCTTCTCCATCTTAAGAATCGGGTTGTTGGGACTTCTCTGGTGGTCTAGTGGTTAAGACTCTGTGCTAACAAGACAGGGGACCTGGGTTCAATCTCTGGTCAGGGAATTAGATCCCAGATGCAGCAACTAATACACTGCACATCCAAATAAATATTTTTAAAAAGAAAAGAATGGGCCTGTTATATAGTTTAAAAAATACACTATTTACCTAAAGGGATTCTCTTGAACCTCCATTAAAGACAGGCCCCACAGAGAGAAAAACAGGTAAATTTATTGATGGTCTCTATGATACCTTGCTCTCTGTTTCTTTCACTTCCGCTCTTTATAATTTTTTTCCTTATTCTTTGAGATTATCCTATTTTCTATACAAACTGCTTTAGCTGTATCCTAAGTCTTTCTATGTTAATAAGTTTATAGCTTAGTTTAAAATGTTTCCTACTTCCCATTATGTTTTCTCAAGTAGTTCATTAATTAGAGGCGTGGAGTTTGTTTTTTTAATTTCCGATTTCTAACATAATCATCAGAAAACAGGATTCACAACATCAGGAATCAGCAAACTCTTTCTGCACAGGCCAGATACTAAATATTTCAGGCTTTGTTAGCCAAATGGCCTCCATTTTAAGTATGCAACTCTCCCTTGGTTCCCTAAAGCAACCAAAAACAATATGTAAATAAAGGAGGATGGCTGCATTCCAACAAAACTTGACTGACAAAAACAGGCCGCTGGCCCGATTTGACTGTGTGTCACAATCTGCCAGGCTTCCCAGGTAGTGCGGTGATAAAGAATCCTCCTGCCAGTGCAGGAGTCTCAAGAGACTTGAGTTTGATCCCTGGGACCAGAAGATCCGCTGGAGGAGGAAACGGCAACCCACTCCAGTATTTTTGCCTGGAAAATCCCATGGACAGAGGAGCCTCGTGGGCTACAGTCCATGGGGTTGCACAGAGTCGGACACGATTGGGCACGCATGCACGGGTTTGCTACTGCTGCTGCTGCTAAGTGACTTCAGTCATGTCCGACTCTGTGCGACCCCATCCCTGGGATTCTCCAGGCAAGAACACTGGAGTGGGTTGCCATTTCCTTCTCCAATGCATAAAAGTGAAAAGTAAAAGTGAAGTCGCTCAGTCATGTCTGACTCTTCGTGACCCCATGGACTGCAGCCCACCAGGCTCCTCCGTCCATGGGATTTTCCAGGCAAGAGTACTAGAGTGGGGTATGCACGGGTTTACATGGCACCAATTCTTTGATCATTGTTAAGACTTGCTGGTACCTAGCATATGAAATTGTGTAATGTATGAATGCTTGGATTCTAATTTCATCTTATACTTAGCCTGCTCCATTTCAAGCTTTAGGTATGGCCCATGTAAACATTCACTTTTGTAAAACCATCACAGTGATTAACAGATTGGATTTTTGGAATCAGAGAGACCTGGCTGCCATTGCTATGGGTGGGTTAGTGTTAGTCTCTAAGTCTTGCCGACTCCTCTTTGCAACCCCATGGACTGCAGCCCACCAGGCTCCTGTGTCCGTGAGAATTTCCAGGGAAGGATACTGGAGTGGGTTGCCATTTCTTTCTCCAGGGGATCTTCCTGACCCAGGGATCCAACCTGGGTCTCCTGCACTGCAGGCAGATTCTATGCCGACTGAGCTACAAGGGAAGTGGTTTAGGATAAATTATTTAACATCTCTAATCCTCAAGTTCCACATCTATACAGAAAATAATAGTACCCATCTCACAAGTTCAGAAGGTAAAGAATCTGCCTGCCAATCCAGAAGGCCCAGGTTCGATGCCTGGGTCAGGAAGATCCAAAGGGAATAGCAACCCACCGCAGTGGTCCTGCCTGGAGAATTCCAGGCACAGAGGAGCCTGACAGGCTACAGTCCATGGGGTCGCAAAGAGCGACACAACTGAGCGATTAGCAGTATCACTATCTCACAAACCGCAATCAAGAGTAGTAGTATTAGAATCATCCTGCCATTGAACCACTACTCTGTGAAGCAGGTATCATTAAGTCTCATTAAATCCACTTTACAGAGAAATTAAGCCTCAGACACGTTTAGGTAACTTGCTCCAAACCTAATAGCCAGTGACAAAGCACTGCCTCCCACCCAGAACTTCCTGTTCCAAATTCACAATTTCCACTCCTCAGACTCTGACTAAGCTGGTCATACTACCACGTAAGGAATTTATGCCACTCCTAAGGTGAGGCTGCACTCTGAGACACCAGGAGAAAGGAGTTGCGAAATGCCCTCCTTAATTCTTCGAATTAATTCTTCGTGGTGCGAGTTTAATCCTCGAGGAGAGTCCTGAGGCCGAAAGGGCAGGGCGGGCTGCTCTAGCAGAGGTAAATCTCCCCATCAGGCTTCCGGAAGCACGGCGCCCCGGGCAAACGCCTTCCTGGGCTTGATCCTCTCAGGAGCTGGTGTCTCCCAGCGGCACCCGCAGCCTCGAAGACCGTGCTGCCCACGGCTGAGTTGCCCACTCCGCGCGCCTGGGGCCTAAAAATACCTCTCGGGCGGGACCTCCCTAAACCAGTCTTCGGCTTTTTTTTTTTTTTTTTTAACGCCCTCACCACTTAGACACACATAAATCACAGCCCTGATCTGCTGTCGGCTCAGCGGGTAACGTGCCGCTGAAAGTGGCGACGAACGCAGCCCCTTCCGAAGACCTGAACGACTCCCCCCGCCCCTCCCCCGCATTCGGCGCAAACGGTCAGTCGTGAGGAACTCCGAGCAACTCGAAGACGGTGTGGAACGTTGTAAAGACAGTCTAGGAATCTCCATTTCTTGCAGCCCAGGCTATCTTAAGCCTGGGACTCTTCAAAGCCCTGTCCTGTGACAATCACAAGGCTTCTCTCCGCCCAGTCAGTGACGGAAAACTCGTGACTGGAACCTGAGCGCCGGCCGAGCGCCGAGGAGCCGGAGGGTGGGCGGAGCTACAAGCCCAGACCGCGAGGAAGCCCCCGACGGGCGGCGCGTGCGCAGTCTCTCGCCGCGGGACCTCCTTCCCGCCGCTGAGACTAGGAAGCGGGACGCCAAATCTGTCCCCGCGCAGCCGCCGCCGCCGGGCGCCGAGCGGGGCGGCCGCCCGCTCCGAGGCGCGCCTGCGCACGTCCCCACGCACGCTCTGGCGTACGGCGGCGGCCAGGGGTCGCGAGCCGGTGGAGGACCCGCGCGCGGAGGAGCCCGGAGAGTCGGCGCCTCTTCCCTCCCTCTCCCATTCCCCTCCCCGCTCCCTCCCCCCCCTCCCCAAGAATGTTCCGCTACGAGGTGAGCCGCCGCGACCGGAAGTGACCCCTCCCTTGCTCCCGCCCAAGCCCAGCTCTCTTTCTGTCTCTCACGCGCGTCGGTCCCGCGCTTTGGGGGGGAGGGGGTGGCCGGGGGACCCCTCGGAGGGCGTCGGTTCTGGGGTCGCGGGTTTCAGCCGCGCGGGTGGTGAGCCAGCGTCGGGGGGGCGGGACCGCCCTGCCGGCGGCTGGCGGAGAGAGCTGACCTCTGTGTTGGGGTGGGGCGGGCCCGTGAAGTACCGTGACCACGCAGCCCCCCGCCCCCGCCCCGGAGGAGCGCAGAGGGGAGAGCCTTGCTCCCGCAGCCGGTGATTCCTGTGGAGGAGTCACTCGGGAAAGGCCAGAGACGCGTTTCCCGCCCTGGACACGGAAGCGTCTCCCCCTCACAAACGGGCGACCGTCAGGTCCCCGGGGCCCGGACTTGCCTTCTGACTGGGGCCGAGGACTGTTGACTGAAGAGGACTGGGGGTTGGGGAGGGGCGTGTCCCGCAGGAGTTCCTTGGGGGCGAGAGAACCGAGACGTGGTTTGGGGGAAGGTCCCGGGAATGCAGGACCTGTCGAGAGTCTTGGCGCTGTGGCTAACTCGCCGTGTGACCTCTAGCGATTTCTGATTCTTGGACAGGGTTTCTGGGATTTGTAGAATTGACAGAGTTGGTCTAGGTGATCCCTAAGAGCCTCTCCAATTTGAGAAGCAGTGATTTGGCTCGGTAGACTTTCGTGATTTGCGAGTGCTTCGAGAAGTTGCTTCTGATGTGGAGGCAATCGCCTGCTTGTTTCATGTTGAGTTTGGGAAGACTTAAGATGGGTAGACTGGCCCTTGAACCTACCTTTTCATTTGGGAACAGCCTCGCTGAGAGGTGGTCAGTCAAGGTATATCAGAAATGTGACTGCAGAGAGTGTGGAGTTCCGACCCTGAGTCTTTGAAAACTGGACACATAGACCTGCTATTTGATAGGAATGGCTCAAGATCAAACTGGCTTTATGTAAATATGGAGAGAAGTGATGAGATGCAGTAGGCAAAGTTCCCAAGAAAACTTGAAAAATTAATCAGTTGAGAAGTGAAATGAAGGGCGAGGGAAGGGAGTGTTTAGAACACACCTAGGTTGTTATGGTGATATCTAGCATTGTTTAACAATATCCAGTGTTTGTCTAAAACTTTGCCTTCTTTGAGCCTCACAACACCTCTGAAGGAGATGATATTGTCCTTGCATTACCACTTAAAAGAGATTGTGGTTTAAAGTCTAACACAGCCTGAGACACAGTAGGTGCTCAGGAAGCATTGAATGAATTAATCAGAAGGGGTGTGGCTTGTCCAGGTTGGCATCACTTGGAGTAGAGACCGAGCTCGAACTTGTCACATCACAGGCTTTCAAGAGTTCACTGTGATTGAAAACTTAGCTTTCTCTTTTACCACCAAAGTTTGAGCCTATAGGAAAACAAAATGGGTGAAGGAAAATGAAGAGAAAGCTTTAAAAGGGATTCGTAGTTGGGACTATGACATGAACATGGGGAAGACGAGAATTTAAGTGAAAAATAATAACTTGGGCAAAATAAAGTGTTCATTTTTAGTTGTCATTGTAACCAGTGATGGAAAGGAAGTTACAGGCCTAGTTTCTTGGTTGCATGAGGAAATGCTATTATTAGAGCCTTGATAAATAGAGAAATTGAAGTTTGGGGGAAGAGGTTAAATAAATAGGAAAGAGAAGTTGAAAGAAAAGGTACTGAATCTTCCAATGTCAGGGAAATTGGGGGATAGAAAAAATGTCATCTAGTCATAATGAAGCTATTGTGTTGATTGGTAAGGTAAGAAGAACATTTTTAGAACATTTTGAAAATGAAGTTGTGAACTTCCTGAATAGCTAATCTTTTTTCTCTTTTTTTTTTTTAGTCTCTGGAGGATTGTCCTCTGGATGAAGATGAAGATGCATTTCAGGGCCTGGGAGAGGAGGACGAAGAGATTGATCAATTCAATGATGATACATTTGGGTCAGGTGCAGTTGGTAAGTGACAGCTTTCTTTTATAATGTCTTGGTCTCCTGCTCTTTTCAAATGCTGTCTTTTATCAGCATTGATACTTTTGTCTTAGCAGGAGTATCCTCATTCACAGAGTTGGCAGACTTCTGTTCTTCGCTCCAAGCATCTATCCTGCTCCTCTCAGCTTCTGTTTGCCTCACTTACAAAACCAGGTGTTTCTCTAAGCCCTGTCCTTTCCAGTTTTATGATCTGTGGCCCTCAGTTGACACTGTGAGAAAATCAAGTGATTAAAGAAGTGCACATTTTATAAAGGCTTAAAATAATCCTAGAAGAAGGAAATATTTTTTCTGGAACATATAACTTAAGGAAAACTAGTGGACTAGAAGAAAACTCAGATTCAGATATGTATGTTTTAAAATTTAGTTGATCAATAGTATATAGCATGATCCTGCTGTTGTACTGTAGTATATTCAGTAAAATAGAGTTTTTGATTCTAAGAATTTTGGTGATAGAAAGTCTTCATAAGTTAGAAGAGTGCTGTGCATAGATGAGATTTTCTCATCCCTGGAGATAGAAAATATTTCGGGAGTTGGAAGAGGTTAAAAATTTAAACAGCCAAGCTAAACTAGAGGTCACAGTTATAATTACTGAGATGAGAAATTTAGGGGGCAAGTATGTAGGATAAAGTTCGAAAATTGAGATTCTAGAACAAGCATTCTTATAAGTTAAAATTAAACTATACTTAAAAGATGAATAGGTAAGGGAATTCCCTGGTAGTCCAGTGCTTAAGACTGAACTCTCACTGCCAAGGGCCCGGGGTCCATTTCTGGTTGGAGAACTAAGATCCAGCATGTGTGAGGCCAAAAAAAAAAAAAAAGAGAGAGATGCAATTATCCTTTGCTTTGACTGATGGTATTGAAAAACAATGACCACATTTACCCTGGGATGTGTGAATACATGGAGTTTCTTTGAACTCTGTCTAAGCAACAAATATTCAAACTAAGTAATAAGGAAGAAGAAGAGGAAACTTATCAGTATGGGGTAACCCCAAAATGTTGAATATCAAAAACAAACAAGAGGTCTTTAAAAATATCGTATTGATTACTGGTTTTGCAGTGACCAAAATGGCTTAAGTTTGTTTAAGCTTAAACTGAGTTGAGTGAACTGGCAAAAATGAAAAAATGTTCTCTGTTCAGTCAGGGTTTAACAGAATTCACTGGAGAGCTAAAACTGCTGCTTTTGGGAGCAGCAAGAGAAGTATTTAAGGTAAAAGCAAGGCTCATTACAACAGGGAACTGAAGACCTTTTGGATTACAGCCGAAATTAAAGGGATGAGCTCATTCAAGAGGATGACATGATCTAAGACGCTGTTCTTTCTCCATGGAGATCACAGGGAAGGGGAGGAAGAACAGAGAATGACAAAAGCAGGGAACTGATGGGAATTGCAGATTACATTTGAAACTTTAGTGAAAACCTAAAGAATACGATAAAGCTACAAACAAGTGTGTGCTTGCTTCTGAAACTCTTTCTCTCTTAAAATGTACTGAATGTTACCATTTTGTAGCAAATTCATTTGTATTAAAATGAAGTATATTAAGATGAGATATAGTAAATGACCTCAGTTTTGAACCTGGACAGGAGAGAAATGGTCTTGCCTTCTCCCTGACCTCCAGAGTGCTTGACAATTTTTTTGTTACTGAATTTCTGTGTTTCTCCCAAGATAAGGAAAGTATTGCCTTAAAAGTATTTTAAAGTATGCAGAATTGTACTTTATGGGATGGAAAAGCAAAAAGTGCACACACATTGAAAAAGCCCCTAGGGTTACACAGTAAAAGAACAGGTGGTAAAAAGTAAGAGCAGTGAAATAGCATGTAGGTAGCCCATTTTTGTACCCTGAGGCACAAGGATGATTAAGGACTTCTTGGTCTACAGAGTCCGTGGTGGAGAAAAGATTTCCAAATGTGAGCCCTTAACATTGAGACAATTGTAAGGTTAAAATCCTAGTTCCTCCTAACACCGTGATATAAATTGTATACAGATTTATAAAAAGAAAAGTTCTAAGTCCACTTATGACTTGTTCAATATATTTCCATAGGTGGGTAGAGAATTTAAACAAGAAGGTAGAATGTTAGACCTGTGATATATGTTTTGACTTGACGGTTTTTAACTCAAGGAGTGAGTATCTTGAGTAGTACCTGTTAATACAGTAGTTATTTTAAGTCACTGGCTACAAATGCTCTGATGTCACCTTTCTGTAAGAAACTAGTCAGTGTCTTTGCATGGAAAAAAACATTTGCATCATCTTTGAGCAATAAATGGGCCACAGTAACCTCAACTCATTCTCTAAAAATGAAAGCTTACACTTCCACGGTGCTTATTATATACTCGGCACCTTTCTAAATGTTTTACATATATTGTTAATCCTCATAGCAACGTTATAAGGTAGGTACTATTATTATCGTCATTTTAGCCAATGAAGAAGGAAAGTGCCAGAGAGGTTAAGTGGCTATAAATACAATCAGTGTAAACTACAAGTTATGTTTTAACAGTCTTTGGGGAATCCTTGGAAATACTCTGCCTCCACGTGGAAGGATCCTCATTCTTTCTTCCTCCTTTTTACTGATAGCTGCTGAAATCTTTAGAGACTGAGATTGCTCTAAAATTAAATTAACTCTGTTTCCTCTTTATTTTGTTTTTTATTCAGATATATCCCTGAGACAAATTTGAAGGGAACTACCACAACAAGTACGTGCTTATAAAAGCAGACAGGGTTTTAGTAACTTGCATCTGGGTATAGGTTAATTTTTTTAAACATTTGTGTTTATTTGGCTATACTGAGTCTTAGTTGTGTCACATGAGAATCTTCTTTGTGGCATGTGGGATCTAGTTCCCTGACCAGGGGTTGGGACTGTCTGCATTGGAAGCACAGAGTCTTAGCCATTGGACCACCAGGGAAGTCCCAGAGTATAGGTTAATTAGTTGAAGGAAAATAGGTATCTCTTTCACTTCATTTCTCTTGTTATTTTTTTCCCCTACCATTTATCATTTTGATGAGCGTGGGTTGAGGTCAAACAAACAAGGGCATGTGTAAGTAACTCTCTTTTTCAGTCATTCGAAGAAGATACAGAGTGAAGTGTCCTTTTACACCAAGGACATGTGTGTTCTCTGACATTGCTTCACAAAACAAGAAATACCTAAAATGACAACGATGGTGTTCTGTGGTATAGATTTCTTTACTTATATGTTTGAAAAAGTAACAATTCACAACAGAGCCTTTCTTACAAAATATGACTACTAATCAGTGTTTTATAATTACTAAGGACAAGTAGATGATCGTCTTTGATGAGACATATAGTAAAGTTAGTAAATAAGATTATGAGAAGTGAATGGAAACTCTTCTACATTAGAATTAATCCATTAATAAATCAGTTTCTTAAATTTGGGTAATAAATGTTTTTTAAAAATCCCATAGTTCGGGATTACAGACTATTTCTCTTTTTTTCCCCCCTTTTCTGGCATTATTGAGTCAGTAAGGTTGGAAAAAGCAGTTGGTCCTTCAGAGCATGCTTAGCTAACTCTTCTTTAGCAAAGATGGCACAAAATATTAATGTCACAATTGATTTTTGATTATGCTATTTTTTTAATAACTGATGATTTAGTACTATAAATTTTCATCTAAACTATATTTTTCCATTACTGTACATAGTACATTCAAATCTACCACAGTGCTCCAAGACTACACAGTGGTTCTGATCGTATCAGATTATAAATTTGGAAATCCCACTTAACCTTGTTTTTATCAGTAGTTACATGTTTCTACTTTTAAAAATTTAACATTCCTGAAGAATTGGGAAGTTTCACGAAGTTACATATTTGTATAATGTTTAAGTTTTTTTTAGCAAGCATGTATTGTAAACAGGAATAAAGAGTAAAGATACTTTTAACAAGTTGCATATGAAAGTCTGAATCTTTTTTTGAAGTAACTATCATTTATTGCACCCTGAGTATATACCAGACACTTTTTTTTTCTTTGCATGTTGTTTCCAGTCCTTCTCCTTTCTTTAAATGAGATATATAGAAAATAAGGACAGTTTTTCAGAATTCTGTGTTGCGATGTTAGTTATAAAGAGAATTACTTATTGTCTCTCTTTGTTGGATTTTGCAGAACATACAAAACTAAAATAAGAATAAAAATACGTAACTTATACAAGAGAATACATGGGGTTTTGGTGGGTTAGATGAGGTGATGGTAAGAATTAAAATGAAAACATTATTTAGAGAAAGCGTCAGTGAGGAGGGAAAGAAAGGTATCTGAATTTGAATCCTAAAAGGAGCAAAATAATAGAGCTTTTATGATGGAGGTAGAAGGGAATGATGAGTGATGTGGTTAAGGAGCGTGGAATGATAGAAGTGATGGAGGTGAGGTCTAGTTCTGGAGAAGCTAAAGGCTTCTAAAGATTTTCATCTGCGAAATGATGCTCTGTCAGCATAAACAATGAGAAAATAACCTAATATCAGTGATACAGACTCTGTAGTAGTATACAGAAATGGAGACAGTTAAAGAAGAGGGCCAACCCTCACCTTTCCCCTGGGCGTACTTGGAGTAGCCTCCTGACAGACCTCCATGTTTTCCGTAGTGTGACCCCCTTCTCCCCAAATCTGTTCTCAGCACATAAGCCAGATCGATTCTTTCAGCAAGTCCAGCCACATCCTGACCTCCAGGGGCCCCATTTCAGTGCAGCTCTGAAGGACCTTCGAGAGTTCCTTCTGATCCGCGCCGACCTCATTTTTCTTCTACTCTTCACTGTTGTTTGTTCCAGTCCAAACGCACTCCTTGCTGCTTCTGAAAATTGTCAGTCTCCCATCCTAAGTCCTCTATACTGACCGTCCTCTGCCTGAGACACTCTTCCCCTGGATATCCACATGACTAACTTCTTAACTGTTGAATTTTTGCTCAAATGTCACTTTCCTTGTCTGTTTCTTATGGAGATGTATGCCATGCACCTAGAACAGTGTTTGTCACATAATAGATGCTCAAAACACACTAATTGGATGAAATAATGGATTTAAAAGCTTGTAAAGAAGGTGACAGTTATCTAAGACAAAGTTGTATGCTAGCATGAGTTTTTGCCTAAAATGTCACAGAATCTCAAACCCACAGGTGTAGTATATGTGTATATCACCAATTTAGAAATCAATTTCAGAATATAATCTAGATGCCATTGCTAATGTATTAATCTATTACTCAAAGCATTTGAATTTTATTCCTGATAGGATGTTTGTTCTCAGTAGTGAGAAGCCCACTTTAAATGCACCCCCTTAATTTAAACCTTATTTCATGTGTCTAGGTGGAAATTTAACTTTCCACCTGTCTTCTGGAGTTGGAATTATTTGGTTAATAGAAGAATTTCATGAAACTTTTTATTCCAGTATGAACTCTGTTTCTTTTTCTGATTTCCTTGTAGATGATGATTGGCAGGAAGCACATGAGCGCCTGGCTGAACTGGAGGAGAAACTGCCTGCAGCAGTTAATGAACAAACCGGCAATGGGGAAAGGGATGAGATGGACTTGTTGGGTGACCATGAGGAAAATCTGGCAGAGAGGCTCAGTAAGATGGTGATTGAAAATGAACTCGAAGACCCAGCCATCATGAGGGCGGTACAGACCAGGCCAGTGTTGCAAGTAAGTGGCTGTGAGCTGGAGCAGACTAGTAATTGAAGCAGAGTATTGGGCTTTGCTCTTGCTATTTCTGGGTGTTCATTGGAAGGATTGATGCTGAAGCTGAAACTCCAGTACTTTGGCCACCTCATGCGAAGAGTTGACTCATTGGAAAAGACCCTGATGCTGGGACGGATTGGGGGCAGGAGGAGAAGGGGACGACAGAGGATGAGATGGTTGGGTGGCATCACCGACTTGATGGGCATGAATTTGAGTAGACTCCGGGAGCTGATGATGGACAGGGAGGCCTGGCGGGCTGCGATTCATGGGGTCGCAAAGAGTCGGACACGACTGAGTGACTGAACTGAACTGAACAGATTGCTATTTGATTTCATTTATTATACTGAGAGAATTATACGTGCTATAGAAATTTGGTGATATTATTCCTTATGATAGCAATTCTGGAGATGAAGTTGGGATATGAGGTATTTTCTAGAATGCTATATAGGGGCTCCCTTGGTGGCTCAGATTGTAAAGTGTCTGCCTGCAATGCGGGAGACCCGGGTTTGATCCCTGGGTCGGGAAGATCCCCTGGAGAAGGAAATGGCAGCCCACTCCAGTATTCTTGCCTGGAAAATCCCATGGAGGGAGGAGCCTGATAGGCTACAGTCCGTGGGGTCGCAGAGTCGGACACGACTGAGCGACTTCACTTTCTCTTTCACAGAATGCTATAGTTTCTTTATCTTCAACAGTTGCAGCTCTTTGGGAGCTTTGTTCACCACAAACTGGTAAGTTGCCCAGAGAGCCTGCACTATTCCACACTATGTGTGTGTTTTCCTTTCTTGCTAGACCCAACCAGGAAGTCTGAATTCCAGCATCTGGGATGGATCTGAAGTTCTGAGGCGAATCCGAGGACCCCTGCTTGCTCAGGTATTAGACGTTTTTCATTATATAAAATTCCTAGCATCCGCAGCCTGGCTCCTGTTGTTGCCCCCCCTTGCTGGGGCGATGTATAGATGTGTGCTCCCTGCTGGCCTTGTGTTGATCTCACCGTCCAGCAGCCACAGCTGAGCCTCAGACTCCATGGAAATGTGCACTTGGTTGTGCTTTCCTTGGAAATGGTTGAAAGGGAGCCATTGGAACTTGAAAGTTTTGGCAGCTTATGATCTCAATTTCCATTAAAGTCATTTTAGGGGCTTCCCCGCTGACGCTAGTGATAAAGAATATGCCTGCAGTGCAGGAGCTGGAAGAGACATGGGTTCTATCCCTGGGCCAGGAAGATGCCCTGGAGTAGGAAATGGCAGCTCACTGCAGTATTCCTGCCTGGAATACATGGACAGAGGAGCCTGGTGGGCTACAGTCCACAGGGCCGCAGAGAGTCGGACACAACCAAGCGACTGAACACACACACAGTCATTTTTAGGCACAACTGTCAGGACAGAACAGATTGATTTGCAGTGGTTGAGGGCAGTGGGAGATTTAGACTAGAAAGGGACGGTACTGAGGAAGTTTGGGGAGTGATAAAACTTCTGTGTCTTGATTTTAGTGGTAGGTCCAGGACTCAGTACATTTATCAGAATTTAGTTCTATACGCCACAGAGGGTAAATTTTACTGGATGGGAAATGAAACTAAATAGAAATTTTTAAAAATAATTTCTCAAGGTATTGGGCATCTGTAAAGGTGATTAAGAGATTTCGAGCTAGCTAATATTTTTAACACTACTTCCTCAATTAGGAAATGCCTACAGTGTCTGTGTTAGAATATGCCTTGCCTCAGAGGCCCCCCCAGGGCCCAGAAGACGATCGGGACCTTTCCGAGCGCGCATTACCAAGGCGGTCCACCTCGCCTGTCATTGGGAGTCCTCCTGTTAAAGCTGTCCCCATAGGCACCCCACCTAAGCAGATGTCTGTGCCCAGCTTCAACCAGCAGGTACCTCTCATCAACAGGCACTCAGCCCAGGATACTGGGAATCTGGGCAAAATTCTTTGGGAAATGTGCTACTGGGAGGAGGGTGGAAGTGTGGGGTAGGCATTAGATTAGAAAGAAAAATAGCCAATTAGAGGAGAAGTTAGCACAAATAAGAGACACATTCCCCAATGCCCTTTGCTGGTGCTGCTCCTGTTGCTGCTGCCTTTTAATTGGGGGAGAAAAAGGGTAGTTAACCACATTTAGTGTAAATATCCTTTTTAAAGTGTTTTGCTGGCTGCCCACAACCTTGGCAGAGAGGTGGCTGAAAGCTGGGGGGAGTGGGAACACAGAGCATTGTCCACATCCCTTTTTACCTTTAAGATATCCCTGCTTTCCCTAGAGCCTGTGCAGTCCTGTTCCATAGACTTCCCTCCACCTGAAACCAGCAGCTGGAAAGGAAGGCCAATGTGGAAGGTATGGGGGGAGGGTGGTATTGGTATGGCCTAGTTAGGCTCAATATCCTCTGAAATGGTGGAGTCACAGTGGACATGAAAGAGCTGAGCATGGTGGCCATATCACAGGGGCTTCAGAATAGGACTTAGTTAATCCTCCAGCTTTCTTATCATTCCATCTCCCTCACTGCTACCAAAACATATCCTCTTGGAGAGAATTTGCAAGTCAGTATATCTGCTGGTACCTCCCTCAGATAGCATGGAAGGGTGGGGATAACTGGAGAATTAGCTAAATCTTCCTCAGTTAAAAAGTGGCACGTTGCTTGATATTTGTGAGAGGAAGTGACTGAAGGTTCTACATGTGGACCAGAGCCATAGCAGTTTGCTTAAAAGTAGGGCTTCGCATTGAGTTCTGTGTCTCTGCCAGTGCTCAAGGGGAGGGAGTATAGGTGGAGGAAAAACTGACTTCACTGAGTGTAGTTGTATGTATGTTTGTCCTCGTAGATTCTGTGTCCAAAGCCTGTCCATGTTCGGCCCCCAATGCCACCACGGTATCCTGCTCCCTATGGTGAGAGGATGTCTCCAAACCAGCTCTGCAGTGTCCCGGTATGTCACTCTGCAACCTAGTGAAGACGTGCAGTGTGTATTTTCTGATCAGTGCCTTGTGTATCAATACCTCCTAAATGATACATGTTTTTCATAATCTCCATACTTGAATTTCTGGATCTTAGAGTCTCCAGGTCAGGAGACATAGTTCATCGTGTTCAGCTATTTCTTAACTCATTTCGTATCTTTAAAGATCTAAACTTGATATGATCTGGTTTCGTGCTATTACAGTCCTTCATTCTACTGCTTTCTTTTTCACATTACATAATCCTAGTGCTTGGTGACTTCTAGCATTACTCTCTCTTACATTCCTTCAGTGGACAGCTTAGCTCCACCCTTTGAGAGTTTTCCTGTCCAGGTCTATTCTGCATTTCTATTGAGTTCTCCTGTTATTTCCCTGCTTTTATGGTATGACTCTAATGTTTTCTTTTCCTTTTTTTTTTTTTAGAACTCCTCCCTGCTGGGCCACCCTTTCCCCCCTAGTGTCCCTCCTGTCCTCAGCCCCCTCCAGAGAGCACAGCTTCTTGGAGGAGCGCAGGTAAGCCTAGGATTAGCTCAGCTTGTCAGGAGCTCGCCTTACCCTCCTAAGTTTCACTAGCTCACATCCCCCTCTTTTTTTTTTGCTACTAGTCAATTCCTACTGCCTCTTCTTTCTTCCTCCCGTTACTTTCTCAAGCAAAGTTACTGATGGAAGCAGTGTTCACTATTTTGTGGATGAAAGTAAGGGGACCTGCCAGTCAGCTAAATCCAAGATCTTGTTCTTCTTGCAGCTGCAGCCCGGACGGATGTCTCCCAGCCAGTTTGCACGGGTCCCTGGATTCGTGGGCAGCCCGCTTGCTGCCATGAATCCCAAACTGTTGCAAGGGCGAGTCGGGCAGATGCTCCCCCCGGCGCCAGGCTTCCGCGCCTTCTTCAGCGCCCCACCCCCCGCTACACCGCCACCTCCGCAGCAGCACCCACCCGGTCCAGGACCCCACCTGCAAAACCTAAGGTATACAGAAAGTGCCACTGTCTGTTCCTTGTCCACTGAGCGTCTTGATCGTTGACGTTTAGTGATAGAAGGTAGAAGTCTCTTTGCTATTTTCAAATGATGTATTTTGAGATGTTATTTGATCCTCAAGTTGCCAAACACAGAAATGTTTGATGGTCTCCAAGGTTTCATATGAATCACATTTCCCTCGAGTCACGTGCTTCCTGGGCTTGCCAGGTGGCTCAGTGATAAAAGTACTGCCTGCTGGTGCTGGAGAGGTGGGTTCCATCCCTGGCTCGGTAGGGTCCCCTGGAGAAGGAAATGGTGACCCCTCCAGGATTCTTGCCTGGGAAGTCCCATGGACAGAGGAGCCTGATGGGCTACAGTCCTTGGGGTCACAAAGAGTAGGACACAACTGAGCAACTAAACAACAACAAGATGCTTCCTGCTTACATTTGCACATTAGTCACCTTTTTCATTTCTTCTAAAGTTTCTTATGTCTCACGTATCCATTTGACACACACACATACATGCACAAAGTGCTTCTCACTTAAGAAGAATGGTCTTACACTAAGGAGCAGAGCGGGAAGTCCCTGACGGTCCCGTGGTTAGGACTCCATGCTTTCACTGCCATGGCCCAGGTTCAGTCGGGGGAACTGAGATTGTGCAGCCAAAAAAAAAAAGGAACAGAGATATGGATGCTGAGTTGTCAGCTAATCAAAGTGCTTAGCTACTTGCTTGCTTCCACTGTGATTTTACGTTAAGAGAGGTTTAAGTTCCTTCTTCAGTGAAATTGTGTTTTTTATATATCGCGTTGTCTCAGGGTTCTCCTGAGAAGCAAAACCAATAGGGTATACCTAAATAAAGAAAAGATTTACTCTGAGGCATTGGCTTACATGATTGTGGGGTTAGGAAGTCCAGAATCCATAGGGCAGGCCAGCAGGCTGGAAACTCAGTCAGGCCTTCCCATGTTCCAGTCTTGAGGCAAAATTCCTTCTCTGGGAAACTGGTTTTCTTTTTAGGGCCTTCAACTGATTGGCAAGGCCCACCCACATTATCTAGGGCCATCTCTCTATTTCTTAAAGTTAGCTAATTGTAAATGCTAATAACATCTACAAAATACCATCACAGCAATATCTAGATGAGTGACTGTCCAAGCAATTGGATATCTTACACAAGTTGACATATTAAATTAACCATCACATGTATATTTTCAGTGTCATTTCCAAATGTGAATTTGAGTACATTAAATTTAGATAGAGACTTCTCTTAACAGTTAGGAGCAAAGAGAATTAAACTAGCTTACTGCTGGTTTACTCAGATTTTATGATTGTCTTCTTAGGAGTTGAGAATTGTGTTTTGTGGAAGACATAAAAATACAGCTATGTCTTCCTTCTGAAAGATCTTCTTAGAGTAGACACCAGCATTCCCTTGGGTGAACCTGTGTGAAGTGATCCAGTATTGACCACATTCTTTAAAACTTCAGGTCATCAGAAGGACAGAACTGAACATCTTTCCCTTTTTCCTTAGATCACAGGCCCCAGTGTTTAGACCAGACACAACCCACCTTCATCCACAGCACCGTCGACTCTTGCATCAGAGACAGCAACAGAATAGAAAGTAAGTACTTTACCTCCTCTCTTGTGGTTTCTTAATTTAGGTTTCATTTTTGACCGATTTAGCTTGCTTTTTAAGTAAATTTAATCAATATTGAGTTTATTTCAACTGGCTAAGTCAGATCATATGTGCTGTTTTATGTTTTTAATGCGCAAGCTTTGAATGACTAGAGCTTATCAACTTATTTCCAAGTTAACAAAATTCTGAAATGCAGATCTGAGGTGGGGGGTGGTCAACATACTCACTCCTTACCAAGTTCTTCCCATACTTTTAACTGCATTTTGTTTACCATCTTGACTCAGAGGTGGTCTTGAAGTATAGTCTCTAGCATTATGTTTGGGTTTTACGTAAAGCCAACAGTCACTTTATTTTTGCCTCTGTTTAATCCTCATTCAAATACATATTTATGTATGTGGCCCCAACTGTGTGCCAGCTACTGTGGTCAGTTTGGGGGATTGAAAGAACAAGACATACCAAACCCTTGCTTTCATGGAGCTTATATTTTATCATCATTCTTATACATAAGAGAATTGAACATAACTTGGAAGTTTTCTCAGCCTTCCCTTTTATGGTTCTTTGTGTATAATTTCCTTTTTCTTTCAAAAAAAAAGTACGGAATATTTTTTGCAGAGGTAAAAAACTAGTATGGGCCTTTAAGACACAAAAAATACAAACCATAAAGGAAAAAATTGATAATACATTTGATTGTTAAAATATGAAACTTCTCAGGCCTGCAGTTAACATTATAGTATTGTGCATTTCAGAATTTTAAAGGGTAGATCTCATGTTAAGTGTCTTACATCCCCACCCCCAAAAAAGGGAAGAAGAACAGAGAGACCCAAGGAGTGGGTGTATATGTCTAGTGCCTTGTTTATGCTGATGGCATCACAAGAGTTTGCATGTGTCCAGACTTACCAGTTTGTATACATTAAATTGTACGATTCTTTGTACAGCAGTTATCACTGAATAAAGGTGTTTACAAATATTTTTAATGAAATTGTAAAAATATATTAAACTTCCATATAACAAAAGACATCAGACACAAGTGTGCAGTTTTTCAATAGAGGAAACCTACATGGCTCATAAAAACGAAAAGATTTTTAGGCTCACTTATAATCAGAAGAGTGCAGATTGAAATTAGATAACCATTTTATATCCTCAGCAAAACATGAAGTGTCTCAACACTGTCCTTGTTAGCAGGAAGGGAGTATATATAGCCTTTGGAGAGAGAATTTGGCAATAAACAGTAAGGTTGACAATGTGGATACATTGAATCCTAGCAGTTTTACTTCTCAGAATATACTTGGGTGTATTTATCAGTGTGGACAAGTATGAAACACGTAATATTGAGTAAGAATCAAGGAGCAGAATTTTATGCCTAATACCATTTATGTAAAATGGAATACTGCTGTATGATATTTAAATGTAGATTTACAAGTAATAAAAGTATAAAAATATTTCATGAAGGATATGTATCAAAGTCAGGATAGTGGTTCCTACAGGAAGGAAGGGAAGCTGGAAACTGTGGTCTCAAGGGCTATAGGTGGGCCTTCAACTGTAAACATAGCACTGTATTACTTTAATATTACTTTTTAAAAATCTGAAGCAAATTTGACCCAATAATTTTTCCATTAAGTCCAAGTTGTGAATAAATGGATTTTTGAATAATGTTTGCTGGACTTTCTGTTTAAAGTATATCATAATTTTCGACACGTTGTGAGAAGTGTGTAGACATGGAGTCAGGCTGGCCCGTGCTCAGACCTCTCACTGCTGCCAAGACTGCTGCTTTGGGCAAGTTGCCTGATCTCTTCTGAGCTCAGTTTATTGTCTTAAGTGGGGAAAATAAACCTACAAACCTCATAGGGTTATTGTGGGGCTTACACACAAGTCCATAGGTGAAAGTGCTTAGCTAATGGTAAGGCACTCAGATCATAGTCTAGTCCTCTGATTATGTATTGCATAGCTCTTTCCTCTCAAATTCTGTTAAGATTCTATTCTTTTTCACTCCTCTTTTAATAAAAGCAAAGGGGAATCTTTTTTTTTCAGTTGGCCTGTTTTACTCCAGTATTGTTATAAGACGTAATTCATGTATCCACTTGGAGTGCATGTGGCCTGTTTTTCTTTTCCAGTCAGCATCGGAATCTCAACGGTGCAGGAGACAGAGGGGGTCACCGGAGCAGTCATCAGGATCATATCCGAAAGGATCCATATGCCAACCTCATGCTGCAGCGAGAGAAAGACTGGGTCTCTAAAATCCAGATGATGCAACTGCAAAGCACTGATCCCTACCTGGATGATTTTTATTACCAGGTACGTCCTCTGTGCCATTTGAAAGATAAGTTTAGTCGCTAACCCTGGTGAAGGTACCCAGTTAAATATTGGTAGAATTTTCTTCTGAGGTAGTCTTCAAGTGAGTAAGAAATCTGTCCCGTTTTTCAAGCTGAAGAATCACAAAATATTCACTGAAAGATTTGCATATATGCCTTTTATTTCTAAACTGTAGAGACTCTCAAACCAATATTTTTAAATCTTTTTGGCATCAATAATGTGGTTCTTAAATTAAGAATTTTGGCAGTCTAATGATGTTTTCATTGATGCTAATTTTGAAGGCTGGGATTTTTTGATAAAGGAAATTCTTGGCAATCTAACAAAAGTTAAAAACGAGTACGTTTATAGAGTACGAGTAGTATTGCTGCCACTGGTATAAATCGTTTCATGGTAAAGAGCAGCCATATTCTGTGCTTGGTGCAACTGAAATCATCTTCTCACGTGGTAGAATTACTTTGAAAAACTGGAGAAACTGTCAGCTGCTGAAGAAGTGCAAGGTGATGGCCCAAAAAAGGAGCGTACCAAGCTCATCACGCCTCAGGTGGCCAAGCTGGAGCACACCTACAAGCCAGGTGAGGTCCCTGTCCCCACACCCACAGCGGAGAGATGCGCTCTGCTGCGGACAGAATAGCAGCAACTGTGCAGATGATGGGACCGAGATGTTTGAAACTGATGTACAAGGTACCGTTGTCCTTGACAGATGGAGAAGTCGCCTTGTTCAAGCGTGGAGTGAATAGTTTGACAGATGACCTTTTAAGTCCATTTCTGCTTGAGATTCCATGACTTTAAAATGTTATAATTTCTAGTATCCATAAAATAGATAAGGGAAAGATATTTCAGACTTTTTATTATTACAACCAAAAAAAAAAATGGGAAAGAATAGATTTTGATAAGAGATTGCCTTAGATAATACATTGATTTTTGTAGTAAATTTTTAGGTCCTGAGTGAAGACTAGAGAACATAGGACCTCCCTGGCAGTCTAGTGGTTACACCCCTGTGCTTCCACTGCAGGGGGCTTGAGTTTCATCCCTGGTCAGGGGAACTAAAATCCCCACATGCAACACAGTGGGGCTTCCCTGGAGGCTCAGTAGTAGAGAACCACCTACCAGTGCAAGGGACAGAGGAGACGCGAGCTCGTTCCCTGGGTCAGGAAGATCCCCTGGAGGAGGAGATGGCAGCCTGCTTCGGTATTCTTGCCTGGAAAATCACATGGACAGAGGAGCCTGGTGGTCTGCAGTCCGTGGGGTCATAAAGAGTCAGACACGATTCAGTGACTGAACAACAACTGGCCACGCAGTGGGGCCAGAAAAGAGAGACTGCAATGATCTTTGAATGCTGTCTGCCTGCGTTGGTGGATTTTTACTTGTTGGCAATTTTTTGTCCTTGCAGTGCAGTTTGAAGGCTCTTTGGGAAAGCTCACTGTCTCTAGTGTGAATAATCCCCGAAAAATGATTGATGCTGTTGTGACATCTCGGAGTGAGGATGATGTAAGTAGCCACAGAACTGTGTGTTTAAGGAAGTCTAGGTCAGCACTGCTTCTTCAAGGTTCCCTGGGTTGAAATTCTAAGGCAGCCAGGCAGGACCTGGGGTGGCAGGAGCCTTTGAACTGGGTAACCCTGGCTACAAACAACATTAGCTGTTTATTCCACTTTTTATAAAACTAACATTTTCTATGTGTTTAAGATTTTCCTATGATATCTTCATTTTTCATTGCATTCTCCAATACCTTTTGCTTAGCTATGAATTTAGTTAATAGTTTATGTGTGGGTTTATTCAGTCAACTCTGTGACCTTTGTCCATGTTACTTTTGTTTGGTTATTAATCCTCACAGTACTGTCACAAATAGAATTACCTGTAGAATTTACCAGCAGTAAATTATTCTTAACGTGGTTAAAGAGTTCATATTAAAAAGTCTTGTCTTTTTTTAGGAGACAAAAGAAAAACAGGTTCGGGACAAAAGACGAAAAACCCTTTTCATAATTGAGAAAGTAAGTTTTAGCATTGCTAAAGTTGCTGTAGTTAGTTTCAGTTAAGCAAACTGTGGAATGTATGTGTACGCAACACGTGGGAAAGGAAGTAATCGGTTAGTGTCCTGTGATTTTAATTAATGTACATGTCTGTGTAAAGTGCCTGTTGTGTATAGGGCATGCTGGAAAGGAATGTGGTTTACCTCACCTATGGCCTCGTGGAGAAGGCACTGCAGTTACAGTTAGAAGTCCTGGGGTTTTGTCCAAGCTTGCTCAGTTAACGGCTCAGTGTTGTAGGGCAGGGCATCTTTCTAAGAAAACGAAAAGAAACATCACCTTGTCCTGCCTGTGAACTGCTTGTTCAGTCAGTCCGTGTGTGTTTTTGGCCACTCCCCGAGCGCTCGGCACTGTCCTAGGTTCTACGGGAAAGCAGCAGGAGGAGGAGGCAGTTAGTGCTGGAGCATGAAGCACCGTGTTTTGGGGCATGAGTAGAGGAGTTAAGAGACAGACTCTGAGAACAGGCTCCGAATCATGTCTTGGTCATTTCTCACCAAGTCTGTGACTTGAGGCAGGTTATTTAGCTTTCCTGTGCTGTCCTTGGTTTCTTTATCTTTAAAAATGGAAGTGGTGAGAGTCTGCTTCTCACTGGGCTGCTGTGAGTCTCCCGCGAGTGAGTATTTGCACAGTGCTTGGACGGGGCCTGGACCCTGTAGTCAAGCTCGCTGCTACCGCTTTTACAGACAGAGGGCGTCACTGGGCGCCGTGGCTCCTATTTACATTACTACCGCTGCTGCTGGAAAGTTGCAAAGTGATCAAGAAGGGACAGGAAATGATACCTGAAGAATTTTTTTTTTTAAGTTGTTTCACTATGTTTCTCTGGGTTTTAAAGAGCAGGTTTTTCCTCTCTGATTCTTATTTCTGTGGGCTCTCACTCTTGTGTTGTTACCTGGTAGTCCTAAACGGCGAAGTTGTTTACCTAATGCTCCGAGTTGCTGAAGCCTGCTGTGTCTCTCACTTAGACCTACAGTTTACTGCTTGATGTGGAGGATTACGAAAGGCGTTACCTCCTAAGTCTGGAAGAAGAGCGACCTGCCCTGATGGATGAAAGAAAGCACAAAATTTGTTGCATGTATGACAACTTAAGGGGGAAATTGCCTGGACAGGAGAGGTAAGAATTGTGTCCTTTGGTAAAAACATATAGACTCGCTAGATTCCTTTGAGCTCTATGCATTCTGCCCTTACCCTTGCTTACCATTGCAGTAAGCTCAGAGTCTTTCCTTTTGGCCTAACTCAAATGCCACCCCATATAAAACATTTTAGAATCCTTTTGAGCCGAGGGGAAAAAAATCTATGTATCTAGAATTCATTTATTTAGCAAGTACCTCTGCAATATCTATTAGGAACGGTGCTGGGCGCTGGAGACAGTGGGAAACATTATTTAGTTTCTTTTGTTGAGATTACAGATTGTATCTAGTTTATGCTTACTAAAATGTTCAACCGTGTAACCTTTATGTATTTTCTTTCCTACTAAGATGGAAAGTGTAAACACTCATACTTTCTTGGGATTACCATACAGTTCTTATTTGCTATGGAAGCCAATCAGTCTTCCAGTGGAGACCAAGCTCCTTAGTGTAATTTCTCTGTCTTTCTGTCATCTCTCTCCCACCCAGTGTCTGGAATACAATCTTGCCAATGGTAAATGTTCTATAAATCACAATTTTATTTGATGAATGCAAGAGGACGCTCCCTTTCTCTTTGCCCATTCGAGAGAATTGATGATTCTTTTAAGCCAGGACATACGCAAAACAAAACTTTTTGAAAAGGACCTTCTTCTTAACACATCTTCTCAGGGTTGGACTGACAGGGAGCTTGGTCAGTAAATCTGGGTTTCTCCGTAGATTGGACTGTTACGCAGCCAGTAATATCTGTGTAAAGTATTACTTATTGCCATGGAAAAGTGTTCATAAGTTGTTGAGTAAAAAAAATCAAGTAACAAGCCATATAAATTATATGGGTTCCCCTCCTTTTTAAAAAATGAAAGATAAAAATATACACAACAAAAATGTCTTCAAAATGATAACACTAGTAAATTATCTCTGAGATTATATTATTATTTTTTATATATATTTTCAGATTTTGCTGTTTTAACCATGTCATTTGTGTAGTTACTTGAAAGTTAATAAAGGAAATCAATGCCTATAGTTTGATTAGTTTTTTTAATGTACAAGTGTTTAAATGATTTTCAGTATTCATGAAACTCGAAGAATTTACTTTTTATTATTTGGTTGAGGGTTGGTAAAGTAATTCTCACTGTTTTGTAGTACAGATCATTGCAGAGTGAAAATAAATGCAGTGTGTTCATCCAGTAACATGTGAAAGGAGAAAGTGGGTTTTTACATTGTTCTTGCTGACCTAAGTTGTCCCCCGCAGGCCAAGTGATGACCACTTTGTACAGATCATGTGTATCCGAAAGGGGAAGAGAATGGTGGCCCGGATTCTGCCTTTCCTCTCCACAGAGCAAGCAGCTGACATTCTCATGACAACAGCCAGGAACCTCCCTTTCCTCATCAAGAAGGATGCACAGGATGAGGTGACCTGCCACGTGGGGGTCCTCTTTCCTTTGGGTCTTCACAGTGGATAAGATTTCTAGAAGCCAGACTTCTTATTTTCCCCCTTTTCCCTTTTGTGTTCTTTTACCTAATCTTTGGCTCAATGATTTGAGTATTTAAAGCAAAAACTTTACTCCTTTGTATTTTTAATGCCACTTCTTTATCCAACAGACCATGTTCCTAAACATGAGGAAAGCAGTGATTCCATCTTATCTGACACAGTTGTTAAGCTATGATCTGTGTCAGAACTGCTTTGGAAGCAAATAGTTCGGCCTTACCTGCCTTGCTGAATTGGTATTTACAGAGAGAAGATCAGGCCCCCCGCTGGGTCTGACCGCTCAGTATTTGCAGTTTATGGTCTTGGTTACCTTGCTGGATATAAAGTGTCACTCATGGGCTGTTACTAGTGGCCTAACACTGACCAGTAGGCTTACTTGAGTGGTGTCCCACAGGAATTGGGCCAGTGCTTTTAAACAGTTTAAACTGGGCTAGAATTTGTGGGTTTTATTTTATTAGTAGTAGTAGTGTTTTAAATTTTATTTATTTTTGACTGTGCTGGGTCTTCGTCGCCGCGTGGGCGTTCCTCGAGTGGCGGCAAGCAGGGCCGCTCTGGTTACGGTGCTCGGGCTTCTCTGGTTGTGGAGCAAGGCTCTCGGGTGTGTGGGCTTTAGTAGTTGGGGTACACCGGCATAGTTACTCGGAGGCGTGTGGGATCCTCCCATACCAGGGATCAAACCCATGTCTCCTAAATTGGCAGGCAGATTCTTTACTGCTGAGCCACTAGGGAAGCCATGGGCTAGAATTTGAAATATGATTATCAAGTTTGTAAGAATTGCCCTCTGCTTATTCCTATCACAGTGCTTGAAAGATTAGCAAAATTCGAAATAGTATTAGTAGTTCAAAGCAAGAAATTTATATAGTTAGCACAAAGGGCTAGTATTATTAAGTGTGAGATTCAAAATAATAGAATTTGAGAGTGAACCCAAAAGACGTGAAAATTATTCTTTCTGAAATAATAGAATTGAAAGAATTTCTTCACTCAGCAAATGCTTACTAAGCACTTCTATGTACCAGGCACTGATTAGGACCTGTAAGTATATAGCGCCTGGTTCTTGGTGCTAGGAGTTAGGAACCCCGAGAGGCCTGCTGTGGTGGAGCTTACCTGCCAGTGAGGAAAACTTGGTTGAATATAGAGGCTAAGACTTCACCTGCATGTGTTAAAGAGTAATAGACCACATCTCTAAATACTCTTTGTTTGAGGTAATAGCAGGTTCCAGGTCTGAGGCATAAAACGTACGAGATAATTATGGAGTATCGTGTCAGAAACCAAGAAAGCTGAAAGATTACTATGGTTCTGTGTAAAAGATGCACAGATCAACTTGAAGGAACCTCCTTTCGGTCACAATGGGATAATTTGTGTCAGAAACAAAAATTAATACCAGTGGATTGATGTAGATCAGATATGTTCAATGAGTTCATAATGATATGAAAAAAATGTGCTAGACACTTTGAGAGATTGCTCGGCCATCGACTCATTATTCTGAAAAGTGGTAAGTATTACACTTACCTGCCGCATTACAGCCAAATGTCGAGGTGACTAGAGTGTTGATATTAGGAAGTTCTTCTTTATGGAAGAATTTCAGCTAATTCCAAAGAAACGAGAAAATTGCCATTTCACAGCTAACCCTAATGGAAAAAACAGTTCATCTGGGCAGCAGCCATTCCTGGAGCTGAAAGTGTGAGGTTAGAGATGAATGGGGCTTTTCTCACTTCTTTGGTCGGGACAGGCTGGCCACACCTGAACCCACAGATGACCGTGAGCCCCAGGGAGGGGAGCAGCGTGACTGCGCGCTCCCTGACGCCTCGGAAGGAGCTCTCAACCCTCCTTGGGGTGTCCTTGCCACACACCACCCTGCCCCCTCTGCTAAACTGGAGTTCAGTCAAACCTCTGATCCTAATTACCAGTTTTTATGGGGGAAAGACTGAAGATCGGGTCATTGTTAAGTGACACCACAGAGGTGCCATTAGCAAGATTCAAACTATGGGACAAATGACCCAATTTCTTCAAATAAATGACTTGAGTAAAGGAGATGGGCAAGTGACGGAGGACCTGTTAAAACATTGTAAAAGCCTTAAAGCCACATGCAGCGTGTGGGTCTGATTTGAATCATCATTAGAACAAATCAGCTCCTAGGCATTTTTGAGACAGTCTGACGAATTTGAGTTTGGAGATGGATATTAGATGATAATTAAGGAGTTAAACTTCCACAGTTAACGGTAGTATTGTGAGAGAATTGAAGTATTGCTGTTTATGAAAAAGATGATGTGATATGGAAGAACATAGATTTAATGAGGTTGGCAGCCTGTTATTGATTGAATTGTTGTTGAAGTTGGGTTGTGGGTGCGTGGACTTCACTGCAGTGTTGTTTGTACTTTTGTGTATGTTTAAAAATGCTTTGGGCTTGCCAGGTGGAACTTGTGGTAAAGACCTCACCTGCCAGTGCAGGAGATGGAAGAGACATGGGTGCAGCCCCTGGGTCGGAAAGATCCCCTGGAGGCGAGGATGGCAGCCCACTCCAGGACTCCTGCCTGGAGAATCCCGTAGACAGAGGGGCCTGGCAGACTACAGTCCACAGGTCGCACAGAGTTGGACACAACTGAAGTGACCTAGTACGCACGCAAGAATGCTTTAATTTTTAAAGCTCTGTTTATTTAGAATAGTTGATCATGATAAGGAGTCCTCTATCCTTGAATGCTACTTAAAGTAGAACCAGCCATCATTTTTTATGCTATGGTCATTGAGTGCTGGAAGCACCCTCTATTTCCTTTCAAGCGTCATAACCTAGTTACACCAGTAGCTCTGTATTTTAATTTCCCAGTCTGGGCCTTATGGCAAAGCAGAATGAGTGAACTAGCAGGCTGGTATCCAACAGCCTTGAATTCTGGTTCTAGCTACTAGCTTTGTAACCAAAGTCTTGAGTTTCTGATCACTTGCTTCTCTGATCTATAAACATTGGTTGATCATTCTCCATTTCCTCATTGAGCTTTTATAAAGATAAATCAAGATACAGTTAAGTCTGAAAATACCTCTCAGTAAGTCTTAACTCTCAGAATTTACCTGTGCTGGAGTGCCTCTCATGGTGTATTAAAGTCGCCCGTTTACTCACGACTTCTCTGTTTAGACCCCTGAGGGTGTGTGCTGTTTACCATGTTTTAGCCCACAGCGCCTGGTACGTTGTGAGCATCTGAGTATTTGCAGAATGAATACCGATGTTTTATCATGTATCTTGCTATGTGTTTGAGAAGTGATTTTGCGCCCTTGGATCACACAGGTAACGCTGTTCTGTGCGAGTGGGAAGATCCTCAGCAGTTCCATGGAATCCGCGGCTGAGATGCTGACAGCATCTGCTGGTCAGGCTCCTCTGTTGCAGCGTGCCTGGGGCAGTGAGCTTCCCCCGGCCCTGCCCGCTCGCCGGTGAGGCTGAAGTACAGTAGCAGACTGACGGCCTGTCCGTTCTGTTTTCCCTAGGTGCTGCCATGCCTGTTGAGTCCCTTCTCTCTCCTCCTCTACCATCTTCCACCAGTGACCGTCACCAGCCTTCTACAGCAGCTGATGAACCTACCTCAGAGCGCAGCGGCCCCAGCTCCGTCCAACCCGCACCTCTCTGCTGTGCTCCAGAACAAGGTGAGCCCTGAGCCCCGCGAGCCCGCGCAGTCTGAGTCACGGGTGAAAGTAAGCACTGTGGCCGTCGGGGGGAAGAGGAGGGTGAGGGGCTGGAGCTGTGACCTTCAGCCGGGAGTTCCATTTAGCTCGTGGTGACAGAAGCTGGAGACGGTAGTGATTTTCACAGGACAGGGTGCTCTGTACCTCACGTGGAGAAAACCTGCTTCTGTCGGGGTGCAGACTCTTCCCGTCCCCGCTGTGCCGTCCCAGCAGCGGCTGCCACGCTTGCGTCCGCTCGGGTCCACGGTGGGTGCGGACGCAGGGCTCTGCTCTGCATCAGGAGGACAGGTGGGTTTAGAGGGCTGAAGGGTGTCGGGGAGCTGGCCTCCTCTCTTGGACCTCTTCCCGGAGCTGCAACCACCAACTTCTTAATCTCAACGGCCAGCTCTCCATCACGTGCCACACCCAAGTGCAGGGAAAGCTGGAAACATCTCTGAGTTCACGCCATTGTCACCACGGGTGAAGTCAGATCTAGCAGGAGGAAAGCGGATTACGTAGGTAATTAGTGGTCTCTGCCACAAGACATCCCAGTTCCTATTTCCTTTATATCAGATTAAAGGTCCAGAGACTCCCACAGGAAGCGTAAATACAGGAGAGCGTGAGTTTTTAGAACAGGTTTCCACTCCTCGTCGGCCGCGTCCTAGGTTTGTGACCATGAACAACAGATGATTTTGCTTTGCTGAGCCCCGGTTTCCTGATCTGTAAAGTGGAGCTGATGTCAGCGTCGCTTAGATGAGCAGGCAGCCGTGAATGATGCAGTTTAATGCTGGGTACACAGTGGCGCTCACTCGGGACCATGTGGTACAGTGAAGGGAAAAGGAGACCCAAGGTTTTCTTCTGGCACCTGCAAACCTGGAGAGCCTGGCTCGAAGGGCCGTGAGCACCTCAGAGATGAGAGGGTGATCGTGCCTTGGGGCGTGAGACCGGGACCCCCAGCTTACATGCCTTCCATGTTATTTGGTCTCTTAGCTTTAATTTTGATAAAGGCAGTCAAAAAGCCTGAAGTCGGACGAGATTGTGTAACCTGTTGTTTTTCTGACAGTGACATGAAGGGAACTTTGTGGAAAGGTGAGGTTATCCTCGGTGAGGTGAACTCAGAGAGGGAGGGATGGAATCCCAGAATCTGCCCAGCTTCTTTTCATGGTTGATGATAGCCATGATTCACGTGTTTAACCTCGGTCTTGTTCATGTTTGTGCCGCTTTAGAGTCCATGATTTCTGCTGTTAACTGCCCACGGAGTAAAATAAATATTTATATATCTCTACAGCATGTTGCTAAATTTTAACAGTCCTAGATATAGTGGATGAATCTGTTTATCCTCTCTCTCTCTTTATCTTTTAAACTCTCATTAACATCCTCTAAGCCTTTATATTTCCAGATATGTATGTCATTTTTTAAGGAACTGTTTTCTTCACAGCCTGATCATTCCATTTCCCTTCCTTTGTATGTTTTTTCACAGGGCTTTAACACCTGTTTTCTTAATTCAAACTATTTTTTTATTTGTATTTTTTTTGTTTGTTCTATAAACTTTAATTTTCTGTTTCAAAATTTGTCTTCATGTGACTTTTCCTTCTACTTCTGTTCTGAGAGAATAGCTAACCCCCCCCAACCCTTATCTTGGGGGCAGGGAAGATTGTAGTCGATTGTAGTCGAAGGGTGGGATGGGGGAGCCAGGGGCTCTGTTGCCCTTGAGAGGGCCTGAGCTGCTGGGTCCGGAGGGGACGCCTCTGGGCTCTGCGTGGCTCAGAGCAGCGCGGCGCGGGGACCTGCACTCAACGCCTCCCCTCGACCGCCTGGCCTGGCCGTGGTGTGGCGCCGGTGCGGCGGTGTCTGACGCCCTCTGTCTCCTCACAGTTCGGCCTGTCACTGCTCCTCGTCGTCCTGAGCCGCGGGGAAGACCTACAGAGCTCAGACCCCGCTTCAGAATCGGCGCAAAGCAACCCGTGGTCAGTCTGGGCCGTGTTTCTTCTTTGTAGTTCTTTAGGTCCTTTTTTGTATTCCTTTTCTTACATTATTATTATCGGTTTTCCCTGTCAGGACGGAGGTGATGTTCGTGGCAACCCGAGAACTTTTGCGGATTCCCCAGACGGGCCTGGCCAAGCCAATCTCTATACCCACAAACCTAGTATCCCTCTTTTCTCGTTATGTTGACCGACAGAAACTGAACTTGCTGGAGACAAAACTGCAGTAAGTTGGAAACAGGACAATTCCACATCTCACTGAAGTTGGCACTTTAGAAGTTACGTTGAGGCTGGGGGTGAGAGGGGCGTAGGATGTCATGAATCCGGTGGAAGAGATTAAAGACTTCTGTGAAATACAGGAATGTCTGCTGGATGAAAGCGCTGTGGCCGCAGCAGAGCCACCCAGGGAGATAAGGGCTGGGGCCCAGGCCTCTTAGTGCTCCGCTAGGAGAGGTCACGCCGGGCTGGGGTTCTGGGGCAGGCGACTGCTCTCTGAGCTCATTCACACGGGTCTCCTCTCTCTGTTTGTGCCGCAGGCTAGTTCAGGGGATACGGTAAAGGCTCCACACGTGTCCTGGGCCTCTGGCTGCCCCCCGCACCGCTGCCGTCACCAGTGGAGTGTGGTTTTTAACGAGGGAGGGAAGATAGCTCCCTCCCCGGAGCGTCTGGCGGGACCGAGTCCCACTCACAGGGGTTGTCTCTGAATGCAGGCGCTCCCCACTGCGCTGTGAAATGTGGCTGGGCTCATACTTGTGCTGGTTCCTTACCTTCTGTGTGACGGTCCTGCATGTCCCGCTTGACTAGATTCTTCTCCATTCTGCCTTTTCTTTGCCCTCGAGACACAAGCATAACCTCTCCCTTCACCCCCCACCGCTGCTCCAGCTCAGAGCAGGTCATAGCCTGCCACAGCATCCCTCCCCTCCTCGCCCCTTATTAATGTGACTGTAGGAAAGCTGATGAAGTAGAAATAGATACATATGCGCGCACACACCCCGGATTTGTACCTTTATGTGGTCTCCAAAGGGTCCTTAAAGAACGAGTTTAGGCTGAGAAATTTAGTTGACACACGATCCCTTCTCTAACCCACAAACCAGCTGATGTGTTTTTAATCTGTTCCTCATCCATCTTGTGATTAATTTGATGGGTTCTACTTGCTCTAATAAAGTGTAGGGTATGCAGCACGCGTAGTAAACTCAGAGCTCCTGGCTGGCCGGTGCCGGGCTCTCAGCCGAGCCGCCCTTGTCTCCTCCCCGCTCGGGTTTCCTTCGGTCCTGGCCACCGCGGTGGGGACGGCGCGGTCAGCCTTGGTCCGGCTCCCGCCGCGGGTACTTGGGCCCGTGCCTTCAGGTGCGCGGGGCTTACGGGAGACGGCCGACGGGAGCCTGCTTGCGCCGCGCAGCGGCACCACCCTTGCTCGTCTTCCTGAGGCTGCTGCAGTAAGCCATGCTCTGACTCCCCCTTGCCTGCCTCCACTCGGTGCGGGGGAACCGCCGCACCTCCCGAGGCGCTGCCCTTGCCCCTTGGTCTCTTCCGGCCTGGGTCTGCGCCCCGGCGGGGCGGCCTGCGCCCGGTCCCCACCCTCTCCCCGATGAGGGCCCAGGTCCCTGGTGATGCCAGCCCTAGGAAGACTGCGGCTGATTGATCTCACCCGACTGTCCTGAGCGCACCTTGCTGCTCTCCCCTTTCCGAGTGTCGTGGGGGAGGGGGCAGGTTAGGTGTTTAATACGAGGGTGAGTTTTGCACATGAATGTACTGCAGTGAGGCCCTCTGCACCAACCGGCTGTCCTGTTCGTCTCCCCGCTGTGCCCCTTGCACCCCCGTCCCATCTGCCCTCACCCCCTGCCTTCCCTTCACAGCCAATAAGTGAAGGCTTGATGATTATCTCTTCTTTTCTGTGCTTTTATCTTTTTTGTTTGGTTTTAATTAATTAAAAAGTTTCTAAATTTACATTTTTATAGGGTATTGTAAATAAAAACAAATTGTATACTTGAAAGAAAGTACGTGCCCATATTTCTGCTTGTTACTTCTGAACATGCTTTTTAACGTGTTTTTAGCATATTTAGATAGATCAGCAAACCTCTTGGTGCTGGGGATTGGCAAGGATGGTATCACCTGATGTTTTTATCTCTTATTTTGTCATAAGGGAGACAGATAAAGACCTTATGTTTATGTGATAACTTTCCTTAAAAACCGAGGGCCTCTCCTGAGGGTTCAGTGGCTGAAACTGCAATCCCAGTGCAGGGGAAGTGGGTTCGATCCCTGGTCCAATCCCATGTGCCACAAATGCATATTTTTAAAAAGAAAACCTAGGATGCTTTCAACAGTCACTGCCCCCCCCCCACACACACATACTTTCAACTGCAAAGCAGAATTAGAAAATTCAGTGGATAGACCACAGTTCACCTTCATCTCCTCTAGGCAGCTGAGAGTTTATTTAAGAAACTTCACAAAGCCCAGTTTGACCTTAAGCTGCCCTCCTGGTTAGTATTTCCTTAGCTCTCATTTATATCTTCTCAAAAGAGGTAAGAAAAAATTGGTACTTCTTTGTAGTAAATTCATGTTAGCTATTTCAAACTTAACCACAGCATCATTTATAATAGGAATATTAGAAATAACCTAAATGCTCACTAGTGGCCAAGTGACAATCTCTGTGTCATGGACAGGTGTAATATTTAACCATGAAAAGTGTTTATGGCCTCGTGTGGGGGGAAAGCAGAAAGTATATATGCTTGGAGTGCGGTTCTTTTATGAAAATGTGTATGTGATAGGGAAGAAATGGGGAGGATATGCTTCCCAGGTGGCTCAGTGGATGCAGGAGACACAGATTGAATCCCCGGGTCGGGACGATTCCCTGGAGGAGGGCATGGCACCCCACTCCAGTATCCTGCCTGGGGAAGCCCAGGGACAGAGGAGCCTGGCGGGCTGCAGTCCACAGGTCACAGAGAGCTGGGCTGAGCGAGCGCATTGCTCTGCAGGTGCTCCCCCAAAGACGCGCCTCTCTCGGTGGCGGGACCGTGGGGAGCTTCCTGCTGCTTTCAGTTCTCTCTGGATCTTCCATAGAGAGCAAGCATTGCTTATATTCTGAGAAGAAAGACTATGGTTGAAGAGCTTAGTTACATTAGGAAACACTTAGCGTATAATGTTGAGTATAAGTGAGTTCTGTGCGTGTATATGGCTATGGGGGCAGGGGGAGTGGAAAAAGGAATACAGTCCAGGGTGATTGGAGGGCAGTGGTGGCCTCTTAGGGGAGGGTTGTGGAGGGTTTTGTGTGCAGGTGATTGCGCCTCATCTCCATCTTACAGAGTGTCTTCAGCGAGCTTGTATTGCTGTTAGAACCAAAAGGGGGTTATTCTCTAAAAACTGCTTAAAATCATAGCCCCCTACCTTCTAGTGAGAAGTGCTAGTAGGACAAGAATGTCTGATCCGTTGTGCTTGATTTCAGAGCCAGTGTGCTGAAAAAAATGTGAAAGCAGGGCAGTTATCCTGTGAGGTGTGGTCAGGTATTCCATTGTTAAACACTTAAAATTCCAGTGTTAAACAGTTGAGGAATCAAAGAACCACTTTAAGTTCAAGCCGTATCTCCCAGTGAGTTTCTATATTTACAGAAATTGCATTTTTTCCCTCACTGACTGCTGAATCAAAATGGATGGATCTCAGCTCCATCCGCACAGAAAATCTGCTCAGGTCCGTTGCCGCGTGAGAATCAGTCAGCTGGCTTTCACCAGAGCTGCCCTGTCTGTCTCAGAAAGGCCACGATGACCTTCTGAGTTTGACGCAGACCGCCGACTGCCCTCCACCGTCTCCCTGGGACAGCAGTGAAGTCCTTTGTGTGAAATCCACGTGGGGAAGTAGTGGGAGGCATCTTACACTTCTCCTCACCCGACTGTGTTTAAGTATGTCGGCACAGTGATCCTTAAGAAAATAAAATGTGGGTTTTCAGGCAACAAGTCCGGTATCTTAAGACCACAGGTAGCAGGGTTTTGACCGTTAACCTTCTTGAAGCAGAGGCACCGTAGTGGACAGATCGCAGGTCACCTAACAACCTAAGCTTTGCCTTTTATTCTGTGAATGTGGCATGTAAGACTGTTCCAAGGAGCTTGTTTACTCACGTGAGCAAACTTTACTCACTCTAAGCTCTGCGGTTCAGCCAAGTTCATCCTCCAAGGTAACTGTTAGACAAAATCAGGCCTGAGACCTCGGAAACATCTCGACGGGGACTAGGTAATCAGTGACGTGTGCACTTTCCCTGCTGTGAGTAGACTATCTCTTAAATCGCTTATGATCTAGTACCACTCTAAAGGAGTCCACCACCACCCCCAGAAAAACCCTGGCTGACAGTTTGACATATTGTCCTCCAGGTGGTTTCTCGATGCATATGCAGTACACAGAATAGTAGATACTGGATTTTTCCTAATGCATCATGGATATCCTTGCATGTCGATATAGAGAGATACCCCTTTCTATTTTAATGATTGTATGGTGTTCCACTGCATGCCATAATTTAACTGCTCCCCTATTAATAGATTCCATCCTCATAGTTTTTGCCAAGTTATTATCGTTCATCCAGCAGTGAACAAAGGTAACCCAACAATTGCCGTTCAGTTGATCAGTCATGTCTGACTGTTTGTGACCCCATGAACTGCAGCCCGCCAGGCTTCCCTGTCCTTTACCACCTCCTAGAGCTTACTCAAACTCATGTCCATTGAGTCAGTGGTGCCATCCAGCCAACCATCTCATCCTCTGTCGTCCCCTTCTCCTGCTGTTAATCTTCTGTAACATCAGGGTCTTTTCCAATGAGTCAGCTCTTCACATCAGGTGGTTGAAGTTATTGGAGCTTCAGCTTCAGCATCAGTCTTTCCAGTGAATATTGAGGGTTGATTTCCTTTTGGACTGACTGCTTTGATCTTGCAGTCCAAGGGACTCTCAAGAGTCTTCTCGAACACCACAGTTCAAAAGCATCAGTTCTTCAGCGCTCAGCCTTCTTTGTGGTCCAACTCTCACATCCACACATGACTACTGGAAAAACCACAGCTTTGACTGTACAGACCTTTGTTGGGAAAGTGGTGTCTGCTCTCTAATATGCTGTCCGTGTCTCTAGCTGTTGTTTATAGTGTACAGAGAGCACTGACGTTCCTTTTCTAATTCCAGTCTTCTCTGTTACCTTTTGAAATACTAGAATGGGCAGCTATGATTGCACAGTACCCAAACGGAATTAGCAAGACCATCCAGCTAGTAAGCAAGTTTCAAACTCCATATCCAGCATCGTGGCTACAAGAAGCCTCCTGCTTCTGGGTACATGTTTCATGTAGCAGCAGCTGAGAAGCTGCAGGCATTTAAGGACACATCTGCAAACTCTTCTGATTGGGTTTTAATGCCTTCATTTCCAGTAGGCAGATTAAATAATTCCCTCTCAGTAGTGTCAAAAATGTGATTCAGGTTTTAGCTATTGAGGTCCATTACAATATATAAGGATCAGAATTTCAGAAAGGCAGCTGTCAGGCATCTGTGTGGTCCTTTTGGTTTAAGCATTTTGAAGAGATTTTTAAAAAGATTTGCTCCCACACTTCCATCTCAATATTTGGAAATGCATTTTTATTTTTATTTATTTATTTATTTTGAAAATGCATTTTTATATTGGATATATTCAGTCCCAGGTAGTCAGTTCACTCTTCAGCTCACTGCATTAATATGGGAACTCCACAAATGGAGCAGCTGCCTCATTCCCAACTGTGCCCCAGTTACCAGCACACAGGCCACGCCAAGCAAGCCTCCAACTAACATCTTTTCATAAAATAGTTGGGCCACAAAGAAACAGCTTGAAGGGATTGTTCAGATCTTCAAAACTGAGAGGACAGACCTTAATGGCATGAACTCATCTGTGTGCGTTCAAGGCCCATCCCCAATGACACTGTCACTCATCACAACAACCCCTAGGTTGGAAACAACTTGATAGAGTAAGCCAGACAAGCACTCATGAGTGTCCAGCGTTACTCAAGGTACAGAGGTGACAAAGGCTCTGCTCTGGGCGGTCTGTACTATGGACAGGCCTTGAGGAGAAGGTGACATTGAAGTGGGCACATGAATACCGAGAAGAGGGCGGCCAAGCGAAGGGCTGGGAGCAGCATCCCAAGCAGGGTGAAGGAGGTGGCCTCTGCCCGAGATGAGAATGGGTGGGGCGTTCCTGGGACCGCGGCAGGTTAATGTTGCTGGGATGGAGTGACCACACTGCCTTGAAGGGCTTTACTCACATTGCAGCGGGAAGCCTTCGCAGAGTTTGTAAGGAAAAGCTTGGCAGAGTTTTTAAGGAAAAGTACAAAACTCTTTAAAAGTCATTTTGCTCCGTAGGGGGTGGGGAGGGAGAAATGAGGAATTTGGGAATAACAGATGCACACTACTGTATAAAATAGATTTAAAAACCCTACCATATAGCACAAGGAACTATGTTCAGTATCTTGTACTGATCCATAGGGGGGCAGTCTGAAGAGGCTATAAGTGTATATATGGGTGTGTGTGTGTGCACGCATCACCGCTTGAGGCTCGCTGGAGCGGAAACGAAACGACATCGCAAACCAGCTCTACTCCGGCAGCAACAGCAAGGCTCGCCGTGCAGCCCCAACGCCCCAGCCCAGCCTGAACTGTGTTTGGGGACAGTGCCCTTGGCAGGGGTGAAGGCACAGTTAGGGAGCTTGGCTTGGACATGCACGTGCGGCCGTATCTGCATAACCAGCAGGACCTGCTGTATGCCACAGGGGGCTCTGCTCAATGCTCTGTGCCAGCCTGGATGAGAGGGGGCTTGGGTGAGGATGGGTCCATGGATGTCTGTGGCTGAGCCCCGTCGCTGTTCACCTAAAACTCACATCGTTAATCAGCTATACGCCAATACAGAATAGAAAGTTCAAAAGAACAAGAACAAAGGCTAAAATGAAGTCATAACTAAATAAGATGAAGTCATTAAGGTGAGTTCTAGCCCACTGTGAGCAGCATCCTTACCAGAAGCGGTGATGGGGATACAGGCGCAGGGCCTGTGAAGACTCCAGGAGAAGACAGCCGTCTCCACGGCCAGACGTCGGAAGAAACCGGTGCTGCTCACACCTTGATTTCAGACGTCTCGGCCCCAGAATTGTGACAAAACACATTTTCATCATTTAAGCCACCCCGTCTTTGGCACTTTGTTATGACAGTCCTGGCAAACTAGTAGGTGTCAAGCATTTTATCATTAACTTTTTTTTAATTTTAAAAAATCCACAGGATAGTAGAAGAATATATATCCAGCTATTAACAATGGTCATTTCTAGAAGGTGTGGTTAGGAAGAATTTTCATTTTCTATATTTGCATTTCTGAACCCTTATATCTTTTATAATGAATATGTTTTGGTTTGTATTTAAAGGAAGGAAGAAGAGGGAGAGAGCATGGACATGATTTGTCCAACATTGTAGTGAGTGAGTGGCAACAAAGGAAAGCCTGAATTACATTCACAGTCATTTTCCAACTTTTCTCCATCTAACAGAGAAGCAGACACCTTGTATGGAACTTCCAAAGGTGCTCCTAAAAAGAAAGGGAATGCCTATTTGTCCTCCTTTCCTTCCTCTTCTTGCTGCCTAGAATGCAGTTACAATGACTGGAGCTCCAGCAGCCACCGTGGGGCAAAAGGGCATCTCAGCGACAGCAACAAGGCACAGAGGAGCAGAAAGAAGGCGGCTTTGAGAAGAGTTCAGTGAGCTCCCATAGGAACCCTGAGCTGCCTCCCTCTGAACGCCTTTTATTATTACTTTTTAAATGTCTTTAGATGTGAGAATAAGCTCTTACGTGTTTAAACCGACATAAAGTGGGCCTCTGTCCCCAGTGGCTCAGTAGTAAATATCGCCTGCATTGTGGGAAGGTGCAGGAGACTCGGGTTCAACCCCTGGGCCAGGAAGATCCCCTGGAGGAGGAGATGCAAACCCACTCCACTGTCCTTGCCTGAAGAATCCCATGGACAGAGCAGCCTGGGGGGCCACAGTCCATGGGGTCGCAAAGAGTGGGACACGACTGAAGCGCCCCACTTGCAAATAAATCTAATCTGAGTCATTACAAAGGATTTTTTTTTTTTCAGTCATTCAACATGAGAGTTCATTAAGTGCTATTGGGGAAAAACATTTTTTGAATGATCTTTTAAAAAATTTATTACAAATTTGAAGGCGTTCTTCACACACAGCCTCCATTTTCTCTGAAGTACAGTGCATGATTAGCTGGTGTGAAACCCAAGGCTCTGTGTAGCCTAAAGAGGTTGGTGAAAATGTTAGTATAAGCCCCTGGGAGAAACAGGGATGGGGCCGGCTAGTGATACTTTTTAAAGATAAAGGTATCACAGTAGTTCTGTTACATTTAAACCAAACATCAGTTCGTTGTGTTTATGACGCCCAATTTAATTCTTTGAATAGTTTCTGTCACTAAGAGAAAAAAAGATTTCCAGGCATCAGTTATATGAAGCCTGCCAAGGCTGAAGAACTTTTTGTATCTATGTTTGAATGCTGACTTTGCTTTTATAAGATATTTTGCTTGTTTGATTCTCAATTTTTTAAACTGTAGATGGGGTGGTAAAACAACTGGAACAGCGACAAAGAACAATTGAAATTACATTTGTAAAAGTGCTTAACACACAGTAAAAGTTGATACTCCCTCGCAAAGTACTAATCCGTTTGTACTTTGTAGGAAGTTCTAGTGTTTCTAGGTTTGTCATACCCGCTAGGAAGGTGTGTGGGGTCCCACTCGGATGAATTAGGTTGTGCTGCAAATTGGATTTACAAAAGCACTCTCAGAACTCACTTGTATGTCAGGGACTTACTGTAGTGTCTATCAGTCAGTAGTGCCCCCTGCTAAGAGGTTAGGGATGTGAATTTTCCCAGCTAGTATGCAGCTTCCCTTTTAAAAATTTACAATCAATCCCTGTGTGAGCGTCTGTAAGATACACAGAATGTGGTCTTTGCTCTCTGGTCACACCCAGTTCCCTTGTAAACTACAAGCAGAGAGTGAACAACCTCCCCGGGGACCCGGCTGAAGAATCTGTCCTCGCTTCTGCGCCTTCCTAGTTTCAGTAAATTTCATCATCCTGCTGCACAAACTCGAATGCAAGAGGAAGACCAAAGGGCTGGGATGTAGTTCTGGCTCCTTCCACATGCCCAGCGAGCACGACGGGCCAGCTCTGTGGAATAAGCACCCAGCTGTCTTGTCTCGAGACCGCACACCTGCAGTAGACCAACCCAAGTTCAGATTTCCCCAGAGCTGAGGCTTCTGTTGTAAGTGCCTCTCAGTTCAACTTCTCCCTCTGATCCTGTTTCCTTCACCCCTCACAGGTGTTGTCCCTGGGAGCACTCCTCAATTAACTTACGAGGCGAACCTGATTTAAACTTGAATTTCTGCTTCATTTGGTTGGGGACACACTGTTGTCCTTTGAAATCACGAATTACTTTTTTCCAGTAAAAATTTTTTGTATTGATTATAATGAAGGCAAGACTGGGAAACCAAATACCTGGACTGATCACATCAATAAGATCTGCATGATGAAACTATTATTTGGCAAAACTTTGGAGAGCAAGCCAGTGACAATGTGGAGAATGATAGAAAAAAAAAAAAAAGAAGCATGAAAGTTACCTAAATACGTTTAAAGCTACATCCACACAAAAACATGCACAATAATGTTTATAGGAACTTTACTCACAATTGCAAAACTTGGAAGCAACCAAGTTGTTCTTCAGGAGGTGAGTAGATCAGCTGTGGCCCATCCAGGCAGCAGAATACCAGTCAGTGCTGAAAAGAGATCACCTGTCAAGCCATGAGGGGCTTCCCGGTGACTCAGTCAGTAAAGAATCTGCCTGCAGTGCAGGAGACCCAGGTTTGATTCCTGGGTCAGAAAGATTCCCTGGAGAAGGAAATGGCAGCCCATTCCAGCATTCTCGCCTGGGAAATCCCATGGACAGAGGAACCTGGCAGGCAACAGTCCATGACGCCACAAGAGGTGGACACAACTTAGGGACTAAGCCACCATCAAGCCATGAGCAAAACGCCGCAGGATCCACAAGACAGGAAAAGTTCTGTTTTCATTCCAATCCCAAATAAAGGCAAAGCAGAGAATGTTCCGGCTACCATACAGTTGTGCTCATTTCACGTGCTAGTAAGGTAATGTTTAAAATCCTTCATGCTAAGCTTCATCAGTACTTGAATCAAGAACTTCCAGATATTCAAGTTGGGTTTAGAAAAGGCAGAGGAACTAGAGATTAAATTGCAACATTCATTGGATCATGGGAAAAGCAAGGGAACTCCAGAAAAACATCTGCTTCATTGACTATGCTAAAGCCTTTGGCTGTGTGGATTGTAACAAACTGAAAAATTCTTAAAGAGATGAGAATACCAGACCACTTTACTTGTATCCTGAAAAACTTGTACTCGGGTCAAGAAGAAACAAACCAGACATGGAACAACTGAGTGGTTCAAAATTTGGAAAGGATCATGACGAGGCTATATATTGTCACCATGCTTATTTAACTTCTATGAAAAGTATATCACACAAAATGCCCAGCTGGATGAATCCCAAGCTGGAATCAAGATTGCTAGGAGAAATGTCAATAACCAGAGATATGCAGATGATACCACTCTAATGGCAGAAAGCAAAGAGGAACTAAAGAGCCTCTTGATGAGGGTGAAAGACAGTGAAAAAGCTGGCTTAAAGCTCAGTATTTAAAAAACTAAGATCATGGCATCCAGTCCCATCACTTTATGGCAAATAGAAGGGGGAAAAGATTTTTTTTTCCTTGGGCCCCAAAATCATTGTGGACAGTGACTGAAGCCATGAATATGAAGATGCTTGTTCCTTGGAAGGAAAACTATGACAAACCTAGACAGCATATTAAAAAACAGATATCACTTTGCTGACAAAGTCTGTCTAGTCAAAGCTATGATTTTTCCAGTAGTCATGTACAGATGTGAGAGGTGGACTGTAAAGAAGGCTGAAGAATTGATGCTTTCCAATTGTGGTGCTGAAGAAGACTCTTGGGAGTCTGGACTGCAAGAAGATCAAACCAGTCAATCCTAAACCAGTCAAATCAGTCAGTGAAGCCAGTTGATTTCCAAGGAAATCAACCTTGAATATTCAATGGAAGGACTAATGCTGAAGCGGAAGCTCCAATACTTTGGCCACTTGGTGCGAACAGCAAACTCACTGGAAAAGACTATGATGCCGGGAAAGATTGAGGGCAAAAGGAAAGGGGGTGACAGAGGATGAGATGGTTAGACAGCATCACCTACTCAATGGACATGAGTTTGAGCAAACTCTGGGAGGCAGTGGAGGACAGAGAAGCCTGGCGTGCTGCGCTGCATAGGGTTGCAGAGTCGGACACGGCTTAGCCATTAAGCAACAGCAACAAAGCATCAAGCCATGAAAAGACATGGAAGAACCGTAAATGGATATGACTAAGTGAAAGAAGCCAATCTGAAAAGGCTACATATTATGTGACTCCAACTCTATGACATTCTGAGAAAAAGCAAAACCATGGAGACAGGAAAATGATCACTGGTCACCAGGGGAAGGACGGAGGGATGAATACACACGGAGGATTTTGAGATCAGGGAAACTGTTCTGTATGAAGATGCAGGTTTGTCTGTCTGTCTCGGCTGTGCCCCAAGGCATGTGGGCTCTTAGTTCCCCCGCCCGGGGTAAAGCCTGTGCCCCCTGCCTTGAAAGCACGCGGTGTTACCCACTGGGTCGCCAGTCAAGTCCCAAAACTATTCTGTATGATACTCTAATCGTGGACACACGCCAGCACACACTTGTAAGACTCACAGAAAGTACACCACCAAGAGTGAACCCCGGGGATTTCCCTGGTGGCCCAGTGGTTAAGTCCCAGGGCTCTCACTCCCAGGGAACTAAGACCCTGCAGACAATGCGGGGTCCCATCCTAGCCCCGGGGCTTCCTAGGCGGTCTAGAACCCGCCTGCCAATGCAGGGATCTAAGAGACGCGGGTTCCATCCCTGGGTCAGGAAGATCCCCTGGAGGAGGGCGGCACCCCACTCCAGTACTCTAGATTGTAGAATCCCATGGACAGAGGGCCTGGAGGGCTACAGTCCGTGGGGTGGCCAAGAGTCAGACACGACTGAAGTGACCCAGCACGCCCGCACGCTTAATTGCTTCCCACTGTTCCTGAAATAAAACCCAGGCTCCTCAGGAGGCCCTGGAGGCCTTTCACATCCGCCTTCTCCGCCTCTAACACCTATGCCTCAGGCACTGCCTCTCTTTTCTTTCTTCACACAAGAAAGACTATCCCCGTCCTCTCATTTCTCTTCTAATTCCTCTCCCGCCCCCAGGTGCTCAAAGAGGGTTTGCCCTGTTTGGAACAGGTCGCACCTGCCGTTCTTTCACGGCGCCCTGGTGGACCTCCGGTTACTTCAGGTATATTGCAACCGTCCATATTTTCTCTGTGCAAGTGTGTGTGTGCGCGCGCAGTCACGGCCGACTCTTTGCAACCCCATGGACTGTAGCCCGCCAGGTTGCTCTGTCCGTGGAATTTTCCAGGCCAGGAGTACTGGAGCGGCTTGCCATTTCCTCCTCCAGGGGATCGTCTTGACCCCGGGATGTAGTCCCCATCTCTTGTGTCTCCTGCATTGGCAGGCAGATTCTTGACCGCTGCCCCACCTGGGAAGCCCATGCAGATACTATATATATTTGTTTGTATGCTTCTGGTTTAATATCTGCCTGTCCTTTACATTCCATGAGGAACTACAGCATATCCATACATTCATTACTGTGCCTCCAACACTTGAAAAAGCCTGGGGATTATATGGGAGATGCTCAATTCATATTTGTGAAATGAGTAAACATGCTGGGCTTGAGACAGAGCAGGATTCTACGGTCCTTGCTTCCCCTCCACCATGCCTTTTGTCTGTGGAAAACCTTAGTCAAATAATATGTTTAATCAGAGAAGTGAAAGATGTGAAAACAGAGGGAAACAGTCAAAGGAGACTCAAGAATAACAATGCAGTCATTAAGCAAAGTCAAGGACTTCAGTTCTTTCTCAAGGGCTACAGATCATATTCAGAGCCATATCCTGTGAGCTGTCTTGTTGACACTGCAACACCAGGTGGAGAAGTTAGCTACACTAATGACCGGACTGTACCCAGGACATGAGCGGCCACAATTCCGAGAAGTGGGCTCAAAAAGTACAGGAATAAATGGACTGGAACTAATGATTAACTGTACCTAAAACAACAAAGATGATGTTGGTCAGACCACCAATGAGCAATCTGAAGCTGACTGTTCAAGCTGGCTGTGCTGTTTCTGCTCGTAGCACGCCCACCCCCGACTCTGTCTATAAAAGCTCTCACTCCTGGCTTGTAGGGTCAGGGGGTGGGGAGGCAGCCTCTGGACAGCTGTCCACCACCCTCCCCGCACCCCCAGTTGCTGGCATCTGAAATAAAGCAAACTTCCCTTTCCACCAGCCTGGCCTACTTACTGGCTTTTGTTCGGCAAGCAGCCAGACCCCTCACCCACTCGGTAACAGGCTGTCATGAGGGAACCAGAGATGAAAGAGATACAGATCACACACTGGGGGATCTTACCCCAGGAGGGTGACGTGGTAGGAACACAGCCAGCTACAGAGCAAGACAGCGAGCATCACAGGACATCCCGAGTCCCAAGGAAGCGGTGCTCTTCTGAGCAGCGAGCTCAGAGCAGACTCTGTGGAGGGAGGGAAAGGAGAGTGGTGCAGACGCAGGGATCAATGCAACTGGAGCGTGGAGGGCATCAGGGCAAGAGAGGTGGGGCGCCTAGAAAGGAAGGGACACCAGCTGCTCAAAGGCCTCACTTAGCAGGCAAAGAAGTGTGGGTGGCTGGAAGCGTCAGTGGCAACAACAGTGACTCAAGTCAGTCTTTTAAAACCTTTAAGGAAATGTTTTCAGATATACGACAGAAATAGGAATAATAGCACAATACCTGTGTACTTCTCACCAGCATTCAAGCATTAACGTGTCCGCGTGCGTGCGAGTTGCGTCCGACTCTTTGCGGCCCTATGAGCTGGAGCCTGCCAGGCTCCTCCGTGCCTGGGACTCCCCAGGCACGCGTACTGCGGTGGGTTGCGTGCCCTCCTTCAGGGGATCGAACCCGCTTCTCCTGGGGCTCCTGCGCTGCGGGCGGATTCTTTACTGCTGGCCCACTGGGGAAGCCCAGCCTCTGTCTACTTGCCTTTGTAAAGGAAACCAACCCTGAATATTCATTGGAAGGACTGATGCTGAAGCTGAAACTCCCAACGCTTTGGCCCACCTGATGCGAAGAGGAAAAGATCCCGATGCTGGGAAAGTCTGAAGGCAAAGGAGAAGGAGGGAGCAGAGGACGAGACGGTTAGACAGCATTACGGACTCACTGGAGTGAGTCTAGGCAAATTCTGGGAAACTGGAGGACTGAGGGGCCTGGTGCGCTGCGGTCCACGGGGTCTCAGGGGGTCTGACACGACTCGGCGACTGCAGGGGTAACAGCCTGCTTCTATCATGTACAGGTACGCAGATGTGCTATGCTAAGCTGCCTCAGTCATGTCAGATACACAGACACACACATGTAAGGGTGTGTGTGTGCATATCAAAGTTTGTATTACTTTGGGAGGGGGGCTTTCTTTCTTTCCTGTTCTGACCATTTCAGAAGAAATTTACAGATTCCTAACACTTCTCCAAAATCTGTTTCTTTTCATTCAGTTTTATTGAGATCTAATTAATATACAGCAATGTGTAAGTTTAAGGTGTCCAGCACAATGATTCAACTTACATACATCATGAAATGATGACTACAAGTTTAGTTCATATCTGTCATCTCGTAGATACATAAGAAATAGAACAATTCTTTTTTCCTGTGATGAGCACTCTTAGGAGTTCCTCTCTTAACTTTTATACATAAGGTAGAGCAGTATTAATTACACTTATCATGTTGTACATTACAGTTTCTAGGACTTGTCTTGTAACTGAATGCTTGTAACCATTGGCTACCTTTACCCTACTCCTCTCGGCCCCCTGCCGCCGCCGCCCCCGCCGCCCCCTACCACAAATGTGATCTCCTTTTCTATGAATTTGTTCTTCAAGTATAATCAACCTACAACACTGCTAGTTCCTGTTACACAAGATAGAGATTTGATACTTCTATAGATTTCAAAATGTTCGCCACAGAATGTCTAGTTACCATCTGTCACAATACAAAGTTATTACATAATGACTCTATTCCCCACAGTCTACATTTCATACTTTTGCAACTGGAAGCTGAACCTCTTAACTTCCCGGTTAATTCCTCTCCTTCCCCCACCTGCCTCCCCTCTGAGGACCACCTGTTTGTTTTTTGTATCTGCCACTCTGTTTCTGTTTAGTTATAAGTTTGTTCATTTTTTTAGATTCCACAAATGATAACATACTTTCATGTCTTTCTCCATTTACTTCATTAAGCAGAACACCCTCAGGGTCCATCCATGTTGCAAAACCCCATCCTTTTTATGGTTTAGTAATATTCTACATTTTCTTTATCCATTCATCTCTCAGTGGATCCCTAGGCTGTTGCCATGTCTTGGCTATCGTAAGCAATGCTGCAGTGAACATGAGGCTACAGATATCTTTTTTGAATTCGCATTTCCATTTTCTTCAGATAAATATCCAGAAGTGAGACTGCCGGATCGAATGGGGCTGTTCCACTTCTAGTTTTTGAGGAAGCTCCGTATTGTTTTCCATCATGGCCGTACCAACTCACATTCCCACCAGCAGTGCACACGGGGTCCCTTTTCTCCACACCTCTGCCAACACTCGTTACTTGTTAAATATTTTTTAAAATGATAGCCATCCTGACAGTGTGAGGGGATAAAACACTGTGGTTTTGATTTGCCTTTCCCTGATGATTAGGGATCATCAGGGGAAACGATGATACTGAGCATCTTTTTACATGTCCAGTGCCCATCTGTAAGTTTTTTTAGAAAAATGTCTATTCAGAGCCTCTGCCCACTTTTAAATTGGGTTGTTTGGTTTTTTGAAGTTGAGTTGTAGGAGTCTTCTGTATATTTTAGATATTAATATCTTATCAAATATAGTTTGCAAATATCTTCTCCCATTCGGTAAGCTGTCTTTTCATTTTGTTGACAGTTTTCTTTGCTGTACAAAAGCTTTTAAGTTCAAGTAGGCCCCATTCGCTTATATTTTTTTTTCCCTTGCCTGAGGAGACGTACCTTCCAAAATATTGCTAAGATTTATGTCAGAGAGCGTACTGCCTAAGCTTCCTTTTAGAAGTTTTATGGTTTCAGGCCCTACATTCAAGTCTTTGATCCATTCTGAACTTCTTTTGTAATATGGTGTGAGAGTTTGTAGTAGTAGTCCAGTTTGACTCTTTAGCAGGTAGTTTAGCCATGTTCCCCAAAACCATTTATTGAAGAGGGTGACATTTCTCCAGAGTCTAAAGATACTTTCATTCATAGCCAGTCATACAGTATTACATTGAACAAATGCAATAACTGCCTAACACCATCTAATACCAGTCCATTTTCAAATTTCCCCAGTTATCCTCCGATGTCTACAAGAACAGTTTTTTGTTTTTGTTTTGTTTCAGAATCAAAATAAAGTCAAGCATTTGTTGGGGAGGTCTTTTTTAAAAACATTCTTTTTTTTTTTTTAATTTACAACAATCACCACGTGACTCTGTTACTACATCACTTTTCCTTAATCTTTCTATCTTATCTTCTGTAAAACCAGTTGTCTTATAGACTGTCTCACATTCTTGATTTATTCAACTGTCTCCTTGGGGGGTTTTGTTTAACTGGTTCCTCCAGTCTCTGTAAATTGAAGGATAAATCTAAAGGCTTGACTGGACTCAGGATCAAGAAAACGTAATTAAGTGGAGCTGTACACTTCATGCTGCAGCACACAAGTGCAGTTCAATTTAGTCACTCAGTCGTGTCCGACTCTTTGCGCCCCCATGGACTACAGCACACCAGGCCTCCCTGTCCATCACCAACTCCCAGAGTTTACTCAAACTCATGTCCATCGAGTCGGTGATGCCATCCAACCATCTCATCCTCTGTCGTCCCCTTCTCCTCCTGCCCTCAATCTTTCCCAGCATCAGAGGCTTTTCCAATGAGTCAGTTTTTCACATCAGGTGGCCAAAGTATTGGAGTTTCAGCTTCAACATCAGTACTTCCAATGAACACTCAGGACTGATTTCCTTTAGGATGGACTGGTTGGATCTCTTTGCAGTCCAAGGGACTCTCAAGAGTCTTCTCCAACACCACAGTTCAAAAGCATCGATTCTTTGGCACTCAGCTTTCTTTACTGTCCAACTCTCACATCCATACGTGACTACTGGAAAAACCATAGATTTGACGAGATGGATCTTTTTTGGCATAGTAATGTCTCTGCTTTTTAATATGCTGTCTAGGTTGGTCATAGTTTTTCTTCCAAGGAACAAGCATCTTTTAAAGCAGCAGACAAGGGACCTCATAAAAAATGTTGGCCGTCCCAGGGTTAATGATAACCCAGTTGGTTAACTGGATTAAGGTGGGGAGAGCCAGATTGTCCTCAGTGTAAAAGTATGTGTTTCTCCTTTGTGGTTGGCAACTAAACAGATGGATGTATTCAGCAATACAACTTACATTTTCTAGCTGTTTAGTTTATCAAACATGTTCATCTATGCATTTGATCAGAACAATATCCCTATAAGGTTTTATTCTTTTTTTAACAGAAATGAAAACTGAGGCTGGGAATGCTTAAGTAACTTTCCCAGTCAGAGGGCCACTAAAGGTATGACTCAAGCATAAAGGGGTTCACTTCAGTTGAGTTAAAACAATCCTCTAACCTACATCTAACTTCAGATTTTCAAAGTGCATTTTATCTCCAGAATTCGATAAATGTCTCTTCTCTTAAAAACGTTTTCTAAAAAAGGATATTTTTCTTTATTTTCCTGATACTATGAAGCACATTGCCAAGAAAAAGCATTTGTTTTCCAGCCAGCAGTATTTCTATTGTCAAGCAAAACTCGCAAAATGTAAGAGATGCCAGGTTCCCGAAAAGCTCCATTTGTTAACAATAGTTCACGACATCTAAACGTTAAATGAGTTACTGAAGTTGGGACTTCCACAGAGGTGTGAAAAAAATCAGTGTATCTAAAATATTCCGTGCAAAGTTAAGCATACACACGTGCGCTTATGATGCTAAAACCAACAAGGGCCTTTAGGACTGTTAGAGACATGGGTCCAAGTACCAATAAAGTCAGGTCCTTGCAAGTCCACTTACGCTCACAGCTGGGTCAGCAACTCGTGGGACAAAATCAGGAGAAGCATATGACAGTCCAGAATCAAGAGATAAGGTGTGTGGTACTATGATGAGCAAACCAGGAAAGGGAGTTAGGATGGTGGATTCTGTGACACTGGGAAGCCATTTTGGGGTCCCCAGGAGGTAGGGCCTCCAACTCGCAGGGAAAAACTCTGGCAAAGGCCGACTACGCAGAAACACTCTTCCCAACAAACTGGCGATCTTAACTCAGAAAGAGGTACTTCAACACAGACACACAGCATCAAAACACGCGTTAGAGAAACCGACGGTCTTTCGCCACTCGCAAACTCCCCCGAAGGCGGAAGCAGGCGGGCACGCCCCCGAATTGCTCTTCCCGGGTTTTATTGGCTGCCTGGCCTGCCCCGCCCCCTCTCAATTGGTCTCTTTCATTGGCCAGAAGTGCCACGCTCCAGCGTTCACAGACAATTCCAGGAGCCAATCATTTCCAACCACCGCCCCGGCTCTTCGCGGACTTGTGAGTGACATCCACTCCGACCAATAATAAATGAGAGTAAAGATGTGAAGCGTAGACTCCGCCCCTTTTCCCTCAACTCGTTCAGTGAATGGTAGTAAAGTTGAGCAGCTGATATCAACCACCAATCCGTCAGGGCGGAAGAGGGCCGCGGAGACGACTGATGGGAGGAGGTGACGTGGCGGTGACGAATGCATAAACTGAATGAGTGGCAGAAATATTGACCAATCGACAGCCACACAGGCAGGACGGTCTGCATTCTCTAGTCCTCCCTGAACACCGGAGACTTCGGGAAAGCGCCAATGAGCTTGACCTGAGTCTGATTGGCCTTCACCTGCACCAATCAGCGGCGGGCCTGGCGGAAGCGTCCCTCCTCGGACGCTCACTGGGCGCTGCGGCATGACAGGCCCCAGAGAAATGCCAATGTCCTAGGGGCCCTCCGCAAGTGACACTCGGCGGCACCAATCGACTTTCTTCCTCCCCGCGGCCGGCCTGGCGGGGCGGGGACGCTGCGCGGCGGCGGCTGAGGCGCTCGCCGAGTGGGGCCCTCCGGGCGGCGACGGCGGCTCTCGTAGGCGGTTCCGGTCGTGTATCAGCGGGCGGCGGCGGCTCATGGCGGCGACGGAGCTCAGAGGAGCGCTGGGCCCGGGCCCGGCCACCATGGCGGCCCCGGGCGGCGGCGGCGCCGGTCCCCCCGGGGTGGGAGGTGGAGGCGCCGGCGGCCGCGGAGACTCCGGGCCGGGCTCCGGGCTCGTGCCGGGCGCGACGGCCACGGTGGCGGCGGGCGGCCCGAGCCCTGGGGCCGGGGCAGTGGCGGCGGCGGGCCCGGCTCCCGCGCCGCCGGCGGGGGGCTCTGGCGGCTCGGGCGCCGGGGGCTCGGGCTCGGGCTCGGCTCGCGAGGGCTGGCTCTTCAAATGGACCAATTACATCAAAGGCTACCAGCGGCGGTGGTTCGTGCTGAGCAACGGGCTCCTCAGCTACTACAGGTAACTGCTTCCGGGGCGCGTCCCCCCCGCCGCCCGCGACACAAGCCCACCCTCGCGAGAGTGGGCGCGCCGGGACGTACGGCGCCGCCCGCGTGCCCCGCCCTCGGCATCCCCCGGCCCCCGGCCCCGCCAGTTGCTCCGGGAGCATCGCGTCTCCTCTTGCGTTGTGTCCTCAGCAGCGCCTCGGTGCAGTGAGGAGTCCGCAGGGAGGGCGCCGGTGTCGGTGCTTATGGGGGTAGAACCCGGGCACCGCTCCCCGGGAACTTGCTGTCAGAGTCCCGAGGCTTGGTTGTCTGTGCCCCGGCTCCAGAATTCAGGATTATCAGCGGCCCTTGACGTTCCCGCCGTTGCTCCCTCCACGTTCAGGCACAAGGACGCCACGCACAGGGTGGCCTCGGGGTCTGTCCCCAGTCCTTATCTCCTCAAGATTCGCCTCAACTCTCGCCTTTGCACAGCCCACAATGGAGACGCGCCCTCCAGGGTTTCTGGTAGTTTTGTCAGCTCCCGCGCCCTCCCAAGGAAGATCATTAAGTGTTCCAGCCAGGATTGCTGGGGGCCAGCCGGTTAGTTCGGTTCAAGTTTCCTCAAAAGTAGAGTCCATGTCTTTTGTTTGACTCCTGTTTTAGCAGCGCTTGTGTTGGGACGTTTAATACACGTTTGTGGTGACTCACAGTCTTGCCATAACATAACATGTTTTTGGCAAGACCATTCATTCTATTTGAGACCCGAAAGAGTAGTGTTAAGACTATATTTGTTGCCTTCTGCCAGGAGTCGCTTTGCCACTGGGACAGTTTGGGTGAAGGAATCTCTTTTCACTCAATTTCATTGTCTTGACTCTTAAAGAATTTTGAAGGAGAACTGAAGATGGGAGTTGGAGGTTGTTGAAGTAGGAGCACATTTTTACCTGGTCTCTAACATGGTAGAAGATGCCTTAGTGCATCCTCACTGCTTAAGTGACATTAATTGTGAACGTTTATGTGTATCATTTGAATTATTCAGAATTAATTTTCGTTTTAATCCTTTTAAATTATTTCCCGGACTGTCAGTTTAAGGTTAAATCACAAATCTAAAGTTTTTGTTTGTTCCAAAGTTTTTCCCCTGCTCAAGTTCATGTTTTCCTGTTACACTGACCATCATTCTAATGTTAACTGTTTCATATCCTAGCTTGGCTTATAAGTCAGTATTAACACTGATTCCCCATTTTTTAATGGCTGTGTATGAGCTGAAATCCTTAGTGTGTGGTCATTTCTCCTCATTCAAGTTTTTCATCAGATCTACTTTCCAGCCCACTTTAGTCTTTAATCAGTACCTGTCTTGGTCAATATTGATCTTGGTTGGACAGTAATAACGTATATGTTGTTATCTCTTAAGTACTTGTAACCACTTTTAATTTCTCTCCTACAAGAGCTAGTGGTACCTGTCTGACCACAGCTAGAACGCCTTCCCAAACATAGCAAACTGTGTATTGGGAAATATGCCCCCGGGCCTGTCCTTGCCAGCCAAGACAGTTCCACCCACAAACCAACCAAGGGAACAGCGTTCAGAATTATCAAGTCTACACGCTACCCTCAAAATCACATTTAACTACTTTCTACCAACCAGTTGGTATTCTTCCAAACTGGTTCTTTGAATCCCCATGTTCTTAGGGTTCATTTAGCCAAGTCGTCTTGCCTTCTGCTTTTCATGCCTCCAAAACCATCTCTTGTATATGCCTTTTACAAAATACGGTTTCTTTTTAACCAAGTGCTTCCTAAACCCATCCTCTGATGAACTGTCCTAATAGGTTTTGGCAGGCCGCCTTTTTACCTATCCTGTTCTTCATTATATACAAAGTTACACAGCTGTCCTGTTACTTAAAACCATATGTAGAATCCGAGCTCTCCCAGACACATCATGACAAGCCCATAGAATTAGTTTTCTTGGCTAACTTCTAGAGATGGAGCTACTATTTTGGCTGGCCTTTTCCAGGAAGAACTTACTAATCAGAAAACACCACCTAATACTGTGGTGCCTGAAGAACTTCTCTTGCACCCTGAAAAGCAGTTCTTTTGAAATACTTCTGCACTAATCATTTATAAGCAGAGGTGTATCTGCTTGAGCCAAGAGCTCCAGAGTCAAGCCTGCTCAAACTTCCAGAGTCCTCTGGTTTTTTAAAAGCTATAGACTGTATGATTCGGGAAACTTTTTTTAGTTCATGGACATGACCTGAGCAGAGGAGATTCCTAGGAAGTGGCCTGTGGAAAAGATCAGCGCGATGTGAGGAATGTGGCAGAAAGTCCGAGTCGCACCTTTGGAGTAGAAAGTGAGGGTGAGCCGGGAATTCAGCCTGCATTATTCATAATGTAACTGAAGTGCGGGGCGGGGGAGGGGAGGAGGAGTAGAAAGCAGGAGTCACGTTACAGCGTGGCAGGTGCGGGAGGTGGCAAATGGCCTGGTTTATTGAGACCCCCGCCCTCCCCCCCACTGGCAATCCCATGCTTCTCGGCTGTGCATCTGAGGAAGAAAAACCAGTTTCATGTGACAAACCGAACAATAGCCAAGCTGTCTTCCTAAGCACAGTAAACAGGCTTTCTCAGACCTACCCCAATCTTGGTTTCTAGAGATGGAGAGAATGTCGTCATTTCCGGCATGGAGGAATTTGGGATGTGGTAGGTGTGTTTGGCCACTTGGCACTCGTGAAAGAGAGACGGCCCTGCTTTGCACGCTGGCAGTTGGCAAAGGACTTTGACCTCTTTCTGTTCCAAGTTGGTCAGGGAAAACTGCAGTCTCAACATGCAGGTCCCCTGGGCAGGTCCACCAGTGGCGGGGAAATGAGCGCAGGTCGCCCTGTACCCTCGGCCGTGCTGGCGGCTCTGTTTTATGCCAAGTCTCTTGTAACTTGTTGTCACCAAGCAGGGCTGTAAGGTTTAAAAGTTAGCCTATTAATAGAACTGTCAGTCAGTAGCAATGGAGAAAATTTTTACACCCGGTCCTCTGAGAAGAGATTTGCTGAATTTCTCCTAGCTATTAATAGGGTGGCTTAGGAGTTCCCACCAATAGAGGTCAGTGGACCTTAGGAAAGAATATATTCCTGAAAGATTATACCCTGTACTCCTTTAATGAATATTCTTTCTTCACTCCCACAGAGAGCTAGTGACTCCTCTTTCATATCATTTCAGCTGTATTTTATGGCTTCCCTGGTGGCTCAGTGGTAAAGAATATGCCTGCCAGTGGGGCGAGACAGTTCTATCCCTGGGTTGGGTTCGATCCTCGGAAGAAGGGAATGGCAACGCACTCCAGTACTCTTACCTGGGGGATCATACCGTGGACAGAGGAGCCTGGCGGGCTATAGCCCATGTGGTCGCAGAGAGTCAGACACCACTTAGAGGCTGAGCACACACACAATGTTTGATACTCTAAACATCTAAGTGTGCCTTACACCTCTGCAAGATGGTTTTAAGAGTGGTGTGGTTTTAAGAGTGGTGTGACAGTTCTCACTGGGGCTGAGTTATAGTGGATTGGGGGAGTGGATTGTTCAATATTTATAAAATGGAGCTATTCTTTTACCTTTTTTTTTTGGCCACACCACGTGGCATGTGGGAGGTAACCCGTGCCCCCTGCCCTGGGAACAGTGTCTTAACCGTTGGCTTGCCAGAGAACTCCCTCTATCTCTTAGAGAATAAGATTATTATACAGAATTTGGTTGCATGAGTTTATAAAGCACTCTTTGATAATTGTGTCTTGCTAAATGAAAGGTAACTCCTGACTGTAAAGGGGCCTGAGGGGACTCTTGGGGGGGGGATGGAAGTGCTCTCCACCTTGATTGTGAAGGTGCTTGCACAGTTGTTTACATTTGTCCAAACTCACTAAATTGTACACTTAAAATTGCTGGGTTAATGCTCTCTGTAGTTCGCCTTCAGTGAAGCCTGTTCTTCCAAAGCTCAGGGTGAGGGGAAGAGCGGAGCAGTAAACTCCGACTCAGAACACTTGCAGGCTCAGAAGGGAAGTCCCTGCTGATTGGCTTTTTGATTGGAGGGAGCCATGCGAGGAGAATATTGGAACTTGCTGATTCCTAAGACTGCGGTACTTTTGAAAGACGGAGCTGTGACATAGGATGTGCCGAGGGAAGGCGCGCGCGCCCGCTGAGCTGTCTGCCTCTTGCAGGTCGAAGGCGGAGATGAGGCACACGTGCCGCGGCACCATCAACCTCGCCACGGCCAACATCACGGTGGAGGACTCCTGCAATTTCATCATCTCCAACGGGGGCGCGCAGACCTACCACCTGAAGGCGAGCTCGGAGGTGGAGCGGCAGCGCTGGGTCACGGCCCTGGAGCTGGCCAAGGCCAAGGCGGTGAAGATGCTGGCCGAGTCAGGTGGGGCGAGCCCCTGTTGCGCAGACCTCCTTTGCCCCCACTGTCATCTAATTACCAGCTGTCTGCTGGCTGCCCGGCGGACAGAATCTCTCCTGGAGGGCTGGCTTTCAGCTCGGCAGTTCAGCCCCTCAGGGGGCGTCTGGTGAGGTCTGGAGATGTCTTATTGCCAATGAGGGGGGTGGTGCTCCTGATAGGCGGGAGCAGAGGCCAGGGCTGGAGCTCCCACCAGCGTTCAGGACAGCCCCTCACCTGCCCCCGCCAGAGGCGGCTGGCCCCAAATGTCAGAACGGTTGAGATTGGGAAACTCTTGTCTTAGAAGCATGGCAGTTACCTTTTGGCTTCTAATGCCCACCGACTGCCTTAAAATCTTGAGAAAGGATGATTTTATAAATCAGTTTTATTGATTTTATTGATAAATCAGATCCAAACTGATAAACTCACAGGTTGGATCTGTCCTTACTGTTTCCTTTTCTCCTGACATCTTCTTACTTAACTGTTTAGTTGAATTGAAACCAGCAGTCTCCATAGACTGCCAGAAGCACGATATGTGAGCCCCCTGGCAGTGGGCAGAGAGCCCTGGTGGAGGGGTCGCTCTCATGGCAGTAGGGGCAGAGGTGCTCCAGCCATCCCTCATCTCTGCCTGACGCCTAGGTCGGCGACCGGAGCTGTTTCATGCCTGAGATACATGGGAAAAAGTTACTTGTGATATTTTCTGTGAAAAATCTTAATTTTGCTACCATAGTCTCACTAAAAAGCACAGCCTGCTTATGTTTTGATTTTTCTTAAAGGAAAATGGTAGTTTAATCATACTGAGCTTGTTCGCTTAGAGCTGACCGCGGTGCTCACCTGCTGACTTCTGTTCATCTCTTGCTCTTCTTATCTCTTGTGGTTCTCCATGCTGTGTTTAATGTCTCTTAAGCAATGAAAGGGAAGTTTCCTGCTTTATAAATCTCTGGGTCACAGGTTATATTCTGACTCTGGCCCTGCCCCTTTGTCTAGCAGATATAGATAGGGCAGGCCTTTCCGTGTTTCTTTTGTTTTATTTCAGTGCTGATTTTAGCTCCCCCAAAGGAAGTGACATGGCTAGAAAAGAACTTTGCAGTTACACAGCGTTAAGGACAAAACTGCCAGCGAGAGGCAGGCACAGCCCCTCCGTGCCTTGTTATTCAGGAGGTGTTTAACAGCAAGCCTTGCATGACTTCCAGTGCAGCGGTGACTTCAGTGTCAGATGAATTCATCGTGAAGTTCCTGAGTTCTCCCATAGGAAAGAGGAATTATGTGTCTTGATGATGTGAGAGTGGTTTACAGAGGGCTGGGCTGCAGGACATACAGGGGCCTGCTGACCACCCAACAGGTGATTGTGGATTGGCCCTCATAGTCAGATTGACTGTTTTGGGACCCTCATGCTAGGGTTAAAGGCTCAATAATTCATTCCCAACCGTAAGAGCCATTTAGTTTCTCCACCCTAACCTCTCAATCACCTGTTCACAGACTTTAGTGTGCATCAGACTTACCCAGACAGCTTATTCGAAATGCAGGTTCCTGGACCTTGGCTCACACCAGCGAGATCAAAGCTTTTCTAGAGGTGGGACCGGAGGCTCTGCACCTTTAGGAGGAACCCTGAGTGGGCTGTGAGGGGATTGGATGAGGGTGGCCCAAAGATGCCGGCCTCTAGTTAGAAGGCAAGTAAGTTCTAGGGATGTCGTGGACAGCACGTGACTGTGGTGAGCTCTGCTGTGTGGTGTGTTTGAAAGTTGCCACGAGAGCAGATCCTGAAAGTCTCATCACGGGGAAACGCCTTCCTTTTCTGTCTGTGCGAGGTGACGGAGGTTGGTTACTTTAGTCATTTCCTGATTGATGCAAGACGTGCGTGTGTACCCCTGAAACTTACAGCAGCATCACCCGCCAGTTAGGTCTCAATAAAATCAGCAAAGCACCAGCAGGAGAAGTGCCCACTGTGGTCTGCCCCAGGCGTCTGCCGCAGCGGGCCGAGCCGGTGCGGGGGACCGCCTGGCGGCGGGGCCCCGGCCGCTCACTGCGCAGGCTGAGGGCGCGGGGCCGCTCGCAGCGTGGCGGGAGCGTTCCGGCTCGCGGCCCTGGGCCCGGAGTTTACCGCTCCCCTTCTCGCCCCGCAGATGAGTCAGGAGACGAAGAGTCCGTCTCCCAGACCGACAAGACGGAGCTGCAGAACACCCTGCGCACGCTGTCCAGCAAGGTGGAGGACCTGAGCACCTGCAACGACCTGATCGCCAAGCACGGCACGGCGCTGCAGCGCTCGCTCAGCGAGCTGGAGGCCCTGCGGCTGCCGGCCGAGAGCAGCGAGAAGATCAAGCAGGTCAACGAGCGCGCCACGCTCTTCAGGATCACGTCCAACGCCATGATCAACGTGAGCGCCCCGCGAGAAAGGCCACTCCCCCGCGTGCTGGGAGAGGGCCGCGCCCCTCCCGCGTGCGGGAAAGGCTGTGATTGGCAAGGCGTGAACCACAGGTCCTGCCTCCCTGTTCAGGGGTTGGGATGCAGTGTCTGCTGCGTGAAACCGGATAGGGTGCGGGAATAGAGTGACCCTCCTCGCTGCCCTGCTTGAGTGATCAGGAGGGGCTGCCCGGCCTGGCTCCTGCCCCAGCAGGGCCTCTGATGGCGGCGCTGAGTCCTTCACCTTCAGGGTTGCGATTTTCTTTCTCTTTTTCTTTCATTCTTTCTTTCTGTCTCTTCCTGCCTGCCTTCCCTCCCTCCCTCCTTCCTTATCTGTTTTTCTTAACTCTGTCTGTTGGGACTGAAAGATCTTCATGGGTCCTTTCCGCCTTTCAGTTCTTTGAGATTTCCGTTGGAGTCTGATCCCTGCTTTGCTAGTGCATGCTGGCCTGCAGTGTGGTAAATGGGGGCTGGGTCAAGTAGTACTGAAAACCTTGGAATCCGGGTGTGTCTCACCTTTAGTCTTTGAGAGGTGATAGAGCTCTTTGAGAGAGCTCTAGGTGATGGAGCTTCCCTGGTGGCTCAGACGGTAAAGAATGCCTGCAATGCGGGAGACATGGGTTTGATCCCTGGGTCAGGAAGATCCCTGGAGAAGGAAATGGCAACCCACTCCAGTATTCTTGCCTGGAGAATCCCATGGACAGAGGAGCCTGGCAGGCTACAGCCCATGGGATTGGAAGTTGTCAGACACGACTGAGCGACTAACAGTTCAACACACTTCTGGATGATAAGACGACAGACTCAACCTTGGGCACTCTGCTTTTCAAAAGAAGGGCCCAGTGCTTCTGCCCCTGCAGCTCGTGGCTCGAGTGACTCGTGGGTCTGTGGGGCCTGCCAGCTGCCTGGAGACAGGGCTCCCAGTAAGCCCAAAGTGCACTGGCGCTGGCGATGTGGGCCGGGTGACAGGTGACGGGTGCGGAGTGAGTGTGGTTTATAAACTGCTGCGTTTCCCTGCTGGAGACCAGTCTGCACCCGGCAGGTGATTTTAGTCACCTTCCAGGTAGGAGCACAAGAAGCATGGTTCTCAAGGCCCCTGAGAAGCCAGCTCTGTGAGAGAGGGCTTACACAGGTGGTGCTTTGTTTTCCTGTCTAATTAAATGGCAGGAATGTAACGCTTCCCGATAGCTCGGTTGGTAAAGGATCCGCCTGCACTGTAGGAGACCCCGGGTTGATTCCTGGGTGGGGAAGATCCCCTGGAGAAGGGAAAGGCTTCCCACTTTTCTTGGGCTTCCCTTGTGGCTCAGCTGGTAAAGAATCTGCTTGCAATGCGGGAGATCTGGGTTCGGTCCCTGGGTTGGGAAGATCTCCTGGAGGAGGGCATGGCAACCCACTCCAGTGTTCTGGCCAGGGGAACTCCATGGACTCAGTCCATGCGGTCAGAAAGACCTGGACACAATTAAACAACTTTCACACTACCTTCAGTAGGGTCAGATTTTTCCCCTTATTGAAGAAGTGATAACGAGGATTCTGTTTAGAACTAGTTTAGTTCGTGCAGCTCTCAGAGATCAAAAGTCTTTTCCTCTGACCAAGGGAAATTTTACTTTCCTGCATGTAAAACCCCTGAATAGGAAGTTGTGGTGACTTTTATTTTTGCACCCTGTTCTGAGGCTCCGAGCACTCCTCCGTGCTCCAGCTGACACAGAGGCGGGCAGGGAAGTCACTCTGTCCACTGAGGACTTGGGCGCGGATCAGTGCCTCAGCAGCGTCAGCTGTGCTGCACACCCCAGCGCGGGCGCCGGTGTCTCTGGCGTCTCGTCCTGTGCTCTTTCCAGACTCGCCCACTTCTTGGTGCCTGTTTTTCTCCTCCTCCTCTGATCAGGAAAACTCATAAATCATACAGGTCATTTAATCAATAGTACATAAATATATGTATGAAATAGAATGGCTCAGGAAACAGTCGTCTGTTACCTTTTATCCAAGTCTGCTCCCATGACAGTTTTTTTTTTTCTACTATGATAAATATTTGCTACATAAAACACCTCTTGCTTTAAAAATGTCTCACAAAACCGAAACTTTATTTTGGACTTTTCCCTCGAAGACACGCTTGTCTTTGTTCCCGAGCTCTAGGCGTCCGGAGCTTGTGTCTGCTCTCACTCTCTTCCCCCGCGTGCACGGCCTCTGCCCCTTTGTAGCCAGTTATTGCTGGAAAGGCATTTTTTTAATCCATGTGTTGTTTCCTAGGGGATAATGGCAAGGCCTGAAAAGTGCTGTGTAGCACATCACATCTCAAAACAGGCAGTGTCAATGCAAAGGAAGAGTACGTGAGTTTCGCTCAGCTGCCTGCTTGCTTAGGGTACAGCCTTTCTTGCTACCAGAATGCGTTGCTAAGCAGGGGAGTGAATTTGAGACGGTGTCAGTGTATCCATTTACTAATTCAGTGAGCACCTATTGAGCATCTTCTGTGTCTTAGGCACAGTGCTAGGGGACATGGCCGTGGTCCCTGCCCTCAGGGAGATTACTCGCCATTTAGGGGCCGAGGGGTGAACAGATGATTATGGAGTGTGCTGAGCGCCCCGAGAGACATGGGCACAGGCTGCTGTGCTGTAATCCTTGGGGGTCCAGCTCAGACTGGGAGGATTTGAGAAGGTAACACCTCAACTAAATTCTGGAAGACCTGAGAGGGTCTTCCCGTGAAAAAAAAAGGCACCCCTGATTCGGGGCCGTGGAATCCAGTGGCCCCAGTTAACCGTCTCTGTAGTCTGGGGCGCCTCCTTCCTCTGTGACCCCAGTTCCTTTTCTGTAAGTGGCGATGGTTCTGCTCTTGGGGTGCAGAAAGGCTTTCATGAGCTCATGGGTGTTGCAAGATGGGCGCAGTGCCTGGCATCCCGTCGCCTCTTGCTGACCGAGTTGTCACTGGTGTCAGGGGATGTGGGGCAGGAGCCTGTCCAGGTGTGGCGGGGGGGCGCATCTCTGCCCTGCAGGACCTGGGAGCCGCTCCGGTGGAGGAAGGAGCTGAGAGAAGGCTGGAGAGGTGCTCAGGTGGCAGGCATGCTCTGCATGCAGATCCTACATGGGCTTGGGGGGAGTCGGTTAGGAGGGGACACGGCCGACTTTGGTGCAGGCATAACTGTAGTTGCAGACGCGTTGTTGAGCGATGACTTGGAGCCGGGTCTTTCTGAGAGCTTTACCTGTTCCCGTTAGGCAACGCTGTGAGAGCGCTGCGGTTGTCATGCTTGTTTCACAGATGAGGATGGTGAGGAGCCTCTCGGTTCAATAGCTTGCTAAAAGTTCAGCTAGACAAGTGGGATGGAGCTGTGATGACCCAGGGTATGCTCTCTGTGCCGCCTGGAGTACAGAGTTTGGAAAGAAGTATAAAGATGGCAGCAATGTCAAAGAACAGTCCATAGGTTCTGATCCTTGGACGTGGGGAGGGAGGAAGGCTCAGAATCCAGGAAGCGCCTTCCTTCTCCGCTTGGGCAGGTGGAGAGCCTGCCACTGTCCTTGGGTGGAGATGTGAGTGGAAAGGGAGCATGGCGAGTTCGGCAGGGGGGCGCTGAGTTTGAGGTTACTTAGAGCTGTTGGGTAGGCAGTTGGGTAGTCTGATCTGCGGCTCCCCGAGCACAGAGCCAGAATTCCTGACTCCACAGGCCGTAGTCCATAGGTCAGGGTTGAAACCGTGGGAGCAGATACTCTATTTACCTTTTAGTTTCTCTTTAACATTGTTTAGACTTCTAAGCTTTCATTGCTTTCTTCCTCCATTTATTTATTAAGTAAACTCTATGGACTCCCACTGTGTACAAAGCAGCCAAGTTAGGAGCTGGAGATAAGTATGTGAATAAACTATGAACGGTATCTTCAAGTCACTCATGATCCATCTGGAGAGAAAGTCACGCTCCTGCTGTGGATGCTGGGAAAGAGAAATATGTGCAGAGAAGAGCCTGGCTCCTTTGGGGGTGGGGGCGGGGAGTGTCCCAGAGAAATAACATTGGCCACAGATCTCAAAGAATGAGGAGCACTTGGCCAAGTAGAGGAAGGGGGTGGAGGGCATTCTGGGCCAAGGGAACAGCACCGTGGAAACCTGCTTGTCTGAGAAGGGCGCGCCGCTGGGGGGGGCGCGGCGCTCCGTGGCGGGGGCGGGGCCCTGTGTGTCCGCAGCCAGCGGTCAGGCCTGGGTCTGACCCACGAGGAGCCTGGGGCGGGACTGAGCAGGTTGGGTTTGTGTTCTGTCTCTTCTTTGACCCCTCAGATAGGCGTTGGCTTTTGAGGTCGATCGTTCTCTTAGTGACCGAGATAGAAGCCAAGGATGTTTCCCCTGTCTGGTCTGACGTGGTGCAGACTCGGCCACCGTCGGCGTTGCGTTCCTCTGCTGTCGGCAGCTTGAGTGTGGTCGGGAATGGGTCAGAAGCCACACACGGCGCCCCAGGCTTTCTCTCCCCTCCCGGTCAGCAGCCCCTGTGGCTGCCACAAACCTTGGTCTAGGTTTGCTGCTCAGCTGGCGTCCGTGTGGTCCTCATGACCAGGACAATACTCATCGTGACAACTGCAGTCGGGGTTCTCTGTCTGTTTTTCTGGGGTTGACCTTGGTTGTCCCTGATGCTGTGCCATGACAGTGGAGGCCTTTCACTGTACTTGACTGGCTCGGGTCCCCAGTGTGAGATTACTTGGTGGGCTTCCAGAGGCCTGGGGGGACTCTGAGTGGTCGAGGTGAGGGGACCCATGTCCGCTCTGTCTCCATACAGGCCTGCAGAGATTTCCTTGTGCTGGCCCAAACCCACAGTAAGAAGTGGCAGAAGTCCCTGCAGTACGAGAGAGACCAGCGCATCCGCCTGGAGGAGACCCTGGAGCAGCTGGCGAAGCAGCACAACCACCTGGAGCGGGCCTTCCGGGGGGCCACGGTGCTGCCTGCAGGCGCGCCCGGCGCCGGCGCCAGCAAAGGTGGGGGGCTCGGGGGCTCGGTGGGGGGGCGCGTGCGGCCGCTGGCGGAGCCCCGGGTCTCTGCAGTCAGGGCCTCCCCCGAGACGGAATTCAGCCCTCCGTGTCTCCTGCCTCTCCCGCTGCTTTCTGCCTGTTCCTGTGTGTGGTTTGTGTTTGGAAGACCTGCCGTGCCGCAAAGTGAACAAACGCGGCTTGTCCCCTCCTGGCAGATCAGTGCTGCTCCGGCAAAGGCGACCTGAGTGACGAGGATGACGAGAATGAGTTTTTTGACGCCCCTGAGATCATCACCGTGCCCGAGAACTTGGGCCACAAGTGAGTTAGGCTTGACTGCCCTCCCCCCTGCCCAGCCATCGAAAGGCTGGAAGTGTTTCCGTGGGAACATCCTAGTTGTTCCCAAGGCCTGGTCTCTTGCGCTAAGTGCCTGGGAGAGTGTCTGTCTTTAATTACATGAACAGTTTATTCCTACGTGCTCTTCTCAGTGGCGTCTCTCGGTCACTCGTGAATAAGTTGGTGCAGTGTCCTTAGCGTTCTGCTTTGCAAACACGTGGCGAGGACCGCCGTCTAGTTCTGCTCGTTAGTCTCATCCTCACCCGCTTCCCACCCGTGTAGACGCACCGGCAGCAACATCAGCGGAGCCAGCAGCGACATCAGCCTTGATGAGCAGGTAACGCTCACCTGGGGTGATCAGCAGGGGCGGACCGAGTGTGTTCCAGGGATGTGCTTGTAAAGTGCTAGAGCGGAACAGGAGATTCCGATTTTTTTTTTTTTTTAGCATGGGGGAAGGGAGGCTTAGGAATACTGGATTGTCTGTTCTTTGCGGGTCCCTGAATGGCTTTGTGTTTGTGCTCAGTACAAGCACCAGCTGGAGGAGACCAAAAAGGAGAAGCGGACGCGGATACCATACAAGCCGAACTACAGCCTGAACCTGTGGAGCATCATGAAGAACTGCATTGGCAAAGAACTCTCCAAGATCCCCATGCCGGTGAGGGTCTGGCCCACCGGTGCTGCTGCCCGGGGGCCCCTCAGGCCTGGGGGGGCTGCCGGGACAGCCACGCCGCGCCCCCCCACCCCCCGCCACGGCCGCCTGCGGCGTGACAGGTGTCATCCGTACAATCACAGACTAGAATCCATCTAGAACCAGGGGCTTTCATTTGAGGTCGGTTTCTGGTATGCTTCCAGATCAGCGAGAATCAGATGCGTTGTTCAGAAGCAGTGATTTATGAGCAGTTTCTTAGGCCAGATGTACTGGGGCCGTGCAGAGATAAATTCAGTATCGTTTCTGTTCTCACGAACCATGTAGTTCAAGAGACAGTCACGACGATGGGTAGTGGACCTTCCTTTCAGTGATCGTCTGGTGGGAAATGCCGCTCTCACAGAGGCTTGGGGAGCGCAGAGCAGAGCAGCTCATTCCAGGCGGGAAGCCGGGGCCCGTGTCCTGGGGATGGTGGCGTTTCCCTGCCTCCCATTAGGCCCACCTCCTGTCTGTCCAGACTGCTTTAGAAGGGGCCAGTTTAGGATTGCACGCGTGGTCCCATCACCGCTCCCCTGGGAATCCCTTGCTCGCTGCTCCCTGCTCTGAGCGGAGTCCAGCTCCCCCGGGGCGTGCCCTCTGCACAGGCTGTGTGCCCCCGGAAGCCACCTGAGGTCCGCCGCGGCTCCTCGGCGTCTGCACACACTGCTCTCTGCCCACACTTCCCTCAGCTCCCACCCGCCCTTGCCACTCTGCTTCTACCCTGGCTGGTGCCTTTTCTTCAGGAGCCGACTGCAGAGCCGTCATTCAGCCCCCTTCACCCAGGCGTCCCGTCGGGGCGAGCCGTCTCACCCCTGTGTCCCAGCAAGTGCCCCTATTTATTTCTGGGAGGTGGGTTTCACCTTCTCTTTCATCCCCTGAGCATTTACTGGCAGCCAAGCTGCCGGGGGTGTATCAGTTAGGCACAGATTCAATTTACAGAGCTCAGAACACGTTGGTTTAGACCCAGGGTCAGCAGACTGTGGCCTTGGGGCCAACTCTGCTCTCTGTACAGCTCACGAGCCAAGCGCCACTTTCATAGTTTTAAATGGTTGGAAAATGTCAAAAAGAGGCTAGTATTTTGTGATGTGAAAACTATGTGAAGTTTAGATGTCAGTGTCCTTGAGGTTTTATTGGAATGCAGTAAACGCTCCTTCACGTACCGATCGTCCATGGCTGCCCTCCTCCTAGAACAACAGTGCTGAGTAGGTGTGACAGAGGCCATATGGCCCTCAAAGCCCAAATAGTTACAGTCTGGCCTTTCACAGAAAAAGCTGGCCCACAAATACGCGCTTCAGTCACCATCACGCTGGAGTCCAGCAGCAGGTGGTCGGGTTCTGGTCAACACTCCCGCTGCCGTGACCAGGCTCCCCCTACCTGTGGTCCTGCCCCGTGACCTCGGTTCCTGGGTGCTGGGGGCCGCTGCAGCCCAGGCCCTCGGGGGGCGAGGAGAGGGCACGCTGCCTTTTCTGGGTGCTTCCTGAAAAGTGCACGAACCGTCCCCTTCAGTCTCTTTATGTACTCAGAACTCAGTTGCATGGCCTCAGCTTGCTAGGGATCACAACTTCTGTTTTTGGTGCTGTGGCCAGTATGATACCTGGGGATTCTGCTGCCTGTGGATGAAGGGGAGAGTGGAGTGGGGGGGCTGCAGGTTCTGCCCATGTGCCATCCGGAGACAGAGGCTCCCAGCCACTCGGGGCCTACGGAGAGTGAGCGGTTCTGCCTCCCGTGGGTGGCGTTCTGCGCAGACCATTTTACTAGTCTTCATACCTTTGGTGTGTAGCCAGGGCCTGGCAGATATATATCGTTCAGCAAATGTGGGTCTTGGAAAATAAATAGGTTTGTATATGAGTGTGTAGGATTTTGGTAGAAAAAGACTTCTCTCCAGACTGGAAGGGTCTGTGAGTAGGCACAGGAGAGAAACGTAAAATGATTGGTTCACGGGGTGGGGCAGGGAGTCTGAAAAAGAAGCCCCACTCTTTTGGCCCAGCGCCCTAAGAAAGTGGTAGGAAAGGGGGCTGGAGAGGCCAGTCATCGCCGTAGAAATTCAGTTCCTGCTCAGAGGAGCGTCTCTGCCCCCATGACCCCTGTCCCCGTCGGCTCCTGCTGACCCTGACGCTGCCGCGGCCCGGCCCTCACCCATCGCCCGCCTGTGCTGGCCCACAGGAGGCTGACCCCCGGGCGGCTGCTTCTCTGTCTGTCTGCGGGCTGTGCCGGGGCCCCAGGCCAGGCCCCAGAAGGCATCTGGAGTGGGCGGGAGGAGGGAGCCGCCCCGGGGTGCTCCCGCAGCTGCGTCCTGGTCCGCACTTCCAGATGGGCCCAGAGGCCTCCGCTCCTGCCCGGGCCTGTGGCCTCTGCGCAGTGACCCCACGTGGCCCTCGGCCCCCGCAGCCTGCCGACGCCGGCGGCTCCTGCTGCTGCTCATCTCCAGGCTGCCTCTCACGCTGCTCCGCGCTCCGTCAGCCATATCACTAACGCCTGCTCCCGTCCACTTTGAAGTCTCTGATTTCTCTGTCCCCGGCGAGCCCTCTGAGTGGTAAAAAAGACAAGTAGGAAAAGCCTGCCCACTCCTGGAGACGCTGTGGGTCCTGGCACAGCTCTTGGGGGCAGGGCCATGTGGTGTATTGAGTGGTGATGACCCGCTGGCAGGCTGATCTGTCCGTGGCCGCCAGTGGAGCGCGTCCACGCCCCACTTTCCCCGAAACGTATGGAACTGTTACTGCCTGGTGGATGCAACTCAGCTCCTGAGAGGTGGTGTCCGCATAGTTAATAAGTGCCCGCTTGTGAAAGACCTGGAGGACTTGCGGTCTGTCCATCCATTTCCCCTCCATGTGCATTTTCCTCGTCATATAGCTCTTCTCTCCATGGACAGGTGGTGGTGGAGTCCGCTCCTTGAAGACTGTTCTAGTTGAGGCGTGGTAGATCATCCTTCCCCGTTGGGAGATTTTCACAGGGAGATGCTTGGCTTATTTCTCAGAAAAAACAGGCCCTTTTTAAAAATACATAAATGCATAGAAAAAATATGGAAACTACTAAGGATGGTTATCTTTGGGTGATGGTATTTCAAGTAGATTTTTTTTTCCTTTTAACTTTGTTTCTCCAAAGTGTTATAGCGGAAATTACAAGATATTTCATAATTGGAAAGACAGTAAATATTAGGGTAATATGTGACTCATAGAGATTGACGGGCAGGAGGTTGGATAAAAATGCAGAAAAAGACAGGAAAAGAGATAGGACTCTAGGAAAGACAAGTGTTGTTTTTGTTTGTTTCAGTAACCAAAATGTTGCTTTCGGTCAGCCTCATTCAGTCCCAAGGGCGGTTCTTTCTTTTTCTCTTCTCTGGACTCAGAACTCGAGCTGCTGGTATTCAGGCTTGTTTAGCTGGGCTGCTGATTAAACAGCGCCAGCCTCAGAACAACTGGGAACCTAACCTCTTTTGATAATAAGTTTTTAAATGGTAAAGTCATCATACGTTCCAAATAGTCAACTTAGAAGCTGAGTCTTTGGGGCTGAGGGAGAACAGTCTCTTCTTTTGAGTTCTCTGCCCCCGGTGGGTTGTACAGGGCCTCGCACCCGTGAATTTGCGGCCTGAGTGGGCACCTTCTCCCCGAGAGAGGCACACAGATACACGCTCGCTTCATCCTGTCGTCGGGTGCCCTCAACTTGGCTCTAAACTTGAAGACAGGAGCCCTTTCTCTGCCCCCGGCGCGAACACTCCCCGGGCCAGAAACACAGCTCTGCAGCCTCAGAGAAGGAGGCAGCACCCTGGCCTGATGGGGCCCTGGACTGAGACCAGTGGTGGCCCAGTGCGGAGGGAAGCTGGCCCCTGCAGCCTGCTCCCCGTCAGGACTGCCCCCTCCTGGACTCTGCTAGCCTTCCTCTCCTCCTCAGAAGCGTTCCACGCCCAGCCTCCTCTCTGGGTGTCCTGGGGCCACGTCCATTCCCCTTTCATCACTCACTCGATGCCTGTTTGGTGACAGGCGTTGTGGATGTGCAGTGCTGAGCAGAAGAGGCGTGGTTCCCATCTCGGCTTTCAGTTAGCAAATCAGTGCAGGTGGAGATTTCCGCAGTCTGAGACGCGAGCAGCTCACCGCGGAGAGCGGGCTGTTGTTGGGGTCAGAGCTTAGAGCGTTTCCACTGAGCACAGGCTTCTTTTCCCAAGGATCTGCTTTATCTGAGATGTCCTGACATCTCAGTGTGTGTCTCCACCTGTGGGGAAAAAAAAAAGGAGAAGTGGTCTTGTGTGGCTGTGTGCGCAAGGCGTTTACATCTGCTCTTTTCCTGACAGGTGAACTTTAACGAGCCCTTGTCCATGCTTCAGCGCCTCACTGAAGACCTGGAGTACCATGAGCTGTTAGACCGGGCTGCCAAGTGTGAGAACTCTCTAGAACAGCTCTGTTATGTTGCAGCTTTCACCGTGTCCTCCTACTCCACTACTGTCTTCCGTACCAGCAAGCCATTCAACCCACTCCTTGGGGAGACCTTTGAGCTGGACCGGTTAGAGGAGAATGGCTACCGATCCCTCTGTGAGCAGGTGAAGGAGCCTCAGGACTGTGGCACGCTTCCTGCTTGAGGAAGAGGGGATTCGGGGGGTTGCTCCCCACCCTGGGCGTTAGCATTTGCAGACATTCCAGACGCCGCCACCCCGGACTGCCTGCCTTTCCTTCAGGACGTCAGCCATGGAGGCCCTGATGCTCACCTAGGGCTGTGGGCCTGCGCCCTCCAGCGGGAACCCGGGGCGTGACTGGGCGGCGTCTCTTCCCCTTCCTGCCTTTTCATTGGCGCTTCCGGTCTCTTCCAGGTGAGCCACCACCCGCCCGCGGCTGCACACCATGCTGAGTCCAGAAACGGCTGGACACTGCGGCAGGAGATCAAGATCACCAGCAAGTTTCGCGGCAAATACCTCTCCATTATGCCCCTCGGTAAGGCCAGCACCTGGGTGAGGGTGCTCCAGGGAGGAAAGCTGCTCTGGCGGGACAGAGGAGGTTGCTGGTTCTGGAGCCGGGAGCCTGGAGGCCTGGTTCGGGTACTGAACCTGGAGCCAGCTCTGCAGGTCACGTAACTTCTCAGCCGCGGGGTGAATGAGGGCTGAGAGACTGTTTAGGGGCCCACTCAGTCACAGGTCCTTTGTCTTCTTAGCTTACATCTAACGCATCTTTATTTTGGGGGGCTTCCCTGGTGGCTCAGATGGCAAAGAAACTGCCTGCAGTGCAGGGGAAGCAGGTTTGAGCCCTGGTCTAAGATCCGCTGGAGAAGGGAGTGGCGCCCACTCCAGCCTCCTTGCACGGAGGAGCCCATGGACTGAGGAGTCCGTCGGGCTGCAGAGAGCTGGACAGGACTGAGCGACTAGCACTTGGACACTTCCTTTTACTTTTAAGGACTATTTTAGGATATGCGTCTCAGCGTGCACTTTAAAAGTTCTGTCTTTAAACTGGTGGTGTTGCCCCTCCTCCCCTAGCAGGCAGTTTCTCTCCACGGACCAGAACTCCTGTGGCTGCAAGGTTAGGTTTCCTGGCAGCCCCTCCCCCTCCCTCCATCAGAGGGGTTAGGTATCGCTTATGTAAGGGGTAAGCTCCAGGTAAGGTGAAACTTTGTTTAAAAGATCTTACTGGATTACACGTTAATTTTGCACCAAGACCTAAAGGATCCAGCCTGGGAATAGGAATCCTAGTATACCGTGTTAGCATGTCTGTGCTTCAGGTGAAAAGCAGTTATTCAAAAAGTGTAGCAGGCTCTTGATGCTCTTTGCAAGTTCAGCAAGAACAGCCACGTTTGACCCTGTATGTGTCGAAGAGTGAATGCTGGTCTGCAGGAAAAGAAATCCAGAGCAGATAGAGAGGCCAAGTCGCCTGGAGACGGTTGACTGTAGGCGCCTGAGCTCCGTGTGCCTTTCCCTTTCCGGGTTCTCATCTTTCAGGAGGCAGAGCTGCAGGGCTGGGTTGTCACAGGACAGCCTTCTGCTCTACTCCACCCGCTTTCCCTCAGAAAACACACAGTGTAACAGGTACAGTGCAAACCAGACGTTAGGAAAACATCCAAGGATGTTGGAAGTGAAACTGAAGTGTTAACTTTATTGCTTCATGATTAATATGCAAGAGACCCCAAGGTGAATAGGAGACTAAGTGATTTCAGTCTTGATCTTTTCCTGAGAACCTGTAAAAAGGTTCTAATTGCTTAACTGTCTTTGAAGCGAATAGTTTCAGAAGTGTTTTGGGTTGAGAGTAGTAAACACTGAGGTGTTGACTCCTAATCTGCAAACCTGCGTGTCCGCGGTTACGTTGCCGTGTAAATGCATCCATGCAGAAGAGTTTCAGAGCACCCTGAGGATCACTAGAGGGGTGGATTATGTGTATTTAATTCTGAGAGGGTATGCATTCTAAAAAGAGTAGTACACCCAAATTACCAATGATCTGCTGAACATTTTCTCTGTAATTTGACTAATCTCAAATCCTTTAAGGGGTAAATAACTATAGGAACATGATAAAAGTGGTGGATCCAGTTTTTAAAGAGTTCAAAAAAATTTTGTTTGGATTCCATTCCTATGGTTTTTTAAGGATTCGATATTGAGTGTATCTACCACATACTAGATGTAGTTCTAAGATGTTTGGGAAAATATAAGTGAACAAAGCAGAGATCTCTGCCTTTGTAGGGAAATTGAACAAAGAATTGACGTGACAGGAATCTGAATACAGAGATATAAAGAGGGATTTCCAAATGTTAGCCCTGGGGATGGTTGTATTTAATATTTTTGCGTCCGTGACTTGGAAGGAGAGTCATGCAGTTTAATTTTCACATATTCAGGGATGTTCACCTCTCAGGGTAAATCGTTAAGCTGATAGGTGTCACTGGTGAAAGAGGTACAGACAGGGTTATAAGTGAGGCAGATAGAAGTCTGAGTCTTCTTGTAAAATAGACTGTGAAAGGTTAGAATTCTTGCAATCTGGAAAAAAGAATGCTTCTAGGAAATGTAATTGATGTTTGCAAAATTATGAAGACTGTAAAGAGGATAGATACAAGTTTACTCATCCACTCACTTTGGAATTGAGTGGCAAGTTGCAGTTTAAAGAGATGCATTTAAATAAGACTATTCTTTCATAGTTGGAGTTCTCAAACCTGAGAAGAGTCACCGTCTGAGGCTGAATGAAACCACACTCAGCCCGCTGGTCTGTGCGGTGACTGCCGGCCTCTATGTTCCTTGAGTTTGCTCTAGTAGTACTGTGGTCAAAATTCCTCCTTATGCATTTTACCCATTTTTCCAGTTTCTGCTTTTTGCTTAGAGCGATTAATCCATCTATATTTATTATAATTACTGATTGATTAGTTAGGGTTTACATCTGCCATTTTGGTATCTTGTTTCTGTACATCTTATGTCTTTTTTGTTCCTCTGTTTGTCCATTAGTTCTTTCTTTGTATTAAATAGGTATTTTTCTAGCTTACCATTTTAATTCCCTTATTTCTTTTCCTGTGATCTTTAAAGATATTTTTGTTGTGATTACCCTGGGTATTAAAACCTTCTAATAATCTAGTTCAGATTAATGCAACTGAATTTCTATAATATATAAAAGCTTTGCCCTTGTATGGATGCATTACCTTCTCCCTCCTTTGTGCCTTTATTGTCATACAAACCATTTTTCTACATTGTAATTCCATCGACGTTTTATAACATAATTGTCTTTTAATGGTGGCTCAGATGATAAAGAATCTGCTTGTAATGCGGCAGACCCAAATTTGATCCCTGGGTCCGGAAGATCCCCTGGAGAAGGGAATGACTACACACTTCAGTGTTTTGGCCTGGAGAATTCCATGGACAGAGGAGCTTGGTGGGCGACAGTCCATGGGGTTGCAAAGAGGCATACGCGACTGAGCACTTACTGGTCTCTTCATTTCTTAAGGTGATGTAAGTCAGTGTCTGGTGTCTTTTCATTTCAGCCTGAAGGACTTCCTTGAGTATTTCTTAAAGGTGAGACCTGCTAATGATGAATTCTTTCAGGTTTTGTTTTTCTGGGAATGTCTCGAGTTCTCCTTTGTCTGTGAAGGACAGTTTTGCTGGACATGGACTTCTGGGCTTGACGGTCTTTGTCTTTTAGCCTCTTGACTATGTGCTCCCACTGCCTCTGCCCTCATGGTCTCTGCGGATTGCTTGCCTGTGATGCGGTCACTCCTCTGTTCCTTTTGGGCTTTTCCGATTCTCTTTGACGCTGTCTTTCTAATTTGATTGTGGAGGGTTTGTATGTCTTGCTCTTTTTAGTTGATCCTGCTTGGCATTCAGTGGACTTCTTGGATGTGTAGATGAGTATTTTTCATCAAACTTGGGGGATTTTTGGCCATTATTTCTTCAAGTGCTCCAACTGTTATCACCACCTGGAGATAGGGAGATGGTTCGGATTTTTCTCTGGGCCTGATATAACCACAGGGTATTTATTAGAGAGAGGCTGGAGGTTCAGTCAGTGACAACAGAAGCAAGAGATGTGAGTGATCCTTGGAAACCAAGGAGTGCAGGTGGCCTCTGGCAGCTGGAAGAAACACGAGGATAGATTCTTCCCTAGAGACGTCACAAGGACACGCCCTACCGGCACCTGGCTGGTTGTTTTTTTATTTTTAAATTAATTTATTTTTAGTTGAAGGATAATTGCTTTACAGAATTGTGTTGGTTTCCACCAGACATCACCAGGAATCAGCCGGAGGTACACACATACCCCTCCCTCTGGAGCCCCCCTCCCGTCTCCTCCCCATCGCAGCCTTGGAGGGTGAGACGGAGCCCGGGTTGAGTCCCTGGAGCCCTGCAGCAAATGCTCGTCTCCCTCCGTTCTGCATCGGGGATGTGTGTTTCCCTGCTGCTCTCTGCAGACGCCCGCCCGTCATGTCCAGAAGTCTGTTCTCTGGTGTCTCCATTGCTGCCCTGCAAATAATTTCATCAGCACCATCTTTCTAGGTTCCATATATGTGTATGTGAGATTTGTTTTTCTCTTTCTGACTTACTTCACTCTGTGTAATAGGCTCTAGGTAAGAATACTTCCCTGGGCTGGGAAGATCCCCTGGAGAAGGAAATGGCAACCCACTCCAGTGTCCTTGCCAGGAAAATCTCATGGACAGAGGAGCCTGGTGGGCTGCAGTCCAGGGGGTCGCAAAGAGTCGGGCACGACTGAATTAACTCAACATTAACTCAACAAAAGAATACTGGAGTGCGTTGCCATGTCCTTCTCCAGGGGATTTTCCCAACCCAGGGATCGAACCCGGGTCTCTAGCACTGCAGGCAGACTCTTAACCGTCAGAGCCGCCAGGAAAGCCAGGTCCTAGCTCCTGTAGGCAGTGCTGCAGTGAGCATGACATACAGGTGTCTTTTTCAGTTTTGGTTTCCTTGGGGTATATGCCTAGGAGTGGGATTGCTGGGTCACATGGTGGTTTTATTCCTAGTGTTTTAAGGAATCTCCACACTATTCTCCGTAGTGGCTATATCAATTTACATTCCTACAACAGTGCAAGAGCGTTCGTACCCTTTTCCCCACACCCCCTCCAGCATTTATTGTTTGTAGACTTTTTGATGATGGCCATTCTGACCGGGGTGAGGTGTTATCTCATTGTAATTTTGATTTGCATTTCTCTGATAATGAGTGATGTTGAGCATCTTTTCATGTGTTTGTTTGCCATCTGTATGTCTTCTTTGGAGAAATGTCTGTTTAGGTCTTTTCCCCACTTTTTGATTGGGTTGTTTGTTTTTCTGGTATTATTTCCATTACTCTAGGAGGTGGGTCATAGAGGATCTTGCTGTAATTTGTCATCGAGTGGTTCTGCCTTTGTTTTCCTCTAAGAGTTTTAGTTTCTGGTCTTACATTTAGGTCTTTAATCCATTTTGGGTTTATCTCTGTGTGTGGTGTTAGGAAGTGTTCTAATTTCATTCTTTTGCACGTTGCTGTCCAGTTCTCCCAACACCACTTATTGCAGAGGCTGTCTTTGCCCCTTTGTTTATTCTTGCCTCCTTTGACACCTGGATTTTAGATTCTGCCTTCAGAACTGTAAAACAGTAAGCTGTGTTATTTTAAGCTGCGGAGTTTGTTGCAGTTGGTTCCAGCAGCAGTAGGAAGCAGATATAGGGGTTAACGATGCCTGCCAGCTAAGGTATCAGCAGGGATTTGAGTGCCCACTATCTCCCGGCAACTATCCTAGGTAGGTGTACGATGGTGAACGAAAGCCACTTTGTCCTCATTTAGCTTGCATTCTTTTCTTAAGTAGACAAAAAGTAAATAAATACTTTAATTTTAGATAGTGGTAGTCCCGTGAAGAAACTGGAGTGAGTGGGGGCTGGGGGTAGTGGTGGAGGAAGGCAGCGGGTGGCGTCTCCCTGGCTGGGGGAGTCGGGAGAACCTCTGAGAAGGTTACATCTGACCTGAGACCTGAGGACACAGGGAACCAGAACCAGGAGACGATCTGGGGGAGTGTGTTCCAGGCAGAGAGAGCCCAGAGCCGAGGGCCCCGAGCAAGCATGGCATGCGTGAGCAGCGGTAAAGCCACCGCGGCTGGTTTCGGGGCTCTGGGGCGGCTCTTGAGGGTCTTGTATTCTGTGGAAAGGAGCTGAGTCTTCCTCTCACTGCAGTGGGAGGAACTGAGGGATTCTCTAGCGTGGAAAGTTGACGTGGTATGTTTAGACAGATCATTTTGCCTAGAGACCTCAGAAGGGCCAGCGTGGAAGCTGGGAGGCCAAGAAGGGGTCCAGGCCAGCGCTGCTGGGGCCATCACTGTGGTGGCGGAGGGAAGCCAGGACTGGGCTGCCGTGGGCAGGGGAGATGTTTCTGAAGACACTTGGGCGGCCAGCTGGTGGGGGGTAGGCCGGTGCAGTGTCTGGCGCGAGCACACGGACTGCGAGACTGCCACTGCTGCCGTCAGCGTCGCTGCCCGAGGGCGTGCCCGCTGCGGCCTTCTGCACGAGGAGGACGTCCCTGAGCCACGTGCACTGCTCCTTTCATCAGTGCTCCCGGACTGTGACCCGGAAGGAACTATACTATGTAATGTGTGTCTTGGGATGTCCTTGGCGGCCCAGTGGTTAAGACTTCACCTTCCAGTTTAGGCTGTTTGGGTTCAGTCCCTGGTCAGGGACCTCCCCTGTGCCTCAGAGCCAGAGATCCATAAAACAGAAGCAGTGTTGTAATGCGTTCAATAAAGACTTGGGGAAAAAAGGCCCACACTGAAAAAAAAAATCTTTGAAAAATCTATATATGTCTCCTGAGATTTTTTAAATTATTTTGAATCTCCCATTCAAACCCCTGATTTTGGTTTGGTGTTCACCGAGACTGTCTGGCGAGAGCTATAAAGTCAGGACCTGCCGGTGGAGAGACGCAGGGAAGCAGGCCCGGGAGGACCCTGGCCTGAGTTTCTGTCCCCTCCCCGTGAGATGAGGGCCGCAGCTTCCGGAACATGGATGTGTTTCACCTCCTAGAAGCCCCACCACGCTTCGTTGTCTGGAGAGCTTACTGGGGTTTCCGCTGGAAGGGCACAGTTGACTGAATCCTGGGCCGCGTGATTGGATTCAGTGTCCTGCCTCCTTCCCTCTTTGGAAGGAGGGGAGTATCACTCCTTCAGGAGGCCGGGAGGCCGGCCCAGCCCATATCCGGTGCCGGAAGCTCCTGCTCTCTGATGACACGGTGGGTGTTTCTCCCCTACCCTCACCGTAAGCTGTCCAGGGGCCCAGCTGAGGCACCTCACTGGCAGACACCTCCGGGGCCCTCACGAGTAACAGAGACAACACTATCACTGCGGAAATTGCAAGGGCGTAAGTGTTGGACAAAGACCAGACAAATTCTTTATTGTACGACACAGGCTTACATATCCAATGAGTTGTATAGCCAGTGAACCAGTTCTTTCTGATTCTAGAGCCCTTGGTCTATCCACTATTCCTCTTTATTTTTTTTCTGTTAAGGCTCAAAGGTAGGGACTTCCCTAATGGCCCAGTGGTTAAAACTTGGCCTTCCAGTGCAGCGGTTGAGGGTTCAGTCCTGGTCCGGCAGCTAAGATCCCACATGCCTCGAGGCCAAAAGACCAGAACATAAAGCAGAAGCAGTTTCATAACAGATGCAGTAAAGACTCTAAAAAAAATTGCTAAAGGATTATTTTTTAAAAAGGCCCATATGTGGACCGGTGACTTGCTTAAAGTCAGATAGCTAGTTACTCACAATGGGGCTTGTCCTCAATACGACCACCCACGTGCTCTTTTCCTCAAGGCAAATTTCTTTTTTCATGTTGGGGTAGATTTGACCTGTTGTTAATATTGCTGCTAGCATGGCAGGCATAGTTAGTGAAAAGTCTGGGGCTTTTGCTTTCATTTTTATTTCTACTGTTACAGAATATTATTTCTCAGTTAAGCTGTATCATTTGTCAGTGTTCATCATCATTAATTATATTTTATTCATATTTAACAAATTTAAAAATCAAGTGAAAAATTCGGTACTTCCAACATTTGTAAAGATCGTAAGTCCTTTCTGATGTGAATAAAATCAATCCCGCATTGTTTGCAGCCAGCAAGGCGCTGTGTTTCTACCCTTCAGCTCAGTGTGTGCACCACCCTCTGCCTCTAGGTAGCATCCACTGCGTTTTCCCTGCGACTGGGCACCACTACACCTGGAAGAAGGTGACGACTACAGTGCACAACATCATCGTGGGCAAGCTGTGGATCGATCAGGTGAGCGCGGGGCCTCTCGGCGCTTCTGAAGTTCGGAGGGATCCTCTCGTCCGTCTTTGCAGTGTTCAGGATGTGTGGCCTGGACCCTGACTGCCGTTCCTGCTTTCTCAGTTTCACCGAGGCATTTCCTCTCAGGCCGTAACCACCTCCCAAACTGCCGACTTCTTGTACCACAGACTCATCTGTGAATGACCAAGTTCCCACATTCGTGGGTGACTGCTCTCCTAGGACTGTGTCAGGCGCCAGGAGGGCTCCAAGAAAGTGATAAGCGCGGCTCCCGCCCTCTGTCCTCTCCTTGCGCATCAAGCATTTATTGCCGGGTGGAGCCTGGGGTTTTTGGGGTTCCAAGTCAGATGGGGCATTGTCCCTCAAGAGTTATTTTATCATTGGAGACTTAGGACAAATATGTGTAGGATGAAAAGTATCTGGCAAAACGACCCACATAAGAGGTGTGCTAAGATAATATCTAATTCATTGTCAATTTGCTCTTAAGACAATGCTTGCAGTAAATTTAGGAAAAAAGGGAATATTGTCTGAACAGTGGGAGAGGCTTCACAGTAGGTGTGGGAATGAAGCGGAGTCTTCACGAGTGGATTGGGGTTCACAAGATGGAAAGGAGGAGAGAGTGAAATGAATAAAATACAGAAAGGCCCACCACTTGTAGTCTTGAAGCTGGGAGTAGAACCCTTTGATTTAAGCACAGAGTTCACGAAGGGTACAAGTGGAGGATCGGTTCGGGAAGGTAAATTATAATGTGAATGTCAACGTGCATGCCAAAGGCTGAATTACGCCACCTAACGCGGCACACAGTTTTTAAAAAAAAACCAGTCATTTGGCCTTGATTCCAACCAGGAATACCAAGATGATAAAAGCATTTTACAGCATCTCAAGAATAACTGAGATCTGAATCTTAAGTGTAGGAGTGCAAGAACATAAGACTGAAAAGAAAAGTTTTATGAGGCGTGGGGCTTAGCGTATATCCAGGTCATTCAGTCTTAATAAAACAGTCCATGGTTCTGTTCTTTTCATAGTCTGGTGAGATTGACATCGTGAATCACAAGACAGGGGACAAGTGCAATCTTAAATTTGTTCCTTATAGCTACTTCTCTCGGGACGTCGCGAGAAAGGTAAGAAGTTGGGATTAAAGTGTGTTTCACCTAGTGTGTGTCCTGCAGAAAGTCTCTTCCTTTGCGGCTGGCATAGATGGATGTCTGTGCGTTCAAAAAAAGGAGAGGTAAAGGAGAACCTCAGCAAAAGACAGTAAGTTAGAAAGTGAAAGTCAAGAGCAGCGAGATAGTGGAGTTGGCCCAGTGCTGAGGGTGCTTGCACTGCTGTGGGCCCAGGTTTGATCCCTGGTCGGGGAACTAGGATCCTGCAGACTGAGTGAGTGTGGCAGACAGACAGACAGACAGAAGCAGGAGAGACTGAAAACGGGAACCGCTGCGGCAGGACTGAGGAGAGCAGTGCGGGAAGAAGGCGCGGGTGGTGCGGCCCCTGTGACGTCTGAGCGAGGCTTCTGTTACCGCTGCAGCGGAACTGCCCCGGGAGTTGTGTTGGGAGAGTGAGCAGGTCCGTCTGTGGTCTCTCTGATTTCTGGGGAGAAGAACACAACATAATCCCGGGTATGGTCAGACCTTTCTCCTGTGTACATCGTTAGGACAAAAAGCCCTGTTCCACAAGATGGTAACGAAGCCCCCATTCGTGAGGCTGTCCCTTTGAGCAGTTCAGGCACACTCCCACGGAGTAAGTCCAGCGGCGCCCACAGTCTGCGGCGGGGTGCAGGCAGCCTGCCCCAGGGCCAGGCGTCCGGGCGCGTCCCTGGTGCCGCCGTGCTCCCGAGCCTGCTCTCCACCCCTAGGTGACGGGGGAGGTGACCGACCCGTCGGGCAGAGTTCACTTCGTGCTGCTGGGCACATGGGATGAGAAAATGGACTGCTTCAAAGCGCAGCCGGTCCCGGGGGAGAACGGGGGTGACGCCCGGCAGCGAGGCCACGACGCGGAGGAGAGCAGGGTGCTGCTCTGGAAGCGGAACCCTCTACCGTGAGTGTCGCTGTGTCGGTGTCCCTCCCCTGGCCTCCCGCTTAAGTCTGCAAGGACCAGCGCTGGCGGAGGACCGGAAGGCGGCCCTGTGGGGTGGGGTTGTTTCGGGCCTTGTCCCAGGAGAGTTCAAACGACTCAGACCACAGCTGCCCAAGAATGATTTGGTGTCTCCTAAAGGTCCTTTGGTGGACAAGGCAGTGGCAACCCACTCCAGTATTTTCTTGCCTGGGAAGTCCCATAGACAGAAGAGCCTGGCAGACTGCAGCCCATGGGGTCACAGTCAGACCCGACGGCTGAGCGTGCACACTCCAGAGCAGTCCTTCGGGGTGTGATTCAGAATATTTTTCTGTAATTTAGAGCAAAAGTGTTCAGAAAGGGCCGAGGAAGAAAGCTCCCTACCACCTGTGGCCTAAAGGCTCATGGCGATATGATGGTCCCTGAGACAGTGTCCAAGACTGGAAATAATTAAGGTGGAGACCGTTTGTCTGCTGTCTTCATTTAATATGTTCAGTCCTAGTGAGAGCCAAGGTTATCCCAGAAAGTAGCAAAAAGTAGAAGGAAACAAATTTGAAGTTTTATTTAGTAGAATGTTTCAGTCTTCCTAATTTCAACTGAGCATATCCCACATCCAGGAAACCGTCCAGGTGGGGGGCCCTGAGGGGAGGGGGGAGCAGTGTCCTGGGAGGGGACAGTCCCCGGGTCTCTTAATTAGGCGCTCCCACAGGCTCTGTGGGCCCCTGGGGGCTGTATCCCTGGCGCGAGCTCAGCGGGGCTCTGGCTCACGGGGCGCTGGGCTCTGGCGGTGCCCGACCCTTCCTGACCCCCGCCTGCAGGAAGAACGCGGAGAACATGTACTACTTCTCCGAGCTGGCTCTGACCCTCAACGCCTGGGAGGCCGGCACCGCGCCCACGGACAGCCGGCTGCGGCCCGACCAGAGGCTGATGGAGAACGGGCGCTGGGACGAGGCGAACGCGGAGAAGCAGCGCCTGGAGGAGAAGCAGCGGCTTGCGAGGAAGAAGCGCGAGGCCGAGGCCGTGAGGGCCACGGAGGACGGTAAGGGCGCCTCTGCCGCGTGTCCGCGCCCCGGTTGAGGAACAGGCCCCCGTGTCCGCGCCCCGGTTGAGGGACACGCCCGCGTCTCCACGCCCCGATGAGGGACACGCCCGCGTGTCCGCGCCCCGGTTGAGGAACAGGCCCCCGTGTCCGCGCCCCGGTTGAGGGATGCGCCCGCGTGTCCGCGCCCCGGTTGAGGGATGCGCCCGCGTGTCCGCGCCCCGATGAGGGACACGCCCGCGTGTCCGCGCCCCGGTTGAGGGACACGCCCGCGTGTCCGCGCCCCGATGAGGGACACGCCCGCGTGTCTGCGCCCCGGTTGAGGAGTGTGTCCCGCGTTTCCGCGCCCCGATGAGGGACACGCCCGCGTGTCCGCGCCCCGGTTGAGGAGTGTGTCCCCGTGTCCACGCCCCGATGAGGGACACGCCCGCGTGTCCGCGCCCCGGTTGAGGAACAGGCCCCCGTGTCCGCGCCCCGGTTGAGGGACGCGCACCCGTGTCCGCGCCCCGATGAGGGACACGCCCGCGTGTCCGCGCCCCGGTTGAGGGATGCGCCCGCGTGTCCGCGCCCCGATGAGGGACACGCCCGCGTGTCTGCGCCCCGGTTGAGGAGTGTGTCCCGCGTGTCCGCGCCCCGATGAGGGACACGCCCGCGTGTCCGCGCCCCGGTTGAGGAGTGTGTCCCCGTGTCCACGCCCCGATGAGGGACACGCCCGCGTGTCCGCGCCCCGGTTGAGGAGTGTGTCCCCGTGTCCACGCCCCGATGAGGGACACGCCCGCGTGTCCGCGCCCCGGTTGAGGAACAGGCCCCCGTGTCCGCGCCCCGGTTGAGGGACGCGCACCCGTGTCCGCGCCCCGATGAGGGACACGCCCGCGTGTCCGCGCCCCGGTTGAGGGATGCGCCCCCGTGTCCGCGCCCCGATGAGGGATGCGCCCCCGTGTCCGCGCCCCGGTTGAGGGACACGCCCGCGTGTCCGCGCCCCGATGAGGGACATGCCCGCGTGTCCGCGCCCCGGTTGAGGGATGCGCCCCCGTGTCCGCGCCCCGATGAGGGACATGCCCGCGTGTCCGCGCCCCGGTTGAGGAGTGTGTCCCCGTGTCCGCGCCCCGGTTGAGGAGTGTGTCCCCGTGTCCACGCCCCGATGAGGGACACGCCCGCGTGTCCGCGCCCTGGTTGAGGGATGCGCCCGCGTGTCTGCGCCCCGGTTGAGGGACACGCCCGCGTGTCTGCGCCCCGGTTGAGGGATGCGCCCGCGTGTCCGCGCCCCGGTTGAGAAGTGTGTCCCCGTGTCCACGCCCCGATGAGGGACACGCCCGCGTGTCCGCGCCCCGGTTGAGGAGTGTGTCCCCGTATCCGCGCCCCGGTTGAGGGATGCGCCCGCGTGTCCGCGCCCCGGTTGAGGGATGCGCCCCCGTGTCCGCGCCCCGATGAGGGACACGCCCGCGTGTCCGCGCCCCGGTTGAGGAGTGTGTCCCCGTGTCCGCGCCCCGGTTGAGGGATGCGCCCCCGTGTCCGCGCCCCGATGAGGGACACGCCCGCGTGTCCGCGCCCCGGTTGAGGAGTGTGTCCCCGTTTCCGCGCCCCGATGAGGGATGCGCCCCCGTGTCCGCGCCCTGATGAGGGACACGCCCGCGTGTCCGCGCCCCGATGAGGGACATGCCCGCGTGTCCGCGCCCCGGTTGAGGAGTGTGTCCCCGTGTCCGCGCCCCGGTTGAGGGAGGCGCCCGCTGCCCACGGCCCTGATCCTGCCTCCCGCCTCTTGCCCGGCAGGCACGGCCCACGACCCCTACAAGGCGCTGTGGTTCGAGCGCAGGAAGGACCCGGTGACCCGGGAGCTGACGCACATCTACCGCGGCGGCTACTGGGAGTGCAAGGAGCGGCAGGACTGGGACTCGTGCCCCGACATCTTCTGAAGGAGCCGCCGAGGAGGAGCAGCCCGCGGACTGCTGCCGGCGCTGCCTGCCCGAGCTCGTCTGTCTTAACCAATCACTTCTTGTTCCGAATCAGTCACCAGAAGCAGACCCGGTTGGTGGTGATTGGCTGGTTGCCTTAGCTGATTGACCCTGAAATCAACATTCTGGACCCCGCGTGCTTGTCGGGGAGGCGCCCCCCACTTCTCCGGAGTCGGGGCCCCCCCCCACCCCCTGAGATGCTGGCCCTCACCCCCCTCCCCGGAGCAGCCGCTCAGCCAGGCCCGCGGAGCACACTGCTGCGGTGCGCCCGGCCTTGTGCCGCGCGAGCTGATCCTAGAGGGTCCCTCGAAAAAGAAACACGTTCAGACTTGGCCACGGAGCATCGTGAGCGCCGTGGTGGAGCCGAGGCGCAGCCCAGGAGACGGCCGGGCCGCACGAGGCGCCCGCGAGGGGCTCGTCTGCAGGACCGGGGCGCGCAGAGGTCACGCTTGGCCGTGTCTTCGCTCGTTAGCACACCCCGCTGCTGTTCTCCACCTTCGCTGGCGGCTGCCGGGGCCGCTCGGGCGTCGCAGGAGGGTTGCTTTGTCCTCCCAAGGGACTTTACGGACTCGCTCAGGCAGAGCGCTTCGGAGGACCCGGAGCACGAGGCCGCGTGGACACGGCTGGCCGCCGCGCGCTCCCGCCCCTCACCCCACCATCCCCGCCGCCTTCTCCTCCCCTCTCCTGTCTTCTCGCTCTCCATCTCTGGGCACAGTACCCGCTCAGGTTTGTGCCTCGAGGAACAAAGCATTACCTGCCCCATTCTGCCACACTTCAGAATCTGAGAGAAGGCGTTTATTCCAAGTGAGTTTTCACCACCTCTCAGAACCCACGGACTGAAGCCACTTCTGGAATAATGTGTTAAATACCTGTATATTATATATATGTAGAGAAAAGTCCGAATTTTCTGTTTGATTTCCCTCCCTCCCGTTAAGAATCTTGCTCTCTGAGCTCACTTGTCCCCCAGGGACTCTTGGACACACTAGTGCGGATGGGAGCCCCTTGGGCGGACACGTCCCGCGATCACCCGGCAGGGTCTGTGTCCGCGGGTCGCATCCTGGGCGCCCACTGCTGTCTCAGCTCCGCTCTCCTCACCGACTCTGGAGGACGAAGCCCTGCCCCCTTGCCCAGCATTGTGTCCTCCTCCACCAGGGAAAGTGTGGGTAGTCGGGCAGGAGGGGCGTTTGCGGCTGCAGCCTGCCTCTGCCCAAGCGCAGCGCCGCATAGCGACCCTCCTTCCTGGGAACCGGGGCTGGTAAGAGAACCGCTCCTGTCTGGCCCAGATTTCCTTCTTTTTCTTCCGTCTTTGTTTTGTTTCAGTTGTCTTTGGTCGGAAATCTGACCCCGTGCCGCCCACCCGTGGTTGAGGATCACAAATCGAGGTGCCTTCCTTGTCTGCTCTTCCTTGGTGTTCTGTTTCTGTTCCTTAACTGCCGAGCCTCAGCCAGCGTGGGTCCTTGCGGGGAATCATTCCGGGGGAAGCCGTCCCCGCAGGGAAACTGGATTTCTGCCGGGGAACCAGGCCTGCTCCTTCCCCGCCCGCCCTCCCTGGTGGCCGTGGGGAGCTGCCTCCGGGGACTCGCTTCCCAGCACGAGTGAGGGGTTACAGCAGGGCTGCCACCTTCAGGGAGCCCCATGGAAGCAGTGACCCGCTCCTGGGGTGGGTGCTTCGGCCGGTGGGATTCCCCCGGAGATTGAACTCCCTGCTCTGTCCCCCCACCCCCTGCCTCCTCCATCTGCACTACGCTTCCAGCCTGATCTTCAGATTCTTGCTCAAGGAAGAGACTTCGAGTCCTTCAGGTGAAATAAAGTCACACCGAAGCAAAACAAAACTATATATATTTTCAGTTTTTTTTGCCTTATTGAATTTTTTTTCCAAGAAAACTACTAAATTAAATAATTTTTAAAAAGTCAGATTGTTTGTCTGATTCACTTCTACTGAGTAGGAGGCGGCGGGAAGAGGTGGAGAACTGGCCCCACTGTGATTTGTTTTTTGGGAGTTGGGGAACTTGATCTTCATGAGAAACTGCGAAAAAAGCTGGGCATGGATTTCCAGATGTTTGAACTTAATTTCACCTGCCCGTTTAAATTCTCAGGATCTTAGCTGATTCACGCAGGGATTCAAATTTTGTGTTTTGAACATAAGCAACTGAGAGGTGATTGGAAGACCTTGGAAAGACATGAGGACACTGAAAATGCTAGTTTAGTTTTTCTCTGCAAAGTTCAAGGAGGGGAGAAGGTGGGCAAAGCGGTGGAAGCGACTTGGAGGCCTCCGAGGAGGGCAATGCCAATTCTTGGCCTGAGGGAGCAGCCCCTGTCCGCTGAGCGTGTGTTTCTTTGTCCAGGGTCCTGAGATCGGAGCGCTCAACGTTGCCTGGCTTCCACTTCAACAATTTTTAAGATGTTCATGTTACAGTTGTCATGCTGAATATGAAGAAAGACACTCAGAAAATAAACTAATTTACTCAAGGTCACATAGTTGATTGGTTAGTCACACCACTGGAATTCCAAGCTGGGTTTGTTTAACCCTGGAGTTTGCGACCTTTACAACCTTGTGTTCTGTGAGCCACTGGGTTGGAAGGCAGCGGGTAGCTAAATCATTTCCTCCTCCTGGACTATACATCGCGAAGAAATGGGTATCTCTCTTTCCAGAAGCTTCTTAATGTGGATAATACCTTGTGGGGAGTCCTACCTGAAGGAAGGAGCATTCTTGAAGTTCGGCCTCCTGACGCCTTCACTTCTCACGGCTCTCATGCCCACAGAATCAGCTGCATTGTCAGGGTTTATTTTTTCGAGCCCTGGTTCCCAGGAAGGCCACTTAGGTGGTACAAGTCATTTGCCCGATTCCCATTACAGTGGTTTTTCCGACAGCTATGACGTGGTAGTAGACCCTGACATCTGTGAGAGCTGCATCCTGCCATCTTGAATAGCAGGTGGTGTGTAATTTCCGCCAATAGGGGCAGTCTAATGTACCCAAAACATTTTTTCTTTATTTTTTTAACGTAATATTTTGTGTTGGGGTGTAGCTGATGGTGAACGGCGGAGGGGCTCAGCCATGCATATGCATGTATCCATTCTCCCCCGCCAAATCCCCTCCCATCCAGGCTGCCACATAACATTCAACAGAGTTCCCTGTGCTGTACAATAGGTCCTGTTGGTTATCCATTTTAAATAAAATACAGCAGTGTGTGCATGTCCACCCCAAACTCCCTAACTGGCCCTCCCCACACTGCTGCCCACACAACCGTAAGTTCATTTGCTAAGCCTGTGAGTCTCTATGTTTTGTAAGTTCATTTGTATCCTTTCTTTTTAGATTCTACATGTAAGGGATGTCATATAATATTTCTCCTTCTCTTTCTTACTTCACTCAGTGTGACGCTGTCTAGCTCCATCCTTTCAACATCCTTCCTTCAGTTCTTTAAGGGGCTGCTGTGACATGATGGGCTGGGACAGAGATGCCCAGGAGTCTACCTTCCTCATGATTCAAAATTACATATGACTCAGCAAAATGAGACATTATTGCATCTGTCAGGGAGCTCTGCCCAGTCACTCAGTCGTGTCCGACTCTGTGATCCCACAGACTATAGCCCGCCAGGCTCCTCTGTCCGTGGGATTATCCCAGGCAAGCATATCGTAGTGGGTTGCCATTTCCTTCTCCACAGGGACCTCTGAAGTCCCACAAAAACATTAAACTTCTACATCTCAAGAATCTGCTCTACTTTCAGCAAGACAAATGAAAATCAACTTATAGTCCTAAAAGGAAGTGTAGAAAAATCATTAGAACGTATTTACTATAAGGTATATATCTTGTGAAACTCTTAACATTGTTCTAAAAACTTAAAAGAGTTTGCTTCTAAAGATTTATTAAAAAAAAATAAAAAAGGTTTATAACACTTTTGCCCAGTAATGTGCCCTGCGCTGTGGGAAGCATTCCCGAAGCCTTCCATGGTTTTCCGTTCCAAAGTTCATAAAATAGATGGTGGTTACATTCTCCTCAGGCTTTCCTCCCTACTGTCTTTTCAGGTAAAGTGCTCCTCTTGGGGTTCACCTTGATTCCCCAGGGGACGCTAACAAGCTGATCAGATGCAGCTTCCTTAAAGGTGAGAACTAGAGATCTCAGATTCTTCTATAAATAGCCTTGCGGAAGTCACGCCTGAGTTTGGTAGGGTGATTTTAGACGTTAGTAAAGAACCAGATGTTTGGGCTTCCCTGTTGGCTCAGACAGTACAGAATCTGCCTGCAGCACAAGAGACACAGGTTCAAACCCTGGGTCGGGAAATCCCCTGGAGAAGGGAATGGCAACCTACTCTAGTTCTCTTGCCTGGAAAATTCCATGGACGGAGGAACCTGGTGGGCTGCAGTCCATGGGGTCGCAAAGAGTTGGGCACGACTGAGTGACTAACACACACTGAAAAACCAGTAGGCCCTGAGATAGATATGGCTAAGTATGTCTTCATTCATTAAACATTGACTTCCAACTTGTTACATAATATACATTAGGGATAGCGAGCTCAGATAAATGGACAATTACAATCTAGGTTGATAAATGGCACTGTAGAGTGGCAACACGCCTATAGGGAGTAGGGAGGCGGGGATAAAGACATCACGGAAGCCTTCCACAACTAGGAGAATGTATCTGAGATGAGAGTTCCAAGTTAGAGGAAGAGCAAAGTATAAAATGCTGCATGGACCAAAAATCAAGGACCAAAATCAAGGAAAGCATCCTGAGTTTGGATGGCTACATGAATGGCTAGAGTTTAGGATCAAGGAGAGGACACTGATTTGGTGATGGAGAGAGGTGAATCCCAAGTCATGCAAGTCTTTATATACTTTAACCAAGTCTTGGTTTCTGTTTTCAGTGAGAGAGCCAAAGAAAGATCTGTAAGCAGGATGGTGAGTTCCAGTGTGGAAAATGAGTGATAGGTAGTCAATCAATTAAGAGGCTGGAGAAACTGTGAGAATGAGTGGTACAAGAATTCCAGTCATGTTGATCAGGATGAAGAGCACTTGAGCATGACTATTGGTGGAGAGCAGAGGGAAGGAGGAAGGAATCTGTATTTTTCTGGCTCTGGAAACGTAGATGGAATGTCTAGAGGGAAAGATGGGTTCACTTTGGGCATTCCGAGTTGGAGGAGCCTGTGGAGAGGTTAAGGAAGCAATTTAAAACATGGGCCCAGATTCATTTTGCTGTGCCCCTGAAGCTAACACAACATTGTAAATCAACCACATTCCAATAAACATTAAAGTCATAGGTCCAAATGTAATGGCTACATTTTTGTGAAAACTGAGGAATGAGATGCTGAGAGGCTGCACATTGAAATCACCTGCAAGTTAAAAAATATATATATAATTCTGAGCCCCATCTACAGAGATTCTTACTCAGAGGTTAGAGCTTGGGCTAGTGAAGTTATATATATATATATATATATATATATATATATATATATATATATATATATTATATATATATATATATATGAATTCGAAGGGCCAAAAATTATGAAATGGGAGAAGGTGGGATAAATCAGCATATTAGGGGATATTATTAAACTACAGCTTGCTTCTCAGAGTTTGAGAAAGGTCTGAGTCAATTCCACTTTTTGACAATGTCTATATGTTTCAAAATTTTTAAATGCCAAGATGAGATTACAAAAATTGAGGTTTTGTTGTTCAGTTGCTAAATCATGTCCGACTCTTTCCGACCCCATGGACTACAGCATGCTAGGCTTCCCTGTCCATCACTTATCTCCCAGGTGTTTGCTCAAACTCATGTCCATTGAGTCACTGATGCTATCTAACCATCTCATCCTCTGCACCCCCTTGTCCTTCTGTCCTCAGTCTTTCCCAGCATCAGAGTCTTTTCCAAAGAGTCGGCTCTTTGCATCAGGTGGCCAAAGTATTGGAGTTTCAGCTTCAGCATCAGTCCTTCCAGTGAAAATTCAGGGTTGATTTCCTTTAAGATGGACTGGTTTGATCTCCTAGCAGTCCAACCAACTCTCAAGGGTCTTCTCCAGCACCACAATTAGAAAGCATCAATTCTTTGGTGCTCAGCTTTCTTTATGGTCCAACTCTCACATCCATACATGACCACTGGAAAAACCACAGTTTGACTACAAGAACCTTTGTCGGCAAAGTGATGTCTCTGCTTTTTAGTACTCTGTCTAGGTTTATCATAACTTTTCTTCCAAGGAGCAAGTGACTTCTAATTTCATTGCTGTAATCATCATCTGCATTGATTTTTGGAACCCAAGAAAATAAAATCTGTCACTGTTTTCACTTTTACCTCATTTATTTGCTGTGAAGTGATGGGACCAGATGCCATGATTTTAGTTTTTGAAGACTGAGTTTTAAGCCAGCTTTTTCACTCTCAGCAAGAGGGTCTTTAGTTTCTCTTCATTTTCTGCCATAAAGGTGGAATCATCTGCATATCTGAGGTTGTTATTTCTCCTGGCAATCTTGGTTTCAGCTTGTGATTCATCCAGCCCAGCATTTCACACGATGTACTATTCATATAAGTTAAATAAGCAGGGTGACAATATACAGCCTCAACAAAATTGAGGTACACTTTAAATATTTAGGTTTAGCAAATCAATGCTTTTAACATACAGATACCATGACCCTGTGTATAATATTTCATTGGTAGGTAATATTGAAAACTTACATTGGAAATCTTTACAAATGGCCTTCCTGACTGTTTTCTTCCATATAAGTCTTGAGGCCACTTTGATAATATCTGAAAAATTCCAAATGTTCATAACTTTTGGTTTTGTGAAATCTGCCTTCTCACAAGAAAAACAAATATAAAAGAATAATCATTACACTATTGTTTTTAACAATGAAAACTGAGGGAAAAAATTAAAATGTCCATCATTAAGAATTTGATTATGTAGATTGTGTTATATCCACACAATCAATACTGTGAGCATTAAAAAGAATGAAATAGGTCTACATAGCTAACATGAAAAAAAGTCCATGATTTATTTTTACATGAGAAAAACAAATAGCAAGGTAGTTAGAAAAAGAGAAAAGTAAAATTATTACTTTTAGCTTATAAAGAGAGGCCCTACCTACCTCTCGCTAAACACATATCCAAATCCTTCTTTTGCTACAAAGAAGCAGATATTTCATTACAGATATGAGGAAGCCACTTTCTGCAAGTTGCTGAAATAGCTCAGTTGGGAGAGTGTTAGACTGAAGATCTGAAGGTCCCTGGTTCAATCCTGGGTTTTGGCAGTGGTTTTAGGTGTCACCACCAGCGGTTGTTCCATGAATACCCTCTGTCTGCATCCTTCTCTCCCTCTAGTGAGAGAGACCTCATTTGCACTTGGATGGATAGGAAGCCCTGGTTCCTAACCTTTGCTTTTAAGCTGGTCAATATCAAGTCAGTGTCCCTTCCCTGCCCTTTTGTCCCTGAGGAACCAGCTCTCCCCAAGCACCAGGAGCTCTTCGCTTTTAAAAAAAATTTTATTTTTAATTAGAGGATAATTGCGTTACAATAGTGTGTTCGCTTCTGCAGTCAGCCGTAGGCAGACATGCCCCTCCCTCTTGCACCCTCCTCACCCCCACCCCACTCACCCCTACAGGCGTCACAGCATGGATTTGAGCTCCCTGCCTCGCCAGCCAATTCCCACTGGCTCTCTGTTTCACATGTGATAATGTATATTTTTCAACATTACTCTTTCACTTCGTCCCTCCCTCTCCTCCCCCACCGTGTCCACTCCTCTATTCCCTCTGTCTGCGTCTCCACGGCTACCCTGCAAATCGGTTCTTCAGTACCACCTCTGTAGGGTCCACACACGCGTGTTAACATACATTTATTTTTTCTCTTCCTGACTTACTTCACTCTGTATAATAAGCGCCAGGCTCTTCCACTTCATTCCCTTTCTAGTTCATCCTGCCTTCCTGGTTCGGACCACGCGGAGCGAGCTGCGGGTTCCAATCTTCCCCGCATGTTTGGGGGCTGGTGGCTCCCGGCTCTGCAGGGGGGTTTTGCAGGCAGGGAGCCGCCTCGTGCGGGGTTGGGGGCTGCCTTCGGGGTTGGCCACAGCCCGCGCCCTGTCTCTGCCAAAGAGATCCTCAACTGCAGCTTAGTTTGACTACACAAGGACAGTTTTCGGTGATGGTGGCGGAGGCCGGGTGAAGTGGGGTGAGAGGTGGGAATTTCTTTTTGGTTTATGTCTACACTAAAGTGAAAGTGAAGTCCCTCAGTCGTGTCCAACTCTTTGCGACCCCATGGACTGTAGCCCACCAGGCTTCTCTATCCATGGAATTTTCTAGGCAAGAGAAATGGAGTGGGTTGCCATTACTAGGGTTACCAAATCAAATACAGGGCGCCCAATTGAATTTAACTTTCAGAGAAACAATGACTATTTTTAGTATAAGCATGTCCTAAAGATTGCACTGGACATAATAATTACATACTCGTTATTTTCCTGAAATTCAAACATAACTATATTTTTATTTGCTAATCGTAAACCACTGTTGTCCATCACATACCCACACCGCTCTGAATTGGATGTGCCCTCCCACCCTCACCGCCACCCCTAACCCCGAACGCCCGGCAAAGACACTCAGAAACTCTCATCAGGAGGAACTGGATTTCAGAAGAGACTGGTAGTTTCTTGTTCTTAACAACTTGCAGATTTCAAAAGACATCAGCTGATTTGTTCCCGTCACCACCAGACAAGACCTCAGGGGGGGATCACCAGGGAACACCCCAGGAATCAGCCATCTTACCTGGTTCCAGGTTTCTAGTGCTGCCCACATTGGTCTGGGATGGGGGCATCAAGGAAAGGGAGATTTGAAAGCTCTGGACTGAATCTTGAAAACAAACAGAAAACATTGAAAAATTTGTTGAGATAATGAGCCACTTAATTCAAGGCAGTGCAATGGCACACACAAGTAAAAGTGTTAGTCGCTTCAGTCATGTGCGACTCTTTGCAACCCCATGGACTGTAGCCCACCAGGCTCCTTTGTCCATGCGATTCTCCAGGCAAGAACACTGGGTAGCCATGCCCTCCTCCAGGGGATCTTCCTGACCCAGGGATCGAACGGGGGTCTCTTACTTCTCCTGCATTGGCTGGAGGGTCTCTGCCACTAGGGCACCTGGGAAGCCCCATGGACCACCCACTCTCAGGCAAGGCTCCGTTTTTCTGCCAGCTCCCAGGCTGGGACACAGGGAGAGAGGCAGAAGGCCTATATCTCACATTCTAAAAACTCAAGATGTGATGAAAGTCAGCATGGAGGACCTGTGATTTGCTCTCCCCTTTCTGTTAACCTGTGCCCAGAGAGCCGCTGAGGAGGAGCCTCATCCCCCAAATCCTTGTGCTTTTGGGTAGAAGGATGCATTTTGATAAGGGCCTCTGAAAAAGTCAATGATGATCAAAAGAAAGGGAAAAAACGGTGGATAAATGTCAGGCAGACCAAACTTTGCATGATTTATGTCAGCATGTGTGATGGTGGATTTGATGTGTCAATATAGCTAGCTCTGGTACATAAATGCATAAATACATCTGGTAAGATGGTGCTGTGAAGGTTTTTTTTTTTTTTTTTTTTGGAAGGTATTCTTTAGATGTAATTAACATTTAAGTCAGTAGACTCTGAATAGAGCAGTGGATTACCCTCCATAAGGTGGGTATGCCTCATCCAATTATCTGAAGATTTAAGAACAAAGATTGGGGTTTCCTAATGGAGAAAGAACTCTCCTCAAGACTAACATTGAAAACCTGCCCGAGCCTACCATTGGCTGCCCTGCTGAAGTTGGCCTAATCAACTTCAGATTGCAAAATCAACTCTTTACCTGAATTTCCAGCTTGTTGGCCAACCCAGTAGATTTTAAACTTGCCAGCCCCCACAATCCCCTGAGCCAATGAAATAATAGTCTCTCAGTCCTGTGTGACTCTCTGTGACCCCATGGACTGTAACCTGCCAGGCTCCTCTGTCCATGGATTTTCCAGGCAAGAATACTGGAGTGGGTTGCCATTCCTTTCTCCAGGGGAAATTCACAACCCAGGGATTGAATCTGGGTTTCCTGCATTGCATGCAGATTCTTTACCATCTGAGCCACCAGGGAAGCCCTGATAAAATAATAAGTCTCGATCTATCCACCAGGATGGCAGGCTTTAAAGTGTTACACATGGGTAAGATGGAAGGGTGAGATATTATTGCTCCTGAGGAAAAAGTGCTCTGAACAATGTCAACCACCTCAGGACCATGAGGGTGGGCATTATATTCCTAGGAAATGTTGGGCCTTTGCCTTAAAAAGGCAAACTCTTCCCAGTTTCTAGTCTGAAGAATCTCTTCCAAAAGTATTTAGATAGAAGCAAGAGGCCCAGGGAAGACAGGTGTCATTTGCTGCATCACCAAGCTTGAAAGCCTGGCACACTTCTACTCGCCTTTCAAGGCACAGTTCTAATTCTCCCCACACCCCCGCTGGCAGGCCCTTCTCTCCTTGCCTTCTATGCCTTACTCTGTGTTATCTGAGCACTTCCATCTTCCTGTATTAAAGCATTAATTACACGGCCTCAAAGGTCCCTAGACAGCATATCGGAAAGCAGAGACATTACTTTGCCAACACAGGTCCCTCCAATCAAAGCTATGGTTTTTCCAGTACTCATGCATGGATGTGAGAGGTGAACTGTAAAGAAAGCTGAGCGCTGAAGAATTGATGCTTTTGAACTGTGATGTTGGCGAAGACTCTTGAGAATCCCTTGAATTGCAAGGAGATCAAACCAGTCCATCCTAAAGGAAATCAGTCCTGAATGTTCATTGGAAGGACTGATGCTGAAGCTGAAAGTCCCAAACTTTGGCCACCTGATGCGAAGAACTGACTCACTGGGAAAGACCAGATGCTGGGAAAGATTGAAGGCGGGAGGAGAAGGGGACGGCAGAGGATGAGGTGGTTGGATGGCATCATCTACTCGATGGACATGAGTTTGGGTGAACTCCGGGAGCTGGTGATGGACAGGGAGGCCTGGCGTGCTGCAGTCCATGCGGTCTCAGAGTCAGACACGACGAGCGATTGAACTGAACTGAAAGGTCTGCTCCCAGCTCTATAGTGGAGCCACAGCGCAGGGCAGGGAGCTCCGAGCATTCGGGTCACCCAGCGCCTCCCCAGGGCGCGGCGTGAGGAGGCCCACAGGACCGAAAGGGCACGAAGGGGTCTGTGGCGCCGAAACAGGGCGTGTTCGGAGGGACGCGGGGTCGCGCGGCTCTCGGAGCCCTGGGCGAGGGCGCTCCACGGCTTCGGCCCGGAGCCCAGAGCGTCGCCCTCAGCTAATCCGTCTCCAGGGCCCAGGACGGGGACGGGAAAGTGCCGCGTGGCGCTTCTCGGACGAGGAAGCGGCCGCACCCCGCCTCGCGCGCTGAACGAGGCCGCCGACCCCGCGCGCTGCGGGGTGAGGGCGCCGCGCGGGGTGGGGGCCCTGAGGGCTGGCTTCTCCCGCCTCAGGGTTGTGAGGTCTCAGGAGGCACGTTAGCCAGGGGATCGCTACAGAAAGGCGCACCTCTCCTATTTCACTGGAGAAACCTGCCTTCGGCTGCCAGAGAGCCACCTATTCCCCTTCCTTCCGTCCTCCCCACTTGGCCCGCGGCGCCGCGGGACCTGCTGACTGGAATTGGAACGCTCGCAGGAGGAAGCGGGAAACGCCCGGAGCGTCTCCCCCACAATCCTCAGCGCCAGTCTCGGTAGGGCTTTCACCCCCCAGAATGGACTCTCTGTCTGTGAGCCCGGATAGCTCAGTCGGTAGAGCATCAGACTTTTAATCTGAGGGTCCAGGGTTCAAGTCCCTGTTCGGGCGCTGCTTCTAGTTTTAAAAAAAAAAAAACCCGGGATTTTTGAAAGTGAGAACCAGTTGTAGGAGCCTCTATTTGTTAGCCTCTTTCCTTTAGAAAAGGGAGTGAAATGTGGCGCGTGTACGCCCCGAATCCAGTCGCTTTCGGGGGAACAGCCCGGTAGGCCCCGCGCGCCCTGGTTGCAGAGGCGCCGCGAGATGCGCGGTGCTTCGCGGACGCTCTAAAGCCGCTGGTTTCCGGGCAACCGGCGGGCGGGCGGCCTCGGCTGCTGAGGTGGACGGCGCCTCGGGAAGGCCGGGGCTCCCGCAGTGGCCGCCGCCCTCCGGTCTCACCCAGAGCTTTGGAGCGGGGGCAGGCCTGCTTCTGTTGTGGGTGCTTTGAGGGCAGATTAGTGACTTCAGTTAAAAGATACCGTGTTCTGCCACCCTGGCGGCGGCGGCGGCGCCTGAAGGGACCCGCGTCAATCACGCTCTGCGCGCCCGGCGGGCACCTAGAGGGCGCCTCTCCGTCCTCTCGCTGGCGTCCTGGGGAGAGGCCGGGGAAGCCTCGGGGGCGAGAGAAGGCGGCCTGGGGCTCGGCAGGACGTGAATGCTCCTCAGGCGACAGGAACGCGGTTTCTTTCTCACTGCCCTGGAAGGCTCCGAGCTAAAAGCGGCGCACTTTGGAAGGTGAAGTTGGCAACTGAAAAAGCAGAGATGAGAGTGGAATCTTTTTAAAATTTTTCTTTAAAATTTTCCTCAACAGGGTTGAAGGTGCAGCCAGCCTCGCCGAAATAGCTCAGTTGGGAGAGCGTTAGACTGAAGATCTAAAGGTCCCTGGTTCAATCCCGGGTTTCGGCAGGACATTTTGAGTGGGTCTGGAGTCCTTTTCTTTCCTTAGTGACTTCCCAAAGGCAAGCCACCACACACGGTGAAGATGCCAAGAGCTGAAGTCTTTAAAGAAACCACAGATCATGGAATGACCTGGACCCAGTAGCACAGTCCCTCCACTTAAACACTGTTGGATGCTGGGTCACAGCAAGTGGCCTGACTCATTTATAAAGTGGTCAGCTCAGGTCTACAGGTGGAAGGTCTTGGGTTTGATGCCAAATATAGTCGCGTTGGGCATGCAAGTTTTCCTTATCGGAAGAAGACAAGAAGACAGTGTTCAAAAACGTTTGTCTCTACAGCAGCACTGGCAAATCAGGGTCCCACCAGTGCGTTAGAAGAATGGTCGGGATGGTTCCTGGCTGGAGAGGTGATTTATAAGCACGTGTCACTACCTAAAATATTTTTTGCAACCTCAGTTTTCTCACCTCTCTTCTCATCAACAATGCATGAAGTGTTACTGCTCAGCGCGAATATTTGCATATTTCCTGGCAGGAGCATTGCCATCGTGACTCTGACGACACGGATGCAAATGTCTTGGTTATGTGTTTATTGATGTTTTGAGTATAAATTAATACTACATATTAGTTTTAAGGTAAAAATATCCAAAGACCAAGTATCTATCATACAAACGCTGTAAAAGACTGAGGTTGGGAGAGAAAGTTACCGGGCACTTTCCTCCCCTTTCACTTTTTCTGCAAAACCCACCCTGGTCTCGCCTGCCTGCTGGGTTGTAAACGTACAGAATCAAGTGTGTTTTGTACAACCTCACCTCAGAGAGTGGTGTGGACACATTCCAATTTGTTTCACGATTTTAAAATGACCGCCGCCCGAACAGGGACTTGAACCCTGGACCCTCAGATTAAAAGTCTGATGCTCTACCGACTGAGCTATCCGGGCTCTCAAAAGTACTTCTTCTCTTAGTCTATCCACAGAAAATAGACGGCGTTGCCGTTCCTATTGGATTAAAATTCTGAGTCTTTTTGTTGTTTTAGTGAGTGGTGAAACTGCAGAGTCAAGTTCCAGCAGGCGCTTGGTGGAAGTCTTTTCTGATCCCATCACAGACTATGAAGAAAATATTAGTAAGTGCCTGCCAACCCCTGCTCCAACCAAAGCAGGACTCTCACCCCTAAAGGGAACATCCCAGGAGGAATTCTCCTGATTTAGGATCTGTGGGCGAGTCTCCTGGTGAGCTGGGGATTTCTAAACCCAGTCTTGGTCTGTGAAGAGCCCCAGAGCATCTTGTGGGTGGAACCTTATGAATAATTGATTAGGCTTTCTGTCTTTATTCATCAGAACCTATCCAGCACCAAGATCCGGTGCGCGTCCTCAGTGAGGCGCGGGAAGACACGAAATAGATGTCAAGCGCTTGGGTGGTGGGAAGCCGGTCAACACCAGAAGTTAAGGATCCTAATTAGTCTTCCAGCGGGTGATGATGCCCAGCTGAGCTGCCAATGGTAACTCGGGCCCTGAAGGCTCAGGAAGAGAATTCTGAGCAGAGGGAAGGGCAGAAGGGAAAAGACCTCCGCTAGTGAATCTGAACATTTTCCTCTAAGCTCTCACTGAAAAGTTCTGATCAGGTTGAATTTTATATTTTTAGGAAGTCCTATTACCCTGGAGGCAACCCGTGTTGCCTGTCATGCCTGTCATGACATGTTGCAGCCATCAAGCCATCAGTCACTGCAGCTTCCCTGTTGGTGCACTCGCTCTAAGGGGAATTCAAAATGGAGAAAAAACAGGATATTGGCCCTAGATAGTTAAGATGCATGTCAAAGGAATAATTTCAATGAGCCCAAATCCTTGCATCATCCCATACTTAGAAAAGCACTAAAATAATTAACTTGAGGTGTCTGTTTTTCTGTGTTTAGCAGCAATCTTTTGATGTTCAATTACATGTTTGTTTGTTTGTTTTTCCCCTCCAGGGAAAACTCCTATATATCCGGGGTCCTGCCTTACTTTCTTTGGAATAGTTCCTCAGAGCTATCTGAGAGTCTGCTTCTCTGGCTATAGTCTTTAGTAAGGTCCTTGAATAAAACGTAGCTCTTAAGTTGTAGGTTCTCTCTCTGTGTGTGTGTGTGTGTGTGTGTGTGTTTCAATTGTCACTAGTAGGCCCACCCTCTTTTATTTTCTTACTCCTGCTCCTTCATTGCCATGTTATTTATTGAGGTGTTGGATAAGATCCCTTGAAAGAGTAAGGGAAGGGAATCCTATGGGAGTAGAGCCTCATAAAGGTTTTAGCCCTCCCTGGAATTCGGACAATTCAGACACTTCCTCTGTCCGGGAAGAATAATTGCAGTTCTTTTATGGAGAAATGTATCAGTGTAACCAAACAGGATCCTAGGGGGCCTTCCTGGGATACACCCCTCCCTCCTCACTACAAACTCTACCTGTCTCTTGTTTGTAGAAAGGTTTAGTCTCCCAGGCCTCCCAAAGGCTAGCTCTAGACATAAGGATTGGAAAAATGTAAAGATATAGTAACAAAAGCTAGCAGTTGGGCCAGCAGTTTTTATTCAGTCACTAAGTTGTGTCCAACTCTTTGCAACCCCAAGGACCGCAGGGCACTAGGCTTCCCTGTCCTTCACTATGTTCCAGAGTTTGCGCAAATTCATGCCCACTGAGTGGTGATGCTATCTGACCATCTCATCCTTTGCCGCCCACTTCCTGGGCCAGGAGAACTGGTAACAATGGAAACAGATCAGCCATGTAAGTCACAGAATCTTTAGTTCCTCCCTGAAGGACACAGATAGTATCTGATGCACATTCCTGAGGTGGTTTGCAGATGCTAAAACCACCACCAGAAGGAAAAAGCTAACTGCACAGTGAGCAGACCACAGCCTTGACACTAATGACTCCATCTTGAGCACTACCGAATCTGTGGCTTGCATACTTCCAGAAACTCGCCTCAAGAAAGTGGAACCCAACTGACCTTGGAGTTGAAGATTAACTGTGATTAAAACAAGATGAGTCCAGCCAGACCACAGCATTACTCATTTTGAGATGATTGTCAGAGCTGGCTGTGCTGTTCTGCACACAAGCCCCACCTGCTCACCCCGGACACTTCCTGGTTTTTCCTATGAAATCTTTTTCTCTCCAACTGAAAACCTGGAGATGGTTTGGGGGACACCAGCCTTCTATTTTCCTAGGTTGCTGGCTTCCTGAATAAAGCTTCTTCCTTTTCCCACCAGTTCTTGTGTCTCTTGAACATTGACTTTTGAGTGAGAGCAGCTGAACCTGAGTTCATTTCCAGCTCCTGCTGGTAACCTCAGGAACTATAAGCAAAGCTTAAAAAGTAATCCAGTATGGAAAGATATTCACGTTCTGTTGAAAAAAAATGACAGAAGGTGCCAAACAATATGTATGACATAATATGTGTTGAAGAGTCAAAGGATGTGTACAGGAATATACATCCTTTAAATGTATATATCTGTATATATATGTATTAAACATGTATACATGTATTAAATATGTATATATATTTGTTTTTCACATATACATGAGATGTTTAAGGATAGAAAACAATATAATAAAAATGACCACCTTTTGAGGAACAGCTTTGAGGTGTGTGTTTCCTCTAAGTATATCTGTATTATTGGCTAAAAAAAAAGCATGTATTGTTTTAAATAACAAATGAAGAATAAAAAAATGTATCAGATTATTCTATCCTTTACAGATCACATAGGCAGTCCTTCAGATCAAAGCGTCCCTGATCCTGTGTTTTCTACAGACCCCAGCAGACAAAAGTGAAAAGCAAACTTCCCTCCCAGTAGGGGCTGGGTCTCCCTCTGAGCCTCAGTGTTTTGGAGGGGGGTTCCTGGTGTCCAGGAGGACTTTTCCCCTGTATTCTTCTTAGTTCTTCTGGATGGTCTAAGAGTTAAATTGATGAGACATATTAATAGGAGAAAATCAAACAAAAGTTGAATAACATGTATATATGGAAGGGACCCAGAAAAATCAGTAACTTGCCAAAACGTCTGAAACCCTCACCACAAATATCTTCAGCTCAAGCCAGAAGAGTATGCTAGGGGTAGTGATTTGGGACCTCAAAGGGGAAGAAGGCAACTGACATGGGGATGGAAAATCAAATGTTTGATAAACCAACGTTGGCTGGGCCATGCAGAGGCCATGGGCGGGACAGAGGGGACTTTTAATGCAGAGCCTATGCTAGGTTTTTCCCTGTCTACAAACCTGTTAGTACTCTAGCTGTCTATGGTGGTGGTAGCTCTCTGCCTGAAACAGGTCCTCCATCCCCTGTCTTCAGGCAGTTAGGGAGAAGGTCAAAAGTCACACTTTCTTCCCGAGTCTTTTGGACTTCGACTGTTTTCAGCTTTAGACAATCTGCGTGCCAAAGACACATTTTGAGGTGGTGAAGTTGCTCCCCTACACTGGTAGTGAAAACTCACCAGTGAAATTAGAAGCATCTTTCACAAACGAAGGTGTGGATCCCTATGACTCATATGACATGGAGTTAACCAAGAAAAATAAAAGCAGCTCCCCGCACCCCCACCGCAGGAGTTCCCTGTCTGATGAAGTCAGTCCTCTGAGGAGCTGGTGAGGTTTTGGCATAACCTCAGCTTCTAGCACAGCTCGGGCTTCAAAGCTGGGTACGGCTTTGAATGCAACTCGAGGGAGCATGAAGATCTATTTGCTGTTCTCCTGAAGGTAGACTAAGATGGACAGGCACTGAATACGGAGAACCGAAGTCTCAGAGGGCAAAACATCAAGTGTTGATGGTGTGGCACTGGGTTGCTTAGCACAGAGAGAGTTAACTGGAGTTGTGTGCAATCTCACTTAACAAACTGTAGTGTTTATTTTTCCCCCCCTATGCGCGATCCCTCCATCTCTTCATCCTCCATCCTGAAATGCCACTGTCTTCCCACTTTCTAAGTTCTTTGGTTTGGGAAGTTCCCTCCAATCTTTAAAGTCAGGGATCTTGCCTGTCTTTGCCACAGAAATCCCGGCTTGATGCCTTCCAGAGGGCGTCCGGGCCTGAGGACTCTTAGACTCGGCATTGCTGCACCCACCACTGGTAGGCCCACCTTCAGCCCCCGTTGAATGGGTCTGTCTTTCCTCCCGGAGTGTTTCTGCTGTGGTTCAGGAACTCTGCACATCTCCAAGGCCTCGGTGAGTGGCTGGCACCACGCAAGCTCTCAAACACTGGGGAATGAATGAATGAGTGCAGTGACTGCGGAGGGCCAGAGGTCAGGGAAGGCGTTCAGTGGAGGAGGGGCAGAACCGGTCCTTGGAAGCTTTTGTTTGCTGGAGCGAGGGGAGAGAACATGAACGTCAAGGTGAGTGATTTCCACAGTCAAATGGAACAAGTTTGTTCTGAAAAAGTTCTGTGGCACTCTATCGTGCCAGCCCACTTAATTGTGCATAGCGCTTACCACCATCTGGAATTCTATTTATTTGCTGGTTTATAAACCATCTCTGCCCGCTCTTACTCTACCCTGGAAGCATGCTGCTAAGGACCTTGTATATTTGTTGCTGTTCATGTTATTTTCTGTTTATTTTTTTAATCTTCGCATTCCCACAACCTCGGCGTTTAGAGCGCTATTTGGCACATAGCATGAACTTAAATGGTGACTGTTTCAAAAAGCGAACGTTTTTACTGCACAATGTGCCTCCTCTCCTGCTCGCTATACTTAGTATAGCTTCAGGCGGACGTGTACTTTTAAACTTTCCAAACCGTAAATTCTGAAGTTATTGCTGCACTTTCCAGGTCTGCTACAAACTCTCAGATTAAAACGTCATCGCGCCTCAGGCTGGAAAAGTAGGACCCGCTGTACCAGAAGTGGGGTTCGAACCCACGAGGATATAAATCCATTGGATCTTAAGTCCAACGCCTTAACCACTCGGCCATTCTGGTACCTATTGAAGTGGGCCCTATTTCTACGCAAATTGAGGCATATTAAGCTACTGCTAAATTGTAAAACAATAAATATTTTTATTCCTGGTGTAGAAGAACAGCAAGGAAATGGGAGTGGGGAGGGGACGCTCAGGAGCTTTCACCACGACCCGCTAACTTCCGCAGGTCGAGTTAGCAGAGAGTCTGGAGCCACATTAAAGCGATGGGGGAAGACCCAGGTAGCAGGACTCCCACTGGACTCAGGCCTGAGGCCATCACAGCGGAGTGGGACGGGACCCTTCCCAATGTGGGCGAAGGTCGCTGGACGCGGTAGGTGATGTATTTGTCTCCCTCCGAGCTCTTTCCTCATTTATCAAAAGAGAAGCGACTCTGGTGGGACTCGAACCCACAACCTTTGAATGCCTCCGTCTGTCTAGAAGTCCAATGCGCTATCCATTGCGCCACAGAGCCCGGTGCTCGGGCCCCCTCCGCGCAAGTGACATCAAGGCGGAGCGGCGGCGTCTGGGGGCAGCCAGGGGCGCGTCCAGACCGCTTTCTGTCGCGGACAAGTGGGGGAGCTCGTGTCGCCGAGGACAAGTGCGGACGGGAGTTGTGCTGGGAGGTCCGAGGGCCATCTGAGCGCTTTCCTGCGCGGGCCGTCACCGGCCTCCACCCTCCGTCCCTCTGACTGTACGGAGGGAAAAGTCTCTGTGCGAGGCTTCTGTATCCCATCCTGGCAGAGGCCGGCAGCGCGCGGTTCCATAGTGTAGCGGTTATCACGTCTGCTTTACACGCAGAAGGTCCTGGGTTCGAGCCCCAGTGGAACCACGAGGCGGGGGTCGCTCTCTTTTAAAGGCATTTTAAGTTGAGATTTCTTGGTGCCAACCGCAACTTGAGTTTTAACCCGGGAAGTGGCTGACTGCGACTCCCAACGGGGCTAGACGCCGCGCCCCAAGCGCAGGCTCGCGCCGGGGTGCCCAGGCAGCCAAGGCTGCCTCTTCTTGGCGTTTCTAGGAGCTTGCGGGCCGCCCGCCTCAGGCCGTCGCGTGTCGCTGCGCCTGCGCACTCGCGCCTGCCGGTGGATCTGCCTCTGGGTCCCTGAGCGGGCTGCGGGCGTCGCGCGCCGCTGCGCCTGCGCGCTCGCTCCCGCCAGTGGCTCTGTTTCCGGGTCTCTGAGGGAGTCCGCGGGCGGCTGAGGAGTGCGGGCCCACGTATTCCGCCCTGCCCCGTCCACACCTGCTTGGCCGCGAAGGACATCCCTACGGTCCCCTCCCTTGTTTGTTCATTACTTCACGTCCGCTGACCTGCTGCTTCATTTATTTATGTTTACAGTCCTTTTGAAACATTGCGTGCTGATGGTCGTGGGCTTGGGCAAACCCTGGGAGACAGTGAGGGACACGGAGGCCGGGCGAGCTGCAGCCCCTGGGGTCGCAAAGAGTCGGAGGCTGAGCATTGAGCCGTAACACGCTGGTGCTGGAGAATCCAAACCAGCCCCTCTGTTTTGACAGTGTCGTTTCCCACTGGCTAAGAATTTCTCTTTGACCAAACTGTAGCCGGCCCCTCTGAGCCCTTCTCTTAAATAGCCGGTTTATACGGCTTGAAGAGACAGTAGCACTAATATTGCTCTTAGTGAACTGTGGTGTTGGAGAAGACTCTTGAGAGTCCCTTGGACAGCAAGGAGATCCAACCAGTCAATCCTAAGGAAAATCACTCCCAAATATTCATTGGAAGGACTGATGCTGAAGCTGAAACTCCAATACTTTGGCCACCTGATGTGAAGAACCGACTCATTAGAAAAGATCCTGATGCTGAGAAAGATCTGAGGATCTGAAGGCGGGAGGAAAAGGGGACGACAGAAGATGAGATGGTTGGATGGCATCACCGACGTGATAGACATGAGTTTGAGTAAACTCCGGGAGTTGGTGATGGACAGGGAGGCCTGGCGTGCTGCAGTCTATGGGGTCTCGAAGAGTCAGACACGACTGAACTGACTGAATTCAAGGTTGCACCCCTAAAATGACCCGACTTTCAAATACAGAGCCTGCCTGAGAAAGCTGAATGCTGCCGCCCCGTTCTGCCTTTACTGTTTGTTCCAGACAGGAGCTGAATCTGCCCTCATCGCCTGTGTCTCCTGCATCAGGCGAGTTTTTTTTTTTTTTTTTAAACCACTAGCACCGCCTGGGAAGCAAGCCCCTCTTCATTAAAGACTTATGATTATTGTACAAAAGGTAGCATGCCATAAGGACCGCTCCCCTGCCCCAGCAATATCCTAGAAGTCTTTCTAGTTCCTTCTTAAGCCTTCGCTTATCCTTTCACTTCATGGTTTGGGCATAGCCCAATTCTTTAATCTGTGCCTTTTAATGAGCAATTACATTGTATTCAGTCTTACAGGCCATGCTCTAGTGGGTTTCCTTATTTGTAGGTTTTGGAGTGGATCAGTCTGTAGAGTAATAATAGCAGAAATTTTGAATGGCCACTATTATCTAACCTATTTTACAAATGAGGAAGAGAAAGAACAGAGAAGTTAAGTGATAGCCCAAGTCACACACTGCCCTAGACAGTGAAGGTGCACATCAAAGCAATGATTCCATTAAGCCCAACTCTTGCATCTTCCCATACATAAAAAAGGTGCAAAATTCATTAACTTGTGATCTCTCTTTAATTAGCAGTAATCTTTTGATGTTTGACTTTTTGTTTTTCTTTTCAAAAAACTATACATCCTGGTCCTCTCTTTCCTCTTCAGAATAACCCCTCAGAGCTACCTGAGAGGCTGGACCCAGGTTTAAGTCCTCAGTAAGTCCACCGAATAAAACATAATTCTTAATTCTTAGGTTGTGTGTACCTCCCCCCCCACCCACCCCCTTCTACATGGATTTTCAAGCCTCATTTCTGGAAATAAAAATCTCAGTTAACTCTTAGTTTGCCAAAGGGAGAATTATGGAAAAGGAATGTCGCCCTCTAGTGGTGAGAAGACATTATAAAACATTTTGCTCTGTAGACTCTGCTCCTATTGAAGAGGTTCTTTAGAAATATAGCTCCCCACCCACTTCAAAAAACAGAAAGAAATACAGCTTCCCAGGGTGGGAGATGTTGAACAGTTTAGTCAAAATACAAATACCCTGTGTTAGAACTCATATGTTAAAAGATTGTTGTCAAGCAACATGTTCTTATCACACTGAAGGAGGAGAAACACATTTTCGCGAAAAGTATATAGATATATATATTTAAAAAGCACAAACTTATTTACTTATTTAAAAGAACTTGGCTGCACAGAAAGCTGGGGAGTCTTAGTTCCCCAGCCAGGGACCGAAACTGCACCCCTGACAGTGAAAGCACAGAATCTTAACTGCTGAACTGCCAGGGAATTCCCTTGGGAAAACAGATTTTAATGTATACTATGTCTCCAAAGCACCATCGTCTTTTAGGACCCAGTAATCGATTAATTGGGCTTCTCTGGTGACTCAGATGGTGAGAAATCTGCTTGCAATGAGGGAGGCCTGGGCTCAGTCCTTGGGTAGGGAAGATTCCCGGGAGAAGGGAACGGCTATCCACTCCAGTGTTCTTGCCTGGAGAATTCCATGGACAGGAACCTGGCGGACTACAGCCAATGGGGTCGTAAAGAGTTGGAGACGACTGAGAGGCTAATACTTTCACTTTCTTTAAAATCAGTTGTTTCTTAAAAGTAAATGTGTGGGTATTTGTGTGTGTATAAATTTGTGTGTGTGTGTGTGTATTTGGAATCCTCAATTCACTGTTTGCCTCTAGAAAGTAAAGATTAAACGCTGAGAAAAGGTATGAGGAAGGGAATTTTTTTTTTTTTTTTTTTTTTTGGTATAAAAATTGATTTACAAGGAACCAAATAACTATTGGTGTTAAAGGAACATACTTATTATGGGAGACTATGATTCTGTATTCTTTGGTTTGAGAGGAAGTTTGAATTGTTCTTGACTTTCTGTTGTTGTTCTTGATGTTTTTTCATGTGGGTAGCTAGGTACAAAGTTCAAAGCTATAGTCAGAAATCTGGTGAATGATTTTAATTATAGTCAGGAAGTAACAGTCACCCCAAAGAAGCAAATGTAGATTTTTTTTTTTTGAAATGTAGAGTTTTAAAAGCCCAGGATCAGATATGAGTGTATGTGAATTTTGTCAATAGCTCCTGTCTTGTGTCGCCCCATCACCTTACTGAAGTATTTCACTTGTCTGTGCCTGGGCCTCTCAGGTTACCTCTGACACCTGGGCTTGGGCTTATCTCCCGCATGTGCAACCATTGCACAGTTGTCCTGTCCTGTATCTCTTCCATTCTGAGATGACACCTGGGGCCATTGATTGGGCCGGTAGACCACCTGAAATTAATCATTAGTGAGACACTACTGAGAATGGGCTTGGAGATGCCCTTTCTGCACCTTAACCACCAGAAGATGGCCATGACCTTCCAGAGATGTATCTAACTTTTGTAGTGATGGTGAAACGGGGGAACTGGTTCCAAATCAGGAAAGGAGTACGTCAAGGCTGTATATTGTCACCCTGCTTATTTAATTTGTATCCAGACTACATCATGCGAAATGCTGGGCTGGATGAAGCACAAGCTGGAATCAAGATTGCCAGGAGAAATAGAAATAACCTCAGATATGCCGATGACACTACCCTTATGGCAGAAAGCAAAGAAGAACTAAAGAGCCTGTTGATGAAAGTGAAAGAGGAGAGTGAAAAAGTTGGCTTAACACTCAACATTCAGAAAACTAAGATCATGGCATCTGGTCCCCTCACTTCATGGCAAATAGATGGGGAAACAATGGAAACAGTGACAGACTTTATTTTTGGGGGCTCCAAAATCACTGGAGATGGTGACTGCAGCCATGAAATTAAAAGACACTTGCTCCTTGGAAGAAAAACTATGACCAACCTAGACAGCATATTAAAAAGTAGAGACATTACTTTGTGGACCAAGGTCGATCTAGTCAATGCATGCATGCTAAGTCCCTTCAGTTGTGTCCTACTCGGTGTGACCCCATAGATGGCAGCCCACCAGGTTCCTCTGTCCCTGGGATTCTCATACTGGAGTGGGTTGCTATTTCCTTCTCCACCATCTAGTCAAAGGTATGGTTTTTTCCTGTAGTCATGTATGTATTGTAATACAGTAGCATCTAAATGACATACCCACAGGCACCATGACAATTCTCCTAGAGGAGGAAATGGCAACCCACTCCAGTATTCTTGCCGGGATAATCCCAAGGACAGGGGAGCCTGGTGGGCTACAGTCTGACTGGTTGCAAACAGTCAGACACAACTGAGCAACATGATCAACACCATTGGTCTTTGATGGTTGGCCTCAGAATTGTCATGGTGACTGTAGGTATGGCATTTAGATGCTAGTGATTTACAATGAGAGTATAATGAGGCTCAAGGTCCACTGGAAGTCAAATCCAGTCAAGGTCCACTGGAAGTCTGCCATCTTGGACTCAGTCGGTTCTAGCCAGTTTGTCATATCCTCAAGGGCTATGTCATTCATGTAAAGGTTGTGGCCTGCCCGCTTCCCTTCTCCAGGGGGTATTCCTGACCCAGGAGCTGAACCTGCATCTCCTGCAGCTTCTACCTTGACAGGCGGATTCTTTACCATTGTGCCACATGGGAAGTGCAACACTACAATAGAGGATAAATAGACGAGCTTGCTTCAGATGCCATCAAATCCTGCCTGAGGCAACAGGAGTAGTCAGACATGCATTTAGCTGAGGTCAGATATCTCAAATCTAGCCTTGTCTCAGCTATTTATCAATGACAAAAACTTTGATAAAATATGAACAATCTCAGCTTCTGTAAGGGAAACCCAGAGGTTTCCTTAGAAAAACAGAACTGATATCCTCAAAATGGGCAATGGAAATTTTCCACAAAGGGAGGAGTGGCTGGATTTTACAGGACCAGGACTCTGGTCCCTGAAGATCATTTTACTAATTGTTGCTTGCAGAAGGTACAGCCACAACTCAAGAACTAAGAGGTAATTTTCTTTCAGATTTCATTTCCTCACCTGCGAAATCAGGTGTTTGAGTGATATAAACTTTGGAGTTCCTTTAAGATTACAGCATCAAGTCCCATCGCTTCATGGCAAATAGAAGGGGAAAAAGTGGAAGTAGTGACAGATTTTATTTATTTGGGCTCCAAAATCACTGCGGACAGTGACTGCAGCCATGATATTAAAAAATGCTTCTTGGAAAGAAAGCTATCACAAAGCTAAACAACATATTAAAAAGCAGAGATATCACTTTGCTGACAAAGGTCCATATGGTCAAAGCCTTAGTTTTCCCAGTAGTCATGTAAGGATGTGAGAGTTGGACTATAAAGAAGGCTGAGCACCAAAGAATTGATGCTTTTGAACTGTGGTGTTGGAGGAGACTCTTGAGAGTCCCTTGGACTGCAAGGAGATCCAACCAGTCCATCCTAAAGGAGATCAGTCCTGGGTGTTCATTGGAAGGACTGATGTTGAAGCTGAAACTCCAGTACTTTGGCCACCTGATATGGAGAGCTGACTCATTGGAAAAGACCCTGATGCTAGGAAAGATTGAAGGCAAAAGGAGAAGTAGTGACAGAGGATGAGATGGTTTGATAACATCACTGACTCAATGGACATGAATTTGAGTAAACACTGGGAGATAGTGAAGCACAGGGGAGGAGCCTGGTGTGCTGTAGACCATGGGGTCTGACAAAGAGCCGGACACAGCTTAGCAACTGAACAACAACATCATCATGAGCTAATGGCTTTTGGATCTGAGACTTAAGTTGCAGATAATCTCGCCATGACAAATCCTTATTGAAACAATTATTTCAGACCATCTTTATTAGAAGATTCTGCCATAGGGTAAAGATGGCCTCATCTGGTCTCATGATGGTCTATTGATAAGGGTGTTCTACTGTGTGTGAGAAAATACTTTTCAGTTCTGACTCTTCCATTTTAGACTGCATGGTATCTATTCCTTTTCAGAAGGTCCAAGTCTCCGCTTCAGTCTCTTCATGGCTGCCTTCATCTCCTGGTTCCTCAGGGTGTAGATCAGGGGGTTCAGGACAGGAATGATGACAGTGAAGGTGATGGAGACAGCTCTGTCCGCGGGGAGGGCGGAGAAGGGCCGGGCGTAGACGTAGATGCAGGGCACAAAGTGGAGAGTGACCACCGTGATGTGGGCGCTGCAGGTGGAGACGGCCTTCCCCCGGCCCTCCCCGGCATGCGACCTCAGCATGGTCAGGATGACTGCGTAGGACGCAAGGAGGAAGACGAACCACACGGTAGAGATCAAGCCGTTGTTGGAAATCATTAAGACCTCAAGGACAGCGGTGTCCGCGCAGGCGAGTGTGAGGACCTGGGGGACGTCGCAGTAGAAACCGTCCACGACGTTGGGTCCGCAGAAGGGCAGCGGCAGCAGGAGGGAGATCTGCACGATGGAGTGGACGAAGCCCCCCGCCCAGGAGGCCGCGATGAGGGCGGCGCAGCGCCCCCGACTCATGATGGTCAGATAGTGCAGGGGCCTGGAGATGGCCACGTAGTGGTCAAAGGCCATCACCGAGAGGGAGAAGATGTCCGCGCCCCCGAGGAGGTGGAAGAAAAACATCTGCGTGAGGCAGCCGTGGAAGGAGATGGTCTTTCTCTCTGAAAGGAGGTCCACGAGGACCTTGGGGGCGGTGATGGAGGAGAAGCAGATGTCCAGGACGGAGAGGTTGCGGAGCAGGAAGTACATGGGGGTCTGCAGGCGGGACTCGCAGCTCACAGTGACCATGATGAGGAGGTTGCCCAACACGGTAGCTGTGTACACCAATGATAAGAAAAGAAATAAGACCCGGCTGAGTTCTCGGGACTGGGTCAGTCCTTGAAAAATAAATTCTTTCACCCTGGTATGATTTCCCTGCTCCATTGGGTCATGTTTTTTCTTCTTTCTCAGCTTCCTGGAGAGAAGACAGAAAATAGAATATAGAAAAGATATCATTAAAAACCGAAGGAGTGTGAATTATATGACTGGACTGCCTTGGGTATTATTTTTGCAGTTGTTTTCCTTTTGGGGAAAGACGCCAACTCCTGTAGATGGTGTTTTTTGAGTTATCTCAGAGCAAAACCAAGAGTGGGTTTTCGAAGGATGTAATTAATTAAAACCTTTTCTTATTGTTCATGGGGTTCTTGAGGCAAAAATACTGGAGTGGTTTGCCATTCCAGGGGTCTTCCAGTCATGGCACATAGAAGGGGAAAAAGTGGAAGCAGTGACAGGTTTTATTTTCTTGGGCTCCAAAATCACTGCAGACAGTGACTGCAGCCATGAAATTAGAAAACACTTGCTCCTTGGAAGGAAAGCTATGATAAACCTAAGCAGCATATTAAAAAGCAGAGACATCACTTTGCCGACAAAGGTCTGTATAGTCAAAGTTATGGTTTTTCCAATAGTCATGTACAGATGTGAGAGTTGGACCATTAAGAAGACTGAGCAGGAGGAACTGATGCTTTCAAACTGTGCTGTTGGAGAAGACTCTTGATAGTCACTTGAACTGCAAGGCGATCAAACCAAAGGGAATCAACACTGAATATTCATTGGAAGGAATGATGCTGAAGCTGAAGCTCCAATAGTTTGGCCACCTGATTTGAAGAGCCAGCTCATTGGAAAAGACCCTGATGCTGGGAAAGATTGAAGGCGGGAAGAGAAGAGGGCATCAGAGCATGAAATAGTTTGTTAGCATCACTGACTCAATGGGCATAAATCTGAGCAAACTCCAGGAGACAGTGAAGGACAGGGGAGCCTGGCGTACTGCAGTCCATGGGGTTGTGAAGAGTAGGACATGACTTAATGAGTGAACACCAACAAATTAATTGAAACACCTTAATTAATGCATTATTCTTATTAAAATTTTTACGGTCTCGTCATTTTATTCTTGAAAAACCACTGAATGCTCTGAGAAGTGAAGAGACTAGGTTTATTTTTGTTTTCAATGAACACTCATGCATCCAATTATTAGGAAGTGGGAAACACACGCAAGGGAACAGTATAATACATGGTCTGTGGCTCTAATGGAAGCTCATAGCTTCTCCTTCATTTTCTTCCACCGGAGACAATCTACTTGGTGTAGTCTTGCTGGATCTTCATGATACCAATGATCAGCACTAAATTAAGGCCAGAAAGACAGTTTACATTTTACTTTCTCCTTAGGACAAACAGCTTTGCAGCAGCTAAGACAATTTAATTGAGTGCATCTCTCTTTTCTTTTTTTCTTCTTTCCTTCCTTCCTTCTCCTCCTCCTCCTTCTTTTCCTTTTCAGTCTCCCTTCTCTTTGGTGTCTTGTTTTCTTCTGATTTCTGTGGCCCAAGATCAGGACTTGGCAACTACAGTCTCTGCTTTTCATAGTGCTCTTGGCGAAGACTTCACCACCCTGGCCACTAGACCAATGGTCTTCCTTCCTCAGTCTCCCTCCCTTTCATCACCTACATTTGTGCATCACTTCGGTATTTGTAGAGGTTTTAGTTTTGCACAAAGAGCAAAGATGTTAGCATCACACACTGCTGTATTTAAAATGGGTAACCAACAAGGACCCCCTGTACAACAGGGGACTCTGCTCAATGTTCTGTGGCAGCCGGGATGGGAGGGGCTTTGGGGGAGAGTGGATCTTGATACATGCATATGTCTGGCTGAGTCCTTTTGCTCTTCACCTGAAACTATCACAACGTTTTTAATTAGCTATACCCTGATACAAAATAAAAAGTTCAAAAGAAAAAAAAAGATGCTAGTTTCAGTAGACCTGAATTTGTGTGTGTGTATTCAATTTATTTTATTGAAGTGTGGCTGATTTACAGTGTGTGTCCATTTCTGCTGTTCAGCAAAGTGACTCAGATTTAGTAAATACACATATTTAGTCATTTCATCATGGTTTACCACAGGCTGTTGAATATAGTTGCGTGTGCTCTACAGTAGGACCTGGTTGCTTATCCACTCTGCATATAATAGTTTTGCATACACTAGTCCCAAACTCCTGATTCACCCCTCCCCAACCCTCATCCTTGGCAACCACAAGTCTGCTCTCTATGCAGCAGACCTGAATTTGAATGTAGATGCTGCTACTTAATTGGCAGGTAACCCTGAGCCTCAGTTCATCATCAGTAAAAATGAGTCTCATCGTGTTTGTGTTACAGGACTGTGGACCTTGAGGAGACTTGCTTAATACAGTCAACCGGAGGTGACACAGACCACATCTTCCCCATGTTAATACGCTTAACATTTAGCAGGGTCAGTCTTTTACACATTTTTTTTTTTTTAAATGCTGACAAAAATGCACTTCTATACTTTTGTTATAAAATATGGTTCTTTGAAATAACTGCAACTATTATCTAATCTAACATCTCAAAAGCAGATATGTTCTGTACAATGGGATATTATTCAGTGATCACAGGAAATGAGGTACCAGGCCAGAAAAAGACAGGGATGAAACATTATTCATAGTACTAAGTGAAAGAAGCCAATCTGAAAATGTACTTCCTGTATGATCCCACTATATGATAGCTTGGAAATGGCAATATGATAAATCATAATTGAAAGATTATAACAAAATTATAATAAAATATTAATGGCTGCTGGGGGCTGAGTGTGGAAGCTGGGAGGGATAAATAGGTGAGACACAGGGAATTTTTGAGGCTTCCCTGGTGGCTCAGAGGGTAAAGAATCTGCCGGCCAACGCAGGAGACCCGGGTCAGTCCCTGGGTCAGGAAGACTCTGTGGAGACAGAAATGGCAACCCACTCCAGTATTCTTGCCTGGAGAATTCCATGGCCAGAGGAGCCTGGTGGGGTACAGTCCATGGGGTCGCAAAGAGTCGGACACGACTGAGAGGCTAACACACACGCACATGGGATTTTTACGGCACTGGAGCTATTCTGTAGGCTGCTCAGATTGTGGGTACACGACATCATGTAAACCCATAGAATGTACAACACTGAGAGTGGTGTTTAAGATCAGGATCTCAAGCTTTCAGTGGGTCATGATTGGACTTTTCCTGTGCATGGAACACCTTCACCTTGCACAAGCATACTTAATAACATTCTTGCTTTTCAGTATGTGGAAGGATTTGGGTCACATATTTGAAACAGCTACTGCCAGAGAAAGTTCTACACTGAAGCCAAATTTGCACTCATGATTCAGGTTAGCTTAAAATATTATAAGTTGTTATTCTAAAGAGCTTTAGGAATACTCTAACTGTCATGCTATCATTGTTAGTGATACTTAAAAGAATTTTCAGCAAATGCTTAAAAATCCTTTAAATCATGCTTTTAGGAAGTACTGTAGTTCTTCAATACTAGGTCATTGAAGGGTAGATCTACTTTTAAAAAAACATTACTAAAGTCATGCAAGTACTATACTCATGACATATGTTTTATTATTCTGTTATTATTGGCAGGAAAATTGAAATGCTCAGCTCTAAGTGTTAATGGATAAAAGTTAATATCCATTATCTTTTATGGATAAAAGCCACGGTTTTATGATTAAGCTGTTAGGACTATTTGAACTGTTTTTTATCAGAAAGAATAAGAATGTGATAAGTGTCTATTTTCCTCCCTTTTTAAAAGTAATGCTAAAGTATCAGTACTGTAAACACATCTAGAATATGGAAAACTGTGATTGCAAACAACTTTCTTTTCCTCATAGTAAATGATCATGTATGGTGTGGAAAGGAAACTTAAAACTTCCTTTAGCTTTCTTAACAAAAAGAGTGAGCCCTCATGCAAACCATGGGCTTCAGTTAATAATAATGTATCCGTACTGGTCTGTCAGTTTTTACCCAGTGGAGCCCGCTGTGTGCAGTGGGAGTAGTAGGCCCACTGGGGTGGTAGTGGGGAGAGGTAGTTGATGGGAGCTCTTTGTACATTCTGTCCAATTTTTCTGTAAACTTAAAATTGCTCCAAGAAATAAAATCTATTCCTCTGAACCCTCCTGCCCCAACACATATAGCAAAGGGTAAAACAATTGAGAACATTTCTACATTGCCAAGGAACTCAATTTTTACAACACTTATGACTGAGCTTCATTTGCTGATCCTAATTTGTTGCTGTTCTCCTGTTTACCACCCTGTTTTAAAGAGGATATTTAGAATAAATTCTAGTTTGGGTGTAAACAGGCATCAGTTTATTGTGATTTTAGCAACAAAACAAAACTATCCTTTGCACCTTTTTTCTTTTTTTAAAATCAGCTTTGTTGAGGTATAACTTACTTGCAATGAACTGCACACATTTAAAGGTTTGGTTTGATGAGCTTTGATATACACATACACCCATGAAACCATCACCAAGTTAGGATAAAGAACATCTCCCTCATCCCAAAGTTCACTTGTGCTCCCGAGAACCACAGAATTTTGGCATCTAAGGACTCTGTCCAAACCTGCAAAAGAGATGATCAGACCACAGCATGGCCTCTGGACACACAAGACAGTGTCCTTAGGATGACCCCAGGCCCTCATTTAAAATGCCTGCCTGGGAAAGCACAAAGCTGCCTAGAAAATTCACTGTTTGTTCCAGCCAACATCAGAGGTGGCCCCTGATCTCTCTTGCTTAGAGCATTTACAGACCAGTCCTGGCAACTGTGATGTGTATCTCTGGCAACTTACAACCATCTCTTTCAAGGACCAAGAGCCGTTTCTTTGAATGTGATCATCATGAAGGAAGGAACCTCTGTCTCCCAGTCTGTGTAGGGGGGTGACTTACATAAATGCTAGCTGGCAGACAAGCGGCCTGATTGCACCAACACTGCAATTTCCCACTTTTTTGACTCTGCCGAGCCCTAGCTTTCCCCCTCCTTCTCGCCTCCTTTATCACCCTGGGCAAATAGGCACGGAGCCCAGCTGTTCCAGGAACATCAGGCTGTGTTCACCTCTGACACTTCTTTCTACTTCTTCCTGTTTCGTGCCCGCATTGAAGCCATCCTTTTGTTCCGCTGTTGCTCTTCAGTCGCTCAGTCGTGTCCGACTCTTTGCGACCCCATGGACTGCAGCACGCCAGGCCTCCCTGTCCATCACCAACTCCCAGAGTTTACTCAAACTCATGTCCATTGAGTCGGCAATGCCATCCACCACCTCATCTTCTGCCACATTTTCCTCCAGCCTTCAACCTTTCCCAGCATCAGAGTCTTTCCCAGTGAGTCAGCTCCTTACATCACGTGGCCAAAGTATTGGAGCTTCAGCTTCAGTTAACGACTCAGATCTCTGGATCCCACTGTACTTTATGTCTCATTTTCTCATCAGAACAGAACTTCATGTTGGTAACTTTCCTCCTATTCTCTTTTCTTTGAAGCCCAAGCCGCACAAAGCTAATTTTTTGGCTTACTCCCAGTGACTTAATAACTCCCCAAAGATTTCATCCCCTTCAAATGTTTTCTGTTTTTAAAAGGGCCAGTTATTAAAAAATTTTTTTTTTAAATAAAGTGATCAGAGCACATGCAGCTTTTTAGTTTTTAGGTAATGCTGCCGCTGCTAAGGCGCTCAGTCCTGTCCGACTCTGTGCTGCCCCATGGACTGCAGCCCAGCAGGCTCCTCCGTCCCTGGGATTCTCCAGGCAAGAGCACTGGAGTGGGGTGCCATTGCCTTCTCCAGTGCATGGAGGATTTATTTTTTTAAATTTTGAACTATAGTGGGAAGTATTGTGGCTCAGAAAGAAGACACCAGATTGGGAGATGTGAACTCCGAGGTCTTCATGAAACAACAGTGGAATCTTTAAAGGCATCTAAACTCCAGGATATTCAGTCTTTTCATGAGTGAAATGGGAGCACACACTGCCTCAAGTCCCTTTGTAAGTAGGCAAGGTCTGCCTGGTATTACACAATATTAAATGGATCCATGGATCCAGGTGATTTCCAGACTTTGGCAGCTTTTTAAAAAAATCCTTTTCATTTTTTAAAAAATTAAAAATATTTTTGACTGCATCATGAGACGTGTGGGAGCTTAGTTCCAGAGTCTGTGCCCCTTGCATGGAAGCATAGTCTTAACCACTGGACTGCCAGGTAAGTCCTCTGGAACTTTTAAAAATAAATATATATTAAATTTTTTTTGTTTAAGTATAATTGACTTATAATATTGTGTTAGTTTCAGGTGTACAACAACATGATTCTGTTTTTTATATATATCTGTAAATACCTATATTCTTTAAAAAGTTTGTTTCCATTATAGCATTATAGTTTATTACAAGATATCAAACATAGTTTCCCGTGCTATATAGTAAATTCTTGTTTATCTATTTTAATATATGACAGTGTGCATTTGTTAATCCCAATTTATCCCGACCTCCTACCCCTGCTCTAGACCTTTGGAGCTTTAATTCTCAGTTATTTTAAATAGTGTTGCCCTCAATTATCTTGTGATGAGTCTAAGATTGTATTCTGTCTATTGCTTCCCAGCATTTGCATCTCAGTTAACCTATAAATCTCAAGTGTGTCTTGATAGTTAACTGATGGCCGATTGGTGGTGGCAAGAAGTGCCAGGGGCAGTTTGTCCTAGTGGTGAGGAGAATGGGCTCTGAAACCCAGACGCCAAGATTCTGTGCAGAAGGGAGTGGTGAGAGTGATCACGTCACCAATCCAACTGAAATGCTGAAAGTTCGGCTTCTCCTTCCAGAGGGTATTTGCACAGCTAAGAAAGTAAACATGGAGGGTGGGAAGATAGTTGAGCATCTCTGTGTATGCGTGTCTGTTTACAACAGGAAAGAAGAATAGAAAGGTGAAAATTATTGTTTATAAGTTTCCTTTAGTTTTTGCTTTTGGCAAGAACGAGTTCAAGACCCCAAGCACTGCTTGAGAAACAGGTCCAGGGCCAATCGAGAGAGTGACATTGACGTGTACACTACTCTGCATAAGATGGACAGCTGGGGGGGGCTGCTGTGTAGCACGGGGGCTCAGCTAGGTGCTCTGTGATGCCTGCAGGGTGGCGTGGGGAGGGGATGTGTGTATACATATGGCTGATTCACTCTGCTGCACTGTGGAAACCTAACACAACATTGTAATTATATTTCAGTTAAAAAATAAATGCACTACTCATAAAAGAAACCCTCATAAAAGCAAAATGGTAACTTCTAAAGGGAATGTTTTAATCTAAATAATAAAGTTTAAAAAGAATAAAAAAAACAAAAAGGGCCAGGGAAACCCATTCTGGTAAAACAGGCTAGGGAATTCCCTGGCATCCTGTGGTTAGGACTCCGTGTTTTCCCTGCTGGGGCCTGGGTTCGAACCCTGGTCAGGAACCTAAGATCCCGCGAGCTGAACAGCTCAGTCAAAATGCAAAACAACAGTAGCAACCACAAAGCGACATCCCCCAACCAAAACAGGCTTAATGAATGCCATGGAGCCCCCAGCTTGCGGGACTCCTCACCCCCTCAACTGTCCACCAAGCGTGTGTCACTCGGGCCCTCTTGACAAGCTGACCTCTCTCTGTTCCTCAAGGACTCTTCTGAATACTGAAGGGCTAATTGCACTGCGTCTCTGAAGTTTTGAGCTTTAATGCCCAGCATCCTCGACCTTTCAGGAGCGTTATTGCCATTCATTGTATTTCTGAAATCCACAAGAAGATTTTCCAAGCTGGTAGTGCTTAGATTCCACACACGGGCACACAGACACAGATGCACACTCAGACACACAGGCCCGCACCCCAAAGCCCCAAAATAAGGCCTCTTAAAGGTCCTGACCTCTAACTCCTACCTGAGAAGTAGTGCTGGTCATCCGGCGGCATACGCTGATCTTAGGAGTCATCGATGCTCGTGAACCGTCCCCTTTAAGATGCACATGCCGCGGGGCGTTGGCCGCACAGTATCTCTTCTCCTGCTGCAAAGGCAAAGGGCAGGCTCCAAGAGTCGCCTCCGAGTGGTCCTGCCCCCCAGCCCTATGGTGCGGCTGCCCTGAGGCCCTCAGCCCCCGTGAAGGAGGGCATGCTTCCAGATGTGATTGTTCAGCTTGCGTAGCCAGACTTTCCTAACGGGGTGCCCTTCCCTTGAGTCTTATTAAGAAACTGAACACGCACGGGAAAAGGCATGCGAGTGTGCACATTTTGGTTTTGAAATTCTCCTAGGGCAGAGGGGGAGTGACTCCTCTTAGATCTTCTGATTAGGACCCAAATAGCTTTACCTGAAGGGCTCACGGGGGCGGACAGAGGATTCTGTCTCCTTAAGGGTGGGAACTCGGGGAAAATGAATAGAACTCCCTGGAGGGTGTGTGTCAGCCTGTTTCTTCTCATTTCTTTCTATCTTTTTTTAAGGCAGGCAGTCTGCTTGTCCTGATAGTATACATACGCAGATGCAGCATAGAGACTTCGAGATGCATTTCTTCTTGTTTTCCCCCAAACCTCTCATACAAAGAAGGCATATAAACAGACAAAAGATGGGTTGGGACAATTCAGCTCTAAATATTTACTGAGTGTCTCCCTTGTTCCAGGCCCAAGAGTCCCCAAACTCCAGTTTCCCCCTCCTCTTATTTTCAGTATCATTTTTGAAACCTTGTCTCTCAACACATATCCATGGATTGTCTCACTTGGATATAGGGCACACCTTCAACTCAAAATATCTAAAATAGATCTGATCATTGCTATCAAGAACTAATACATCCAGCACTTCCCTGATGACCCAGTGGCTAAGACTCTGTGATCCCAAAGCAGGGGGCCCAGTTTCAATCCTTGGTCAGGGAATTAGATTCCACATGCAGCAACTAATTCTTCCCACGCCACAACAAAAGATCCTGCATGTTGCAACCAAGACCTAGGATAGCCAAATACATTAATAAATATTTTTAAAGAACTAGGACTTCCTTGATGGTCCAGCAGTTAGGAATCCGCTACTAATGCAGGGGATCTGGGTTCCATCCCGGGTCTGGGAAGATTCCACAGGGTGTGGGGAGCTATGCCCGTGGGCCACAAGTACTGAAGCCCTGGAGTCCGTGCTCTGCGACAGAAGCCACAGCCGTGAGCAGTCTGCGCACCATAGCTGGAGAGTAGTCCCGACTTTCCGCAGCTAGAGAAAGACGGAGAACAGCAGTGCAGGCCCCCGGCAGCCAAAAATAAAAGGAACCTAAATCCTTTTTTTGGTGTACCTGGCACTGTTATTCTGCTTGTCACAAGGACTCAGTGTTTCTGAAATACCTCCGACACTTCCCTTTCCCCCTTTTTTGGAGGGGTGGTCTTTTGCAACCCTTCCTGAATCAACTGCTTTTAGGTTTCTTTCATCATTTGCAATCATTTTTTCCTAGTTTATTTGGAGAGCTTGTCAGTTCCTGCTCTAATATTCATGCTCTTGTGCCATCCCCTTGCTTGTGTATGGACTGGACTTAGTTAACTTGCTTCTAATGAAGGGACGTTGGCAACAACGATAGCCGGCCCCTTTCCAGATGAGGCTCTAAGAGCTGGTGACTTCTGTCTTGCTGACACACTCTTCTTGTTTGCGTGCTCTGGTGAAGGAAGGTGCCCTATGAGAGAGGCCCGAGAGGGTCAGAACCGGGGGATGACCTCCAGACACAGCCAGGGAGGAAATGCAGCCCCCAGGCCAACGGCTCATGACATGAGTGAGCTTGGAAGCCGAACCTTCCCCGGTCGAAACTTGTGATAAGACTGCAGCTCCCAGCTGATGCCTCGACTTCGGCCTTGTGAGAGATTCTATGCAGAAGATGTAGCTAAGCTGTGCCTGGATTCCCAACTCACACAAACTGTGACTTAAGAAATGTGTGTGTGGGACTTCCCTGGGTACCGGGGGTGGGAATCCACCTGCCAATGCAGGGCACTCGGGTTCCCTCCCTGGTCGGGGAGGATGCTGCGTGCCGCAGAGCGAGTAAGCCTGTGGCCACAGCTGCTGAGCCCCACTCTGGAGCCCTCAAGCCCCGACGACTGTGCCTGCTTGCCGCAACCACTGAAGCCTGTGCGCTCGGGGGCCCGAGCCCCACAAGAGAAGCTGCCACAGAGATGGGCAGCCCGCGCACTGCAGCTAGAGAAAGCACATGTGCAGAAACGAAGACCCAGCACAGCCATAAATAAATATAGAAAGAGAAGTTGGGTGTTGTTTTAAGTCCCTGAGTTTTGAGGTAACGTGTTACACAGCAGTAACTCACTAACATCGTACTGAGCTGATAGTCTGTTTCCTAGTAGGAACTGTGTGGAGAATGCTCTCTTTCAGACCCGAAAGACAAGTTACGTAACAGTAACAACAGCGGAACTCTGCAGATCTGTCCAGGGTAGGGTTTTGCGCCTGGAATCTCGCGGTTGCTTCAGTATAGTTTCTGTGGTGCTGACTACACTAGCATCTTGGAAACAAAGCTGAAACAGCCTGACACTTCTTTGAATTTTTCAAAGGCATCTGGAATGACAGGATCACTCCTGAATCAGCCCACTTGTGTATATAGATACATTTATTTGCTTATGAAAAATATTGTGAAAGTTTAAAATCAATGATCCTGGGAAAGGAAAAAAAAATCACAAATGATAGGGGTCAAATATATGGAATGTGTGTGGGATAAACTAGAATCAGTTCAATATCTATAGTTCCCTAAGAAAATGTCCCTACTTGGAGAAAAAATATGTATATATATTAATTCAAGTAATTATTTGATATCATGGTGACAGATAAGTAAATTTAATGGTGTTCTGAATTCAACTGCTTTTCCTCACTGTGTTTTATCAGGTTGTTTTGAATGTTGTAAATGGGCCAAGTCAGCTTCATGAACAACTTTAGCTAGATTACAGTCGTTTGTGGGGTTCTACACTTGGGAATGGGCTTCCCTGGTATCTCAGCTGGTAAAGAATCTGCTTGCAATGCAGGAGACCCCAGTTTGATTCCTGGGTGAGGAAGATCCCCTAGAGGAAGGCATGGCAACCCCCTCTAGTATTCTTGCCTGGAGAATGCCCATGGATAGAGGAGCCTGGCAGGCTGCCGTCCGTGGGGTTGAAAAGAGTTGTACAGGGCTGAGTGACACCCACACGCTTGGGAACACAAATTCTGATGTATAGATCTTTGATTATTTAAAATTTTGCCCAGTCATAACAGTTTTGCTCAAGGTAAAGTCAACAGAGAAGTAGGGGGAAAAAAAAGACCTCTTTGTGAGAAGCATAGAGGATGTGGAGGACAGTGGTACCAGAGTAAAGATGGAACCAGGGCGTGAAAGAGGGTTTATTCTACAGATGGATCCAACTGAAGACAAGTATATGTCTTTACTGGGACTTTAATGCTTGGAGGAAGAATATCTAATCTTGGAAAATAATTCAGAACATTTTTGAGTGGTGGAAATAGAACATAACATTGGAAAAGACAATAAGAAAAAGACGCTCATCTCTTTAGGAGCCTCTTTATTAATAAATGTTTGCATCAACAGGCATTCCCAGGTGGCGCTGCTGGCCGGGAATATGCCGGCAAATGCAGGAGATGCAAGAGATGCTGCTTCAATTCCTGGGTCAGGGAAGTTAGGTTTCTTTATCTCATGGCTCTTTCCCTTCACTGTGGTTCTCTGTGCATTCCAAGTATCCAGTATTCCTTCCAGCAAACATGTCTATGTATTAGGCGAATCCTGAGCACGATGTCCTAGTCCTTGTACTCTGGTCTGATTGTGATTTCTTAGCAATGAGTCATAAATGTCAAAGAGATTTCTAGCACTCACCATTTTTATGTTCTTTCCTCTTCTTTCTGGGTGCAGAGCTAGGTTACATTCCCCAGACTCCCTTGCAGTTAGTCGGGGCTAAAGGCTAGAATGCAGTCTGTTTTCAGGACTGGCTCAAATGGACCCCTCTCCTGTGTATGTATATATATTTGATCACACCAAGCAGTTTTCAGGATCTTTGTTCCCCGACCAGGGATTGAGCGACTAGACTGCCAGAGAAGTCCCTAATATTTATCTTTGCGTTCTGGTATTATCTTGTCCTCACAGACGCTAAACCCTTTCTGAATGCCCTAGCTGTTTCTTCAGCCTCCGCATGGCCGCCTTCATCTCCTGGTTCCTCAGGGTGTAGATCAGGGGGTTCAGCAGAGGGGAGATGACAGTGAAGGTCACAGAGACGGCTTTATCGGTGGGGAGGGCGGAGAAGGGCCGGGCGTAGACGTAGATGCAGGGCACAAAGTGGAGAGTGACCACCGTGATGTGGGCGGTGCAGGTGGAGACGGCCTTCCCCCGGCCCTCCCCGGAGTGCGACCTCAGCATGGTCAGGATGACTGTGTAGGAGATGAGGAGGAAGAAGAATATGAACCAACTGACTAAGCCATTGTTGGAAATCATCAGGAGCTCAAGGACCGCAGTGTCCGCGCAGGCGAGTGTGAGGACCTGGGGGACGTCGCAGTAGAAAGTGTCCAGGACGTTGGGTCCGCAGAAGGGCAGCGGCAGCAGGAGGCAGATCTGCACGATGGAGTGGACGAAGCCCCCCGCCCAGGAGGCCGCGATGAGGGCAGTGCAGCGCCCCCGACTCATGATGGTCAGATAGTGGAGAGGTCTTGAGATGGCCACGTAGCGGTCAAAGGCCATCACAGAGAGGGAAAAGACATCCGCTCCCCCGAGCAGGTGGAAGAAGAACATCTGAGAGATACAGCCATTGAAGGAGATGGTCTTCCTCTCTGACAGCAGATCCGCCAGGACCTTAGGAGCTGTGATGGAGGAGAAGCAGATGTCAAGCACCGACAGGTTACGGAGCAGGAAGTACATGGGGGTGTGGAGACGGGAGTCCCAGGTCACCGCGACCATGATGAGCAGGTTTCCCAGCAGAGTGGTCAGGTACACCAGAGACAAAAAGGTGAACAGGACCCAGCCGAGCTCTCGGGACTGGGTGATGCCCAGGAAGACAAATTCCGTCACTCTGGTGTAATTTCCCTGATCCATGGCTCGTGCATTCTTTTTCAGGAATACCTCTGGAAGAAATAACAGCACGGTTAAAGCATGTATTAGGAGGTCTACCCTTGTCTTTTCTGTCACTTGGGTCCGGCGTTGGCCTGGGAAGTGCTTTATTTTCTGTGCAGGCTCGGTGCCTGCGATTCTCGATGCCATCGTGAGGGAGATGAGCCACGTTTCCGATGACAGTCGTCTGAGCAGGTCGGTTCTATCGCTGCGGCCACTGAAACCCAGGGGACAGCTCTGTGAACCTATTCACTTCTACACTTACTGTAACACGTGACACTGCAATAATAAAGAGTAAGCATACATTTTAGGACACGTAAAGAGTTTGGGTTCTCAAAAGACAGCACTATGAGAATTAACAGAACCCTCAAATGGAAGAAGACATTTACGATACTTACAGCTGAGGAAAGATTGGCATCCAGAGTATGTAAACAACTCCTACAAATCGGTAAAAGGAGACAGATGAGCAAACCAGAAAAGGCCAAAGACAGGAACCAAAACTTCACTGAAGGGCTTTTCCTGGTGGCTCCGTGGCGAGGCGTCTGCCTGCCAGTGCAGGAGAGACGGGTTTGCTCTCCGGTCGGGGAAGAGCCGGCTCGCCGTAGAGCAGCTCAGCCCGTGAGCCCCAAGCATCGAGCCTGTGCTCCAGAGCCCGGAGCCGCAACTGCTGAGCCCATGAGCCGCAACTGCTGAGCCCATGAGCCGCAACTGCTGAGCCCATGAGCCGCAACTGCTGAGCCCATGAGCCGCAAGTACTGAGCCCATGAGCCGCAACTGCTGAGCCCATGAGTCGCAACTGCTGAGCCCATGAGCCGCAACTGCTGAGCCCATGAGCCGCAACTGCTGAGCCCATGAGCCGCAAGTACTGAGCCCATGAGTCACAACTGCTGAGCCCGTGAGCCGCAACTGCTGAGCCCATGAGCCGCAAGTACTGAGCCCATGAGCCGCAACTGCTGAGCCCATGAGCCGCAAGTACTGAGCCCATGAGCCGCAACTGCTGAGCCCATGAGCCGCAAGTACTGAGCCCATGAGCCGCAACTGCTGAGCCCATGAGCCGCAACTGCTGAGCCCATGAGCCGCAAGTACTGAGCCCATGAGCCGCAACTGCTGAGCCCATGAGCCGCAAGTACTGAGCCCATGAGCCGCAACTGCTGAGCCCATGAGTCGCAACTGCTGAGCCCATGAGCCGCAAGTACTGAGCCCATGAGCCGCAACTGCTGAGCCCATGAGCCGCAACTGCTGAGCCCATGAGCCGCAACTGCTGAGCCCATGAGCCGCAAGTACTGAGCCCATGAGTCGCAACTGCTGAGCCCGTGAGCCGCAACTGCTGAGCCCATGAGCCGCAACTGCTGAGCCCATGAGCCGCAAGTACTGAGCCCATGAGTCGCAACTGCTGAGCCCGTGAGCCGCAACTGCTGAGCCCATGAGTCGCAACTGCTGAGCCCATGAGCCGCAAGTACTGAGCCCATGAGTCGCAACTGCTGAGCCCATGAGCCGCAACTGCTGAGCCCATGAGCCGCAACTGCTGAGCCCGAGCCCCCTGGAGCCCAGTGCTCCACGGCAGGAGAAGCCGCCGCCAGGGGGAGCCCTCACGCCACAGCAGCTAGAGAAGCCTGCGCAGCAAGAAAGGCCCAGCACGGCTGAAATGATAAATGCAAACTTATTAGAAAAAAATTCACAACCGAGTATCCAGAAGTGGATTCAGCTTCATTAGTTACCAGGTGAATGCAAATTAAAATCACAGCAAGAAACTGCTGTTCATACAGAAAATGGCTAAGTTAGAAAACATGAAAAGTAACAAGTGATGGTGAAGCTCTGGGACAGTTGGAACCCTGCTGGTGCGGTGTACAATAACCATTTTGCCGTTTGATTATATCTGCTAATACTGATCTCTACATCTTTATTAGCTATTACTTTAAGACAAACATCTATATGTATCTCTCTGTCATCTTTTTACTTATCTCCATCTTAAGAACAATCTATTCCGTTCTTATGACACTTGGACATATGTCTACTGAAAGACATATTCTAGAATATTCATAGCACTGTTTATAATTGCCTGAAACTGGAGAATGACATAAATACCCACTAACAGTGAAAAGATAAATTGTTAAATTCACACACTGCTACGTAGCAGTGGGAAAGATCTCACTGCGTGTAACAACATAGACGAATCTCACAAATATGTTGAGCCAAATGATCCAGGCACAAAAGATACACACACTCTCAGTTTGTTCATGTAAAAAACCAAGATGTACAAAAGGGAACATGAAGCAGACTTTTGAGGTGCTGATAACATTCTGTTTCTTTGATCTGGGTGCTTGTTGCAAAGATATATTCAGCTTGTGTGGAAATTCATCAGACTCCAGGCTTATGTACATTTTTCTATATGTATGTACATTGTACTTCAGTAAAATGTTAAAAAATATAAACATACAGTAATGACTTTATAATATTTTAGTCTCATGTGTAATGACTGAATTTCATTTCAAGGAAAATTTAATTGACTACTCAGGATGATTCCCGGGAGAAGGAAATGGCAACCTGCTCCAGTATTTTTGTCTGGGAAATGCCAAGGACAGAGGAACCTGGAGAGCTACATACAGTCCATGGGGTCACAAGTCAGACATGCCTTAGTGACTAAACAACAACATTTTCATAATTATTATCTTATAACAAATACACTTATAGCCTTTATCAAATAGAACCTGAAAATTATCTTATCTTTCTCTCAGTTGTCTACTTTGAAAAGTAAAAGTGAAAGTGAACTTGCTCAGTCGTGTCCGACTCTTTGCGACCCCATGAATCGCAGCACGCCAAGCCTCCCTGTCCATCACCAACTCCCGGAGCTTACTCAAACTCATCTCCATCGAGTTGGTGATGCCATCCAACCATCTCACCCTCTGTCATCCCCTTCTCCTCCTGCCCCCAATCTCTCGCAGCATCAGGGTCTTTTCCAATGAGTCAACTCTTCACATGAGGTGGCCAAAGTATTGGAGTTTCAGCTTCAGCATCAGTCCTTCCAATGAACACCCAGGACTGATCTCCTTTAGGATGGACTGGTTGGATCTCCTTGCAGTCCAAGGGACTCCCAAGAGTCTTCTCCAACATCACAGTTCAAAAGCATCAATTCTTCGGCGCTCAGCTTTCTTCACAGTCCAGCTCTCACATCCATACATGACCACTGGAAAATCTATAGCCTTGACTAGATGGAACTTTGTTGGCAAAGCAATGTCTCTGCTTTTTAATATGCTATCTAGGTTGGTCATGGCTTTCCTTCCAAGGAGTAAGGAGCTTTTAATTTCATGGCTGCAATCACCATCTGCAGTGATTTTGGAGCCCAAAAAATAAAGTCTGACACTGCTCCCACTGTCTCCCCATCTATTTCCCATGAAGTGATGGAACCAGATGCCATGATCTTAGTTTCCTGAATGTTGAGCTTTAAGCCTGCTTTTTCACTCTCCTCTTTCGCTTTCATCAAGGGGCTTTTTAGTTCCTCTTCACTTTCTGCCATAAGGGTGGTGTCATCTGCATATCTGAGGTTATTGATATTTCTCCCAGCAATCTTGATTCCAGTTTGTGCTTCTTCCAGCCCAGTGTCTCTCATGATGTACTCTGCATATAAGTTAAATAAGCAGGGTGATAACATACAGCCTTGACATGCTCCTTTTCCTATTTGGAACCAGTCTGTTGGTCCATGTCCAGTTCTAACTGTTGTTTCCTGACCTGTATACAGGTTTCTCAAGAGGTGGATCAGGTGGTCTGGTATTCCCATCTCTTTCAGAATTTTCTAGTTTATTGTGATCCACACAGTCAAAGGCTTTGGCATAGTCAATAAAGCAGAAATAGATGTTTTTCTGGAACTCTCTTGCTCTTTTGATGATCCAGCAGATCATCACTTGCTGGCGATAGAAGTAAGGTCCAATGCTGTAAAGAGCAATATTGCATAGGAACCTGGAATGTTAGGTCCATGAATCAAGGCAAATTGGAAGTGGTCAAATAGGAGAAGGCAAGAGTGAATGTCAACATTCTCGGAATCAGTGAACTAAAATGGACTGGAATCGGTGAATTTAGCTCAAATGACCATTATATCTACTATTGTGGGTAGGAATCCCTTAGAAGAAATGGAGTAGCCATTATGGTCAACAAAAGAGTCCAAAATGCAGTACTTGGATGCAATCTCAAAAACGACAGAATAATCTCTGTTCGTTTCCAAGGCAAACCATTCAATATCATGGTAATCCAAACCTATACCCCAACCAGTAACGCTGAAGAAGCTGACGTTGAAAGGTTCTATGAAGACCTACAAGACCTTTTAGAACTGACATCCAAAAAAGACGTCCTTTTCATTATAGGGGACAGGAATGCAAAAGTAGGAAGTAAAAAAACACCTGGAGTAACAGGCAAATTTGGCCTTGGAGCATGGAATGAAACAGGGCAAAGGCTAATAGAGTTTTAGCAAAGACTAATAGAGTTTTGCCAAGAGAGAACGCATTGGTCATAGAAAACACCCTCTTCCAACAACACAAGAGAAGACTCTACACATGGACATCACCAGATGGTCAACACTGAAATCAGATTGATTATATTCTTTGCAGTCAAAGATTGAGAAGCTCTATACAGTCAGCAAAAACAAGACTGGGAGCTGACTGTGTCTCAGATCATGAACTGCTTATTGCCAAATTCAGACTTAAATTGAAGAAAGTAGGGAAAACCACTAGACCATTCAGGTATGGCCTAAATAAAATCCCTTATGACCATACAGTGGAAGTGAGAAATAGATTTAAGGGACTAGATCTGATAGACAGAGTGCCTGATGAACTATGGATGGAGGTTTGTGACACTGTACAGGAGACAGGAATCAAGATCATCCCCATGGAAAAGAAATGCAAAAAGGCAAAATGGTTGTCTGAGGAGATCTTACAAATAGCTGTGAAAAGAAGAGAAGCAAAAAGCAAAGGAGAAAAGGAAAGAAATTCCCATTTGAATGCAGAGTTCCAAAGAATAGCAAGGAGAAATAAGAAAGACTTCCTCAGCAATCAATGCAAAGAAATAGAGGAAAACAACAGAATGGGAAAGACTAGAGATCTCTTCAAGAAAATTAGAGATACCAAGGGAACATTTCATGCAAAGACGGGTTCGATAAAGGACAGAGATGGTATGGACCTAGCAGAAGCAGAAGATAGTAAGAAGAGGTGGCAAGAATGCACAGAAGAACTGTACAAAAAAGATCTTCATGACCCAGATAATCTAAATGGTGTGATCACTTACCTAGAGCCTGACATCTTTGAATGTGAAGTCAGATGGGCCTTAGAAAGCATCACTTCGAACAATGCTAGTGGAGGTGATGGAATTCCAGTTGAGCTATTTCAAATCGTGAAAGATGATGCTGTGAAAGTGCTGCACTCAATTTGCCAGCAAATTTGGAAAACTCAGCAGTGACCACAGGACTAGAAAAGGTCAGTTTTCATTCCAATCCCAAAGAATGCTCCAACTACCGCACAGTTGCACTCATCTCACATGGTAGTAAAATAATGCTCAAAATTCCCCAAGCCAAGCATCAGCAATACGTGAACCGTGAATTTCCAGATGTTCATGCCGGTTTTAGAAAAGCCAGAGCAACCAGAGATCAAATTGCCAACATCCACCATCTACTTTAGCTCTTCCCAAATTCTTGTCTTATGCAGTTACCCTGCTGTAGTTCTTTCTCTGATTCTGGTTTTAATTCCTGTATTCCCCCATCTCCACCCCTTTTGCTTTTCTAATCTTAGAAAGTCTTATAAATTAGTTGCTCAGTCATGTCTGACACTTTGCAAATCCATGGACTGTAGCCCGCCAGGCTCCTCTGTCCATGGGATTCTCTAGGCAAGAATACTGGAGTGGGTTGCCATTTTCTTCTCCAGATCTTAGGAAAGAAATCCTTTAAAGAGCACAGTTCCCCAGGTAGCATTCTCCTTTTATTCACACAGAAAAATAAGATAAGAACCCCTTTTCATTTCATTGCCATTAGTGCTTGTTGTTTACGTCAACAACATGGAGTGATAAGAATAATGTTATTGATAAGAATAAATGTTCAGAATCATGATCACGGAAAATTTCAGCTCTCAAGAATCCTAATATTCCCCACAATAACTATGTACCATAACCAATGGAGAAATCATCCTCAAAGCCTTTGGTTTATCCGGAACATAGAAATATTTCAGTTGATGATAGCATCTTGTTCTAGAATCTTTCTTTCGAATATTGGAGGGATAAGTGAATGGTTTTCAAATTTTCTGCTCAGGAAACCACTGTGACAAGATTAACAGCTTCTCTGTCAACTCTTCTCCCTTCCTTCTTGCTCCTGTTTTTCTTCCTTATTTCTATTTTCTTTCCGACCTCTATATTCCATTTCCGTGGCTGTATTAGGGTTCCCTAGAACCGCAATACAGAGCCAATAAGATCTGTATTTATATCTGTATCCATCACGTATATGGGGCTTCCCTGGTGGCTCAGTTGGTAAAGAATCCGCCTGCAAAGCAGGAGGCCCCCGTTTGATTCCTGGGTCGGGAAGATCCGCTGGAGAAGGGATGGGCTCCCCACTCTGGTATTCTTGGGCTTCCCCCGTGGCTCCCGCCTGCAGTGCGGGAGACCTGGGTTTTCTTTTTTTTTTTCCCTTCCTCCATATACCATTTCCATGGCTGTGTTAGGGTTCTCCAGAAACAGAACCAGTGAGATCAGTATTTATATTTGTATCCATCATATGAATATATGCATATATGTACATACATATATACACATATGCACATTTAGTGAAAGAGAATTATTATGCGAAATTGGCTGATGCTGCTATGGATGCTGAGAAGTCCCTCAGTCTACCTTCTGCAAGCTGGAGACCCAGGAGAGCTGATAGTGGAATTCAGTCCTAATTCAACAACCTGAGGACTAGAAGAGCCAATGGTATAAAATGATGAGATGGCCGAACTCGAGCTGTGAGGCCAAAATAAGGGGTCCAAGGACTTCCCTGTCCATCCAATGGCTAAGATGCCACACTTCCACTGCCAGGGGCATGGGTTTGATCCCTAGTCAGGGAATTAAGATCCCACATGCTGCACTGTGTGGCCAAAAATAAATAATAAAATGGAAACTGGAAAATTTTTTTCTTTTCTCTTTTTCTCTTTTTTTCTTAAAAAAAAAAAAAAAAAACAGAATGGGGGTTACATTTTTCCTTCCTCCACCTCTTTTGTTCTATTGGGGTCTTCAACAGGTGGGGGGATATCCACCTACTGGGGACGGGTGACTAATCTGATTTACTGAGTCCCCAAATCCAAATGCTAATCTCATCTGAAACAGCCTCTCAAACACAACCAGCAACCAGCTTTAATCTGAATCCTTGCGGCCAGTCCAGTTGACACATAAAAGTAGTCATCATAATGACATTGAGGAAATGGTGACTCTAACAAGATCCTCTCCTGAAGGCATTTACAGTTAAGACAAGAAGCGTGTTGCAGCTTGTGGAATCGGCAGAAAGAAAAGTGAGGCGGTACAAAATCACTGGGAGATATATGAAAAAGCGTCCCACTTGGACATAGAATACTTGCAAACTTGTCCAAGAGGCCTGCTGGGATAGTGTCACACTCCACACTCCCATTTTGGATGCACCTTTGTGGATCATCTGGAGCATTTATGCAGTTTGGGATTGACCACGTCCTAGCTGGTCTGACCTTGGGCAGGTTACTCAATAGTAGTACCAAACTCATGAGAAATACATGTGAGGTTCATAGGACGTGAATTAGAGTCAGTTCTCAGCCTGCATCACTCGAATTGATTTACAATATGGTGACAATTGGCCATGAACTTAGGCAAACTCTGGGAGATGGTGAGTGACTGGGAAGCCTGGCATGCTACAGTCCGTGGGGTCTCAAAGAGTTGGACACGACTTGGCGACTAAGACCTACCTCATAAGCAGGGTTCTTCTAAGGGGGAGGTGAGACCGCATGTCTGTTTGGCAAACTAGAAGCTGTTGAGGAACCTGAGTTGCCAGTGACTACCCTGTCTCACCAGCTTCAGGCGCATGCTGCTTCCTTACGCAAGCCAGGTCCCTTTTGGGGACTTGACCGAGAGTAGGTCACCTTGCCACCAACACTGTGATTCAAAGCCCTCTTCCCAGCACTTTGGAATAAATGTAAAATGCCATTTATCCTCTAGGGAAGTTTTTCTTTTTTTTACACAACAATTTAAACTAAGGCATATGTTAAAAAAAAATCAGAGTATTATATCCCACACTTGCTTATAACCATAGGTAAGTTTATCTCTGTATGCAGTCGTAAATATAGGTATTTATATTAAAAAATCTTTACAGAAAGAAAATAAACTATAACCCTCACTTTGAAACCCAGTCATCTGGATATTTGGCCTCGGGGTGGGGTGGGGTGGGATGGGGTGGGAGTCAAGACAGCTTTCAAGGTTTCAGCATTATAGAAATGTTAGCAGAATGTTAGCAGTTAGCACTGCTTTGCTAATTTTTTTCTTGCTCTTTGTGAATATTTATGTTCATTTTATTGCTTCTAAAACCCGTCATATCCATGTGAAATAAATATCATTATCCTGTTCTTATAGATGAGGAGACTGAGGAACAGAAAGATTAAGTAATTTGGTCAAGATCTCACTGCTGGTAGATCCATGTCTACCATCCATGTCTCCAACCAAGATTTGTCTTAATCCAAAGACTGATGCTATTAACTACTGAAACTATACTTTTTCCTGGTGTTGATCAGCCCTTCTCAGAAAATCCTGCAGAGAAAAAAAATCTTTTGCAAAACAAGTGAAAGTAGAATGTGGATGTAAGGTGGTGAAGGTAGAAGCTGGCACACAGTGAGTGAAAAGTTTGACTGAAAGTAACTTACATGAGAGGATGTCATAGTGACTTGGAAAAAAGTGCAGAGTTTGATAAGCAGACTTTGCATTGTTCAGAGGTACCTTCACCAGGAACCTCCCTCAGTCACATAGTGCTCCAATGTAAGGCGCAGAAATGAGTTCCCAGTAGCATAACCTCAAACATAAACTCCTCCTGAAAATCATGAATCTTGTGGGTCCCTAAGAATGCTGTCTTTGTTCAGAGTGAGAAGGATGCTTTGAAACTGTAAGATCATCACATTGCATTGAAACACAGGCACAGGAGCAGGGTAGTGGATAAAGAAATACAATTGGGGGGAGGGGTAAATTCAGAGTTTGGGATTAACATATACACATTACTATATATAAATTAGATAACCAACAAGGAGCTACTGGATAGCACTGGGAACTAAATATTTTGTAATAATCTATAAGGGAAAAAAATCTGAAAAAGAATATATATATATACATATATATATATATATATGTAGAAATGAATCACTTTGCTATACACCTGAAACTAACACAGCATTGTAAATCAACTATACTTCAATCAAAAAAAGAAAAAAGAAATATAATTTTTTGTGTTTTTACAAGGTTAAAATGATCATGAAGTTTTCTTAGAAATCACCCCCAAGGGGAGCATCCTTTGGAAATAGCTTATCAGACACCTTTGCGTCTGCAAACTCAGGTTACCTGCCAGCTCAGTTTCCTACGAAGCGTGCTTCCCTGCTCCCTACATGGAGTTGAATCTCAGAGAGGCCCCCCCGTCACAATTTTCTCTTTTCCTGTGTTGAAAAGCATCTAGTCTTGATTGAATCCATCCAGATTTTAGGAACATTATTCATATACAGTAGCACACAAGAGTACAGATTAGCTAGCTGTTAAAGCACCTTACTCAAAGCTTTCCAAATTCCATTCCCAGCCTAGAAGCAAAGCTGGCCAGAGTGCATATACTGAATTAGGAACTGCTGTCTTGGAGAGCACTTTTTCCAAGGCTGTCGCCTCCAGAGAGCTGGGGTATCAGCACCTTCTCAACTACCTTGAAAACAATTCAAATCTCAACATCTTACCAAGTAAAAATGTCTCATGTCCTTGGAGCCACCTGACCTTCTATTTTGCAAGCCCCAATTTCCTTTTTCCTAATAGTGAAAAGCTACCACTTTTCTTGGCTTCATTAAGAGTTTGCTTTCACTAAGAATATTCTACATCCTTACACCATTTCTGAAAGTCAGCAGTTTTTCAGTTTTAGTTCACATCTCCCAGCACTAATTGACTGACTCAATCTCCAAGGGAAAAATCAATCTTCTTTTGATGCTCCAGCTGCATCTTAGAAGTTGATTCTGGGGAAATTCTACGTTTCCTGGACAGCCTACCTCAAGGCTAGTGATTTTGCTGTTTTTCCTTCAGGTGGGAAATGGCAACCTTGGGAAATCACATCATCTTGTCTCTTCCGTGTTGCCACGCAGCACCTTGGCCACCTCTATTAGTCCCCCAGCCACAGGCTAATCAAGGAATCCGCAGTGGGAACGTTGTTGGATATGAATGCAGAAGCTAAGTGGCCAATTCAGTGGTGTTCTTGTGGGACTCATTAAAGGGTCACCAAGCCCTCTTTCTCTCTCTCCGTCTCCCTCATCCCTGCTCTGACCCATCTCACAGGCACCTGCAGAGACACTAGTGAACATCCAGGTCATATCCTTTTCTCTAGAGGAAGCACGTGAGATAGTGTGTTCCCTCCTTGGCTTAGGAAGAAAACGTTCTCTAAAACCACACCATGGATCACGCTACTTTCTTCCTCAGCAAAATTGGTTTGCTTGCCGTCAGCTTCGAAATGAAACTTAAGTAAAAGGGCAACAATAGAAAAACCAAAGCTCTGTGGCCACAGTCAGGGTGGCTCTCAGAGACCGTATGGCATAGATTATAGATGCAGTTTGTTTTCTCAAAAATTAATTAATTTGGTTGCACCACGTCTTAGTTGCAGCACTGAGGATGTTTGATCTTCATTGTAGCCCGAGGATCTCTTATAGTTGCAGCATTCTGGATTTTTTTTTTTTTTTTTAGTTATAGCATGTGGGATCTTTGGTTGCAGCACATGGTATATTTAGTTGCAAGCATGTAAAATCTTAGTTGTGGCATGTGGGATCTAGTTCCCTGACCAGGGATGGAACCTGGGCCCCCTGCAATGGGAGCACAGTCTTAGCCGCTGGACCACCAGGGAATTCCCTGCAATTTCTGTTTAATGTGACATAATGTCAGCCCTATGTGATTGTTTTAATCTACATCTCTGAGGTCCATGGCTCACTTAGAGCCTAGGGAGGTAGCATGGCGACAGTTCTTGATATTCATCAGTTTAGTTACTTCAGAATTATTTTATGGCATTGGGTTCATGTGTACCCAGAGATGTTTATCATTAAAATGCTTGATTAAAAGGAGTGAGGTAGGAAAGGGTAGTTTGAAAGCTATGTATATGACCTATGGTGGTGAAAGTCACTCAGTCATGTCTGACTCTTTGCGACCCCATGGACTGTAGTCCATGGAATTCTCCAGGCCAGAATACTGGAGTGGGTAGCCTGTCCCTTCTCCAGGGGATATTCCCAATCCAGAGATCCCACATTGCAGCCGGATTCTTTATCAGCTGAGCCACAAGGGAAGCCCATGTATATGACCAGAGTCTGTTAAATTTTCTATGGCTCTTAGCAATAGAGCTTAAGCAATAATAACAACTGGTTTAAATGGGAAAAATGCAGCCCAGCTTGTGACTTTTATGTCATCCAGAGAAACAGTAAATCTTGGTATAATGAGATGCAATTGCTTTCCCCTTCTCCGGAATTATTGAATCAGGTTATATCGTGTTTTTAGACACAGTTGGAGCAAGTGTCAGGGACAATGGAGTGGCTGGGTTCCCTGAGTTCCTGCCCCCTGGGGACTATGCTTCTGCGATGCAGTGACTCACACCATAGGTCCAGTGCCAACGCAGTGATAAAACTCTGATGTGAGTGAGTCACAAGAAGGAAAGGGAAGGATGCATTTGCATGAAATGGGCTATAAAGTGCTTTGTGGTATGCAGTTTTCATAAGCAGTTTCATAAAGAAAAGCTTCAGGAGTCTAGAGACCAGGGCTACCTGATCAATGTTAACAGGACTGTAGGAGTGGTGATGACAAGTATGGATTATTCTTAGAATTTGCAGGCTCGGTTAGTACTGTGAAAAGTTAAAGCTGATTGATCAGGTGGCAGGAAATGACCAAGTGAGCTGGTTAGCTCATGGGTCCTTATGAGGTCAGCCCAGATCCAATGAGGGGTGTGAAGGAAGTCTGTCTTTAAGACTCACTGTGTGTGCTCAACTGGGCAGCCCCATGGACGCAGCCTCTCAGGCTTCTCTGTCCACGGAGTGTTCCAGGTAGGAGTAGTGCAGCAGGTTGCCACGCTCCGCTCCACGATCTTCTCCAGCCGGGGACTGAACCCGAGTCTCCTAGTTGGCAGGCGGACTCTTCAGCACTGAGGCCCCGGGGAGGCCCCCTCAATCCGCACTACCCTTTGGCTAACGAACTCCCTCAGGGCTCTCTTTCATCAGCTTGGGTCTGCCTTCTGGTCTGACCCCTTATCTCTACTCGCAAAGCCAGAGTTTATCTTTGAGCCATTGTCTTCTTTTGCTCTCTTGTGCTATACCGCATCAGCTTCAGGGTAATGCTTCAAGCTGTGTAAATAGGAAGTCCTATTGTCATGCCATTGAATGTCATGCTCAACATTCAGAAAACTAAGATCATGGCATCCAGTCCCATGACTTCATGGTAAATAGACGGGGAAACAGTGGAAGCAGTGTCAGACTTTATTTTTTTGGGCTCCAAAATCACTGCAGATGGTGATTGCAGCCATGAAATTAAAAGACACTTACTCCCTGGAAGGAAAGTTATGACCAACCTAGACAATATATTAAAAAGCAGAGACATTACTTTACCAGCAAAGGTCCGTCTAGTCAAGGCTATGGTTTTTCCAGTCGTCATGTATGGATGCGAGAGTTGGACTGTGAAGAAAGATGAACACCAAAGAATTGATGGTTTTGAACTGTGGTGTTGGAGAAGACTCTTGAGAGTCCCTTGGACTGCAAGGAGGTCCAACCAGTCCACCCTAAAGGAGATCAGTCCTGGGTGTTCATTGGAAGGACTGATGCTGAAGCTGAAATTCCAATACTTTGACCACTGCCGGGAGCCAACACACGAGACCCTACCCATGAAGGCCATGAGGGAGAAAACCTGATGGGCAAGGCGGATCAGGTTTTCAGGGGTTTTGAAAAGCTGCCCCTGGCACTCACCTTAAAGATGATATCTGTCTTTCTGATGCCTGCCTTAATAGACTACTCCCTAATTTCTGTGACATAGGCAGAAGGCCTTCCCCGATCTCTTCCCAAATAAGAATCAATTTAGAACTTTAATCAATAAGTTTCCCAGTTGGTGGTATTTTGTGAGATTATCCAGGGTGAAAGGAGTGTTTCAATTTAAGCTCCTTTGCTGGTAGTTTGTTAGCCAAATGCATTTATGCCCTTGGTACTAATATGCATGATTGCTTATAATATCCTAATCATAAAATAGCATAAAGAACCTGATTGTATAAAAGCCCTAATAGACATAGAGCCTTTTTAAGGGGTAAAGGAGTCCTATTAGAAAACATAAGAAAAATTATTCTATAGGTGGTTATTGGGTTGAGATTTGCTTGCTGTGTTTTGCTTGCTGTGTTTTTGCTTTTAATGTGCTAAGGTTGTGTTCTAGAAACCATTGTTAATATAGTTAAAGATCTAGAGAAATAAGAACTTAGCCCTAGTGTGGTAACCATGAGATGGTTGTTAATTGTCAGCCAGGCGTGCTAGGCAGAAGCTGCCTCACCAAAGTCGCAGAGTCAGTGTTGGGTAAACTTCTTAGATAAACGCAACTGACAACTTTTGCAGAAAGATTAATTTTTATATTAACAAAGATATAATTCTACTCTGTACTATTGCCCTATGAGACTGCTACCTTTCAGTTAAGGTCACCATAAAAATGGAAAATAGGTTTACATTCACCTGACCTGCATAAAATGTTAATAGCCTCAAGGCCAGAAGATCATGTGCTAAGAATTACTATAGAATTGAAAGCAAAAAACATCCTGCGCTCTCTCCCTCTCTCCCTCTCTCCCTCTCTCCCTCTCTCCCTCTCTCCCTCTCTCCCTCTCTCCCTCTCTCCCTCTCTCCCTCTCTCCCTCTCTCCCTCTCTCCCTCTCTCCCTCTCTCCCTCTCTCCCCCCCTCTCTCCCTCTCTCCCCCCCTCTCTCCCTCTCTCCCTCTCCCTCTCTCCCCCCCTCCCCCCCTCCCCCCTCTCTCCCTCTCCCTCTCTCCCTCCCTCCCTCTCTCCCTCTCTCCCTCTCTCCCTCCCTCCCTCTCTCCCTCTCTCCCTCTCTCCCTCTCTCCCTCCCTCCCTCTCTCCCTCTCTCCCTCTCTTCCCCCCCTCCCCCCTCCCTTCTCTCCCTCCCTCCCTCTCTCCCTCTCTCCCTCTCTCCCTCTCTCCCTCTCTCCCCCCGCCCCGTCTCCCCCTCTCTCCCTCTCTCCCTCCCTCCCTCCCTCCACCACTCTCCTCCCCTTCTCTCTCTCTCCCCCTCTCTCCCTCTCTCCCTCCCTCTCTCCGAGGCTGGACCCCGGCAGACCACCTCAAGTGAAGAGTTGACTTATTGGAAAAGACCCTGATGCTGGGAGGGATTGGGGGCAGGAGGAGAAGGGGACGACAGAGGATGACATGGCTGGATGGCATCACCGACTCGATGGAGATGAGTTTGAGTAAGCTCCGGGAGTTGGTGATGGGCAGGGAGGCCTGGCGTGCTGCGATTCATGGGGTCACAAAGAGTCGGACACGACTGAGTGAACTGACTGATTGTCATGCTTAAGTGACATAAAGCTAGAATTTAAAAAAAGCATTATTAATTTATTTGGCTGCACTAGGCCTTAGTGCAGGATCTTTGCTCTTCATTGCAGCATGCAAGATCTTTTTTAGTTGCAGGCATGCAGACTCTTAGTGGCTTGTGGTTCCCCGACCAATGCTGGAACTCCAGGCCCCTGCATTGCGAGTGTGCAGGCTTACCTACCAGGGAAGTTTCAGAAAGCTAGAAATTTTAAGATGATAGCTGCTTTGAATTTAATGTACATTCCCATGTTTTCCACACTATTTTTTCCCCCTAATAATGATTAATATGGGCCATATAGGAGAAGAGTGTAACAGGCTGATGGGGGACAGAATGTGTGTTAGGAAGAGCAAAAAGGATCATATTAAAATGGACCCATTTGTGGTTTTTACTGCATATGGGCAAAGCAGTTAGCTGTAGGAGATTTTTAACTATCTCCTTTATGCTTTCTAAGCTTTCTGCATTTTAGGTAATAAATATATAATAAGTGTAATTTTAAAATAAAGTTATTTTCATTTTGGAAAAGAGAGAAGCACAAATACTAATATAAAAAACAAATAAATAAAATGGACCTGTTTGCCTCTGACTGAGCATTTACTATCTGCCAGGGATTGTGTTTCATATATGCCATCACCTGCTAACCTTCACAACAACTCCAGGAGATCGTATAAGTACGTTTGGATAGGTGAACTGTTACCTGTGAAGGGTTAAAGTGACTCAAGGGACTTCCCTGATGGTCCAGTGGTTAAGAATCTGCCTGTCAAAACAGGGGACATGGGGCTTGACCCCTGATCTGGGAAACTCCTACATTCCGAGGAGCGACTAACCAAGCCTGTGAGCCATGAGTACTAAGCCCACTACCCTGGAGCTCATGCTCTGTAAAAAGAGAAGCCCCTGCTCTGCTTCTCTGCAGGGTAAACTAACTGGAGGGCAGTCCCTGCTCCCTGCAGCTCGGGACAGCCTGCTCACAGCAATGAAGACCCAGCGCAGACAAAGTAAGTAACTAAGAAAGAAAAAAGTTAAACGAACTCAAGATCACACAGTTGATGGGTGGTAGAGGTAGGATTTAGAGCCAGGTTTGTATAATTCTGAAGTTAGAGCTCTCAGCTGCAATGCTTTACTTTTTACGTAGTCCATATTTGCAGACAAAAACGCTAACCTATGCTGCCTCTTCACAAACACTAACAGATTGAAAAATGGACAATCTGCTTAGAGTTTTATCTGTCTTTCTCTCTCTTTCCAGTGGGAAGAATGTAAATCCTATCTGAATTTGGCCCTGGAAAGGTTTGCAACTGAAAACTAGCCCTTGAATAAGGAGAATGGGTTACTCTTTGTGTAGGATCCCTGAGGTTCTGCCTGCCTTTGTCTAAACTTATGAGAGTGTGAATCTGGCATGTCTGGTTCTGCCTAAGGTAAATGCCTTGAGGCCATGATGGGAAATCTTCCCAAGCTTCTTCACTCTGATAGGAATCTAGGGGTACAATCGTTGTGTACCTTTGCGGTGCTGACTAGGTTGGGAGCCCAGATGGAGTTTAGCTCAGCAGCACAAATTCCTTAATCTGTGATAGGCCATATGTATTCATATACGTGTATTTCAGGGGCACTGATCATGAGACCTTTCTAGAAAAGCACTGCGGTTTGGTATGCACAGCTCCAGTATAATGAAGTAAATTGCATTCATATGGTGAGAGCAATGACTGAGTATCTGAGTATCTGAAGACTTCTCTGTGGAATTAACTCGAGATAAGAGCTTGAGCAAATCACTCTATCTTTATTCTTCTATTTACTTTTGAGAAAGGGATTAGATTCAGTCAGTCTCTTCATTTGCCACGTAGCTTTCGTGATTGACACGTGGTCACTTTAGTCTTTGAGTAAAAACACATCAGAAAACGTAATCCTGTAACACTGATACTCTGCTCATCAGAGGCTTGGATTACCAGTAGTCTATTAATTTAAGTTGCAAAATAAAGTGTTGCCTAGTACGTGCAGTTGGTTTATTGACAGTATATTTGAGTATATATATATGACTCTCTGGGAAAAACAATGAAAGGGGTCCTTGCTGATGAAGAAGTTGGAAAGCCTTACTCTACTTCATTACAGAAGGCCCGAGTCTTGCCCTCAGCCTCTGCATGGCCGCCTTCATCTCCTGGCTCCTCAGGGTGCAGGTCAGGGGGTTCAGGACAGGAATGATGACAGCGAAGGTGATGGAGACAGCTCCGTCCGCGGGGCGGGCGGAGAAGGGCCGGGCACAGACCGGCACAAAGTGGAGGCTGGCCACCGAGATGCGGGCGCTGCAGGTGGAGACGGCCTTCCCCGGCCTCCCCGGCGCGGCCCCAGCACGGTCGGGATGACTGCGTAGGCCGCAAGCAGCAGGAGGCAGATCTGCACGATGGGGTGGACGAAGCCCCCGCCCGGGAGGCCGCGATGGGGCGGCGCAGCGCCCCCGGCTCGTGGCGCTCGCGTAGGGCAGGGGCCTGGAGATGGCCACGCAGCGGCCAGAGGCCGTCACCGAGAGGGGGAGATGTCCGCGCCCCGAGGAGGTGGAAGAAACACGTCTGCGCGAGGCAGCCGCGGAAGGCGATGGTCTTTCTCTCCGAAAGGAGGTGCAGCAGGCCCTGGGGGGCGGTGATGGAGGAGAAGCAGATGTCCAGGGCGGAGAGGCTGCGGAGCGGGAAGCGCATGGGGGCTGCAGGCGGGGCTCGCAGCTCACAGTGACCACGATGAGGAGGTTGCCCAGCAGAGTGGTCACGTACACGAAGCATAGAACGAGAAATAGGACCCAGCTCAGGCCTGGGGACTGAGCAAGCCCCAGAAACACAAATTCACTTACTCTGCTACCATTTCGCAGCCCATTGGATCATGTGTCCTCTTCCTGTGTACCCGGGAAAAATGAAAAGTGTTATTTCAGAGAGTGTTCGCCCTAACTTACCAGAGTCAGGTTTAGAGAGTCAGGTATTAGGTCTAAACACTAGTGAGATATTTTACCCGGTGCATATCTGTTCTGGGGTTACGGCTCACATGAGCAAAGTGATCCCTCCTGACACAAGCATGCTTTTAGTTATCGTTTCCCACGCAAATTATAAATATTTCATAAAATGAATACTGTGATGCTCTGCATATACAAGTTCTAAGTATTCAAGATGAAGTGACTACTGTGGCACGAGGCGTATGAAGTTGGAGTCAGCTTGGTGAGTGGCAGTGTCTGATACCACTGAGTTTCCATGAGTGCCTGTTCCATATGACTGAGTTCCCAGGAGGTCCATTTCCCCCCCAGATGATGCCTTATGTAAATGGCTTAAAAACTGTTATCTTTAGGATGGTTCTCTTTGGACTGAGTTCTTAGAAGCACTTCTCTCTTTTTCAAACCGCACTCCGCCCCCCCCCCTCAATTATTTGATTTATTATTTTAAAGAAAATCCCACATTGTACATAAATTTACCTATTACTACTTGATATGCTAACATATAATGATGTATCTACCATGCCATTAGCACACCTGGTACAAAAATGCCTCCCATTTCCTGATACAAATGATACCCAAATGTTGTGATTTCTTAAAAAGTGTTTGTTAGGACTTTCCTGGTGGCGCCGTGGATAAGACTGCCTGCCAATGCAGAGGGCGCGGGTTCCATCCCTGGTCCGGGAAGAGTCCACATGCTAAGGAGCAACTGAGCCACAGCCGCCAAGCCATGGTCTACAGCCTGAGGTCCGAAGCCTAGAGCCATGCCCACAGCAAGAGAAAGCTCGAGAGCAGCAATGAAGACTGACTGTGGCCAAAAATAAAGAAATGAATAAGACATCTTGGCAGTTTCTTAAAATGCTAAACATACACTTACTGTTTAGTCTTATGGCTTTCGAGTTACTACTTTTTTTGGTGTGTGTGTTTGTGTGTGTGTGAATCCTTGAACTGGCCCTTAACTTATTTCTTTGCAGTTTGCCTCCCTTTTCTTGCTATCATCAGAAACAAAGGAAAGGTGAAATACACTCCCCTCCTACTTTCTGGGTATATCTTTCAGTTCCAATGAAGATCTTTCTTTCCACCCTGCTCACTTTCCCTTTAGGTTGTCTTTCCTCTGGGTGCAGTTTTGTCCACAGTCTATTTAGTATGGAAAACTAATAAAGCTGCGAGAGGTCTCATGGCATACAGCAGAGACCTGGGCAACTCTGGCATCCCAAAACCTGTTCAAGTCCCAGATAGACCCTAACTGGTTATGTGAAAATGGACAAGTTGCTTCATCTCTTTGGACTCTGGCTCTGCCCTGGTGTTTAGAAACAGTAGCAACTCCTATATAATTTTTATAAGGATTACATGAACTCACCTATGTAAAACATCAGTACTTCAGCAGGTGTTCAAGCTGGATTTAGAAAGGGTAGAAACATCAGAGATCAAATTGCCAGCATCTGTTGAATCATAGAAAAAGGGAGAATTCCAGAAAAACATCTACTTTCTGCTTCATTAACTACACTAAAGCTTTTGTCTTTGTCTATCACAACAAACTGGATAATTCTTAAAGAGATGGGAATATCAGACCACTTTACCTGTCTCCTGAAACATCTGAACGGAGGTCAAGAAGAAGTAATCAGAGCTGGACATGGAACAATGGACTGGCTCAAAATTGGGAAAGGAGTACGTCAAGGATGTATATTGTCACCCTGCTTATTTAACTTATATGCAGAGCACACTATGTGAAATGCCAGGGTGGATGAATCACAAGCTGGAATCAAGGTTGCCGGGAGAAATATCAACAACCTCAGGTATGCAGATAATACCATTCTAATGGCAGGAAGTGAAGAAGAAGTAAACAACCTCTTGATGAAGGTGAAAGAGGAGACTGAAAAAGCTGGCTTAACACAACTTTCATAAAATGAAGATCATAGCATCCAGTTACATTACTTCATGGCAAATAGATGGGGAAAAAATGGAAACAGTGACAGATTTTATTTTCTTGGGCTCCAAAATCACTGTGGACAATGACTGCAGCCATGAATTTAAAAGATGCTTGCTCCTTGAAGGAAAAGCTATGACCAACTTAGACAGCATATTAAAAAGCAGAGACATCACTTTGCCAACAAAGGTCTGCATAGTCAAAGCTATGGTTTTTCCAGTAGTCATGCATGGATGTGAGAGTTTGACTATAACAAAGATGCCGAGGAATTGATGCTTTGCAGTCAATCTTAAGGGAAATCAGTCCTGAATATTCTTTGGAAGGACTGGTGCTGAAGCGGAAACTCCAATACTCTGTCCACCTGATGCGAAGAACTGACTGAGTGGAAAAGACTCTGATGCTGGGTAGGACTAAAGGCAGGAGTTGAAGGGGATGACAGAGGATGAGATGGTTGAATGGCATCACTGACTTGATGGACATGAGTTTGAGCAAGCTCTGGGAGATGGTGAAGGACAGGGAAGCCTGGTGAGCTGCCATCCATGGGGTTGCAAAGAGTCGGACACGGCTGAGCGACTGAACCACAGCAAAGCATCAGTGGTGGGAGTACTGCCTAGCCCATAATAAGTGTGATTACATGTGTGCTATCTCAAAGAAAAGCTTTAGGTTATGAATTCTCACAGACATACAACTTTTTTTTTTTTTTTCTGGAAGCTTCCCTTTTAAAATTCCTTTTGAAGACATGAAAGTCACATTTGAGAGCTTTATAATAATTATTATTTTAACATTTAAGACTCATGAAATCTTCTATGAAATAAGAATAACTATTGCCTCAGAGGCCAGCCATAGTTTTGTTCTTTTTTTTTTTTTTTAAATAAAATCATTTTATTTTATTTTATTTTTTTTAATATTATTTTATTAGTTGGAGGCCAATCACTTCACAACATAGTTTTGTTCTTTAATCTCTCAGTCCTTTATTTGCTTTTGTGGGATGCCGCGGGCCCATATACCTTCCTATTCTTTAGTTTAAAAAATTTTTTATTTTATATGGAGCATAGTTGATCAGCAATGTAATATTAATTTCAGGTGTTCAGCAAAGTGATTCAGTTATATGTATACTTGTGTCTGCTTCCAAAGTGACTCAGTGGTAAAGAGCCCACCTGTCAATGCAAGAGACGCAAGTTTGATCCCTGGGTCAGAAAGATCCCCTGAAGAAGGAAGCGCACCCCCTCCAGTATTCTCGCCTGGAAAATCCCATGGTCAGAGGATGCTGGCGGGGTACAGTCCACGGGGCTGCAGAGTGGGACACGACTGAGTGTGTGCACGCACACATACGTGTATCTATTCTTTTTCAGATTCTTTCTCCATTAAGGTTATTACAGGGTATTGAGCAGAGTTCCCTGGACTATACAGTAGGTCTTTATCAGTTATCTGTTTTAAATACAACAGGGACACACGACTTCTTTAAATATACTGACCATCTCTTGGAGGAGCTAAACATTTCCCAGAACATATGTTTTACAGCTTCATCAGAACACCCTGCTTTGAGGAAAATAGAAGGCTGTTTCTCTTTCCATGGCAAGCAGAGTGACCCAGAAGGTGGCGGCAGTGTATGGCCTAAGAAGAGAGTTGGCTTGTTTGGGCTTCTGGTGGGATCTCATCTTAGCAGACCAGAGAAGGCTGGGGCATGATGTCTGCATGGAGAATCACAGGTTCTTAAGTTCTGGGTTTGCCCCTGTGTGATTCATGTGAATAAGAGACCTACTGAGTCCCACCTCATCTGTGGAATGGGGGTTGTAATACCTGCCTCCCAGGGAGGTTAGGAGGATTAAGAGAATGAACTTCTGCAGTGGTCTCAGCGCACAGGCTTGTTGTGGTTCAGTCTCTAAGTCATGTCCTACTCTTTGCAACCCCATCAAAGGCAGCACGCCAGGCTTGCCCATCCTTCACCATCTCCCAGACCTGACTCTCATGTCCACTGAGTCGGTGATGCCATCCAACCATCTCATCCTCTCTCGTCCCCTTCTCCTCCTGCTCTCAATCTTTCCCAGCATCAGGGTCTTTTCCAATGAGTCAGCTCTTTGCATCAGGTGACCAAAGTATTGGAGCTTCAGCTTCAGTATCAGTCCTTCCAATGAATATTCAGGGTTGATTTCCTTCAGGGTGGACTGGTTCAATCTCCTTGCAGTCCAAGGGACTCTCAAGAGTCTTCTCCAACACCACAGTCTGAAACATCAATTCCTTGGCACTCAGCCTTCTTAATGGTGCAACCCTCACATTCGTACATGACTACTGGCAAAGCTATAGCTTTGACTATATGATGATTAGTACTCTGTTGAGTAACCTTAATACAAGAGGCTTATCAGTAAATGAGTGTATTGAACTAAGTGGTAGCTGAGCTATCAACCCTGATCAATTTAAAAAGAGAGGAAATGGTCACCAGAAAAAAACAACTCCATATAGTTACTGGAGATATTGAGAGAATCCATCCTACTTACAGAAGCCTTCCACAGGGTCCCCCAAGTAAATAACAGACTATGGTCTGCACAGCAGGGTAGAAGTTAGTTACCTTGGGCCCCGAGGTGAGCCCATTTATCAGACAGGAACAGGTCCCATGTTCACAAACTACTTTTGATAATTCAGCATCCTCCAGGTGCTGCTCCATCTTTTTGCTATTTTGAATCCATCTGATTATTTAGCAAGCATTAAAGGAAAATTGGCAGAGTTCTATGCTATTTGTGAGAAAACAGTGTAATCCTAAACCAGTGGAAAAACAATAGAAATCTAACAGTAGTAAGGCCATGATGGGGAATGTCTAAAGACAGACGAAGAGCTGTGTGTGGGGAAAGGGTGATTTCTCCCTGAGAGGCTCAGGGAATCCTGCGTGGAAGAGGTGGCATTATGTTTGGGGCACGTAGGAATGGAGAGAAAGGGGGTTCTGACTCTCGGGGACCGTTTGGATAGATGAAAGCTGCTTGTGAGTGGGAGGTTTGGTGGGAATGAAGAGATGTAAACAGGCAGGCCTGGAAAGATACAGGAAAGAAAATCATTACTGTGCCTTTTCTTTTTTGTAAATGTAAGAAAAGATATGTAGATGTTCATCATTGTACAATTCTTTCCATTTATTTGAGGACTGTAACTATTTTGTTTTTCTCTCTAATTTTAAATTTGGCATAAGAAAACCCTCTCCTTTGTGCAACTCAAGAGATGCCAGAAAGCAAAATGTGCTTTTCCCCCATTCCAAACTGAACCTGTTTCCATGTCTCTCATCTTGCAATGTCTTCCTTGTTAACATTTCTTGTCTGTGCTGTTCTATCTCTGGGTACACTGGGATCTTGTGTACTTATTATTTGTAACTACAATATATCTATAAATATTAACAATTAAATCCAGATTTCAGTTTTCCTCCCTGTTATGCATAAACACCCAGACATCACAGATGCACATACCCAGGTAGAGCTGTGTGTGGGTGCTAATTTGCTTCAGTCGTGTTGACTCTGCAAACCTCTGGGCTGTAGCCCGCCAGGCTCCTCTGTCTGTGAGATTCTCCAGGCAAGAATACTGGAGTGGGTTGTTACACCCTCCTCCAGGAGATCTTCCTGACTCAGGGATTGAACCCGCACCCATTATGTCTCCTGCATTGGCAGACGGGTTCCTTACCACTAGCGTCTCCTGGAAACCCAGGTAGAGTTATACATCTTACCTAAAATCTCCAGTCTCCTTTCCAGGTCTCTGACATCCTAAATAATGTTCATGTGAGTCACTCAGCTTCAGAAAGTTCTGTTAAATACCCCTCTGAAAGCCAGTGACTTCAGTGGCTTCCATCTTTATGAGGGAAAGGGCAGACACACGGAATCACATTGTCTTGACTTTTCCATGTTGAGACACAGTGCCGCACACTATTGGCCAATTCCTTAATCCCCAAGCCAGTGTGAGAATTATCAGAGGGAAAGTAGATGGATGTGGCTCTGGAAATATTCTGCTGATGGAGAGGTGGTTTCAGTGGGAGTAATTAAAAGGCTATTCAGGCACATACACTTTGTTATCAAACTGTGCATTTTGTATTGGAATACAGCCGATAAAGAATGTGGTGGTAGTTTCAGGGGGACAGCAAAGGGACTCAGACATATGTGTATACGTATCCATTCTCCCCCAAACTCCCCTCCCATCCAATCTGCCACATAGCACTGAGCAGAGTTCCATGTGCCGTACAGTATGTCTTTGTTGGTTGTTCATTTTAAACATAGCAGTGTGTACATGTCCATCCCAAACCCCCTACCTCTCTTCCCAGCCTTCCCCCACGGGCAACCAGAAGCTGGTCTCTAGGTCTGTGAGTCTATTTCTGTTTTGTAATTAAGTATATTTGTATCAAACCTTTTTAGATTCTGCATAGAAGGGATTTCATGATGCTTCTGCTTCTCTGTCTGACTTGACTCAGTATGACACTCTCTAGGTTCATGCATGTTGCTGCAGATGGCATTATTTCATTCTTTCTGATGACTGAGTAACATTCCATTGTACATATGTACCAAATCTTCTAAGGATAATGTTCATCTGTCAATGGACATTTAGGTTGCTTCCGTGTCTTGGCGATTGTAAACAGTGCTGCAGTGAACATTGGGGGTGCATATATCCTTTTGGACCATATTTTCCTCCAGATATATGCCTACTAGTGGGATTGTTGGGTCATACAGTAGCCCTATTTTTAGTTTTTGAAGGAACCCCCATATTGTCTCCATAGTGACTGTACCAGTTTACATTCCCACCAATAGTGTAGGAAGGTCCCCTTCTCCTCAGCATTTACTCTTTGTGGACTTTTTGATGATAGCAGTTTTGACTGGTGTGAGGTGATATCTCATTGTAGCTTTAATTTGCATTTCTCTAATAATTAGAATGCTGAACATCTTTTCATGCAGGCACATACACTTTGAAACAGACATTTGTTTGGGGTCTAAAATTTTCCAGCTGTGGTAAAGATTCTCTCCTTGATCAAATACTGCACAGCTTCCCCTGAATTTTTCAACAAACCCTCCACTTTTGGACCTCCATGTTTTTCTTTGCATTGTTCAGTTTTAGCAAAAATCCTGCTAAGATACTTTGCCCATAATTCCCCACCCTCCTGATCCGATCACCTTCCTCGTCCAATCAGCTTTCTCATCCTCCACCACCTCCTAGGTGATGTCTGATCACCCTGGATGCCTTCAGCAAGAATCCTGTTAGGTCAGGTTAGTCAGGATGCCTCCTTACCCTAATGGTTTCCTTTGTAATTTTCTTATAGGGAAATAAATGCTGTCTCTAAGGACTGTGAATTTCCTCAGGCAGTTTCACCCTGGCAGGGAGGTTCCTGAGGTGTGGCACAGGTGTTGGCAGGAGCCCTTGGGCCGGAAGGGTCATGTAGGTGAGAGTGAAGGAGGGCTCAGCAGGGTGATGACCAAAGTGGATGATGTAGTCCTCGTGGTAGGTAGTTAGAATAAGGAAAAAGAGTCCAAAATGGCGGTGGCTAAAAGATCTGGCAGGGAAAGCCCATGAAAATAGAACAAAGGAAGGTCCAAGGACTGGAGTGAGAACCTCAGGTAAAACAAACAACACTCCTGGCTGGCCCAATTAACATAAGACAGGCCCAGGACAGAGAAACATATAAAAAGAGGAGCCAAAGCTCTCTCTCTCTCTCTCTCTCTCTCTCTCTCTCTCTCTCTCTCCCGTACGATGGGGCTCTCTTCTCTTCGCGTCTTTGGATCGACATGCCCTCACTCACGCCTCAAAGATGGATTTCCTGCTATTATCTAAATAAATAGAGCTGTAACACTGAGCTGTAACACTGATTTATTTAAGAGCTGTAACACAGTCTGTCCTCCGAGAGCTGTGACCCGCCAAGGGGGCTTCAATGTCCCTCACTCCAAATTTTTGTTGTGACGAGACAAAGAACCGAGAAGCATACACTCGCCTGACACTCATAAGGTCCACACTGGCTCCATCAGCAAATCCTACTTGCTTGACCTTCGAAGTCTTTCAACAATCTTACTACCTCCACCATGACTACCCGAAGTCATGTCTTTGTTATTTCTGCTGTAGTAACTTCTTAACTGGTCTCCACGTTTTTGTCCTCAACCCTCTTTAGTTTGCTCGTAACAGTAGCACCTACAATTCCATTAAAACTTGCATAAAGAGTCCATTTTTCAAAGTCCTCCAGGTGCAGCTCATCTTACATACTGTGACAGCAAAAATCCTTGCAATGGTTTAAAAAGTCCTGATGAGCTGATCTTATGACCTGGTTCTCTCTCTGACCTCAATGACTACCCCTCTCTGCTTCTTCTCATCTAACTACAAAGTCTCGCTGTTTCCTGGATACTCTGGGCACATCCCCCACCCCAACCTCATGGCATTTGCATGTCTGATTTGTGGGCTGATATGTACATCACAACGTGAACATTTTTCTAATTTCAAAAATTTTAAGACCTATAATTTACCTCCAGAATAGGAGAGAAACAAAAACCCTCCCACCACCTGTAAGCAGTAAACAAATGAAATATGGATTTATGGAAAAATATGTGGAAAAATATAGAAAAAATGTGGAAACATGTTTTCCACTTCATCCCAACTCTTTTAAGTATATGTGCATCGTCTGAAGCAGCTTCAAAGGTTTCTGTCTGTTTTAGGAAGTCAGGTTGTCAGGACATAAAAAAAAGAGTCAGTTGTTTTCTTAACCTATTCTCCAATGATCTGAGCAGCAAAAAAGTGACCGAGAGGCAATATTCATTTATTGACTTTTTAGTTTTAAAATTTAATTTGTTTATTTTTGGCTACCCTGGGTCTTCCCTGCTTTCCTTGGGCTTTCTCTAGGTGCATAGCGGGAGGGCTACCCTTCGCTGCGGTGTGTGGGCCTCTCATCGTGGTGACTTCTCTTGTGGCGTCCAGGCTCTGGGGGCGGGCTCCAGGAGTTGCGGTGTATGGGCTTAGTTGCTCCATGGCGTGTGTAATCTTCCCGGACCAGGGACTGAACCGATGTTTCCTGTGCTGGCAGACAGATTCTGATCCACTGCGCCACCAGGGAAGCCCCACTGTTTTTTTAATTCAACGATTTTTATAAGTGTTTTCTATGGTCTGCTTGCTCTGCCAGGTGCTGAGGACAAGATGGTAAACATAGTGTAAAGAGAATCAGGAATGGGAGTGTCCTGAGTGCTGCTGGGAGCCCAGCCCTAGGCGTGGAAGGAGACCCGTGGACGGTGGGCAGTGGGCCAGCGCTTCAGAGGAAGGTCACAGTGAGGACCTTTCGTGTGCTGACAGAACTCCTCAGTTCCATTCAGTTCAGTCGCTCAGTCGTGTCCAACTGTCTGGGCCCCATGGACCGCAGCACGCCAGGCCTCCCTGTCTATCACCAACTCCCGGAGTTCACCCAAACTCATGTCCATTGAGTCGGTGATGCCATCCAACCATCTGATCCTCTGTCATTCCCTTCTCCTCCCGCCTTCAGTCTTTCTCAGCATCAGGGTCTTTTCCAACGAATCAGCTCTTCGCATCAGGTGGCCAAAGTATTGGAGTTTCAGGTTCAGCATCAATCATTCCAATGAATATTCAGGACTGATCTCCTCTAGGATGGACTGGTTGAATCTCCTTGCAGTCCAAGGGACTCTCAAGAGTCTTCTCCAACACCACAGTTCAAAAGCATCAATTTTTCAGTGCTCAGCTTTCTTTATAGTCCAACTTTCACATTCATACATTACCACTGGAAAAACCATAGCCTTGACTAGACAGACGTTTGTTGACAAAGTAATGTCTCTGCTTTTCAATATGCTACCTAGGTTGGTCATAACTTTCCTTCCAAGGAGTAAGGGGCTTTTAACTTCATGGCTGCAACCACCATCTGCAGTGATTTTGGAGCCCAGAAAAATAAAGTCAGCCACTGTCTCCATTGTTTCCCCATCTATTTCCCATGAAGTGATGGGACCAGATGCCATGATCTTAGTTTCTTGAATATTGAGCTTTAAGCCAACTTTTTCCACTCTCCTCTTTCACCTTCATCAAGAGGCTCTTTAGTTCTTTTTCACTTTCTGCCATAAGGGTGGTGTCATCTGCATATCTGAAGTTATTGATATTTCTCCCAGCAATCTTGACTCCAGCTTGTGCTTCTTCCAGCCCAGCGTTTCTCATGATGTACTCTGCATATAAGTTAAATAAGAAGGGTGACCATATACAGCCTTGATATACTCCTTTTCCTATTTGGAACCAGTCTGTTGTTCCATGTCCAGTTCTAACTGTTGCTTCCTGACCTGCATATAGGTTTCTCAAGAGGCAGGTCAGGTGGTCTGGTATTCCCATCTCTTTCAGAATTTTGCACAGTTTATTGTGATCCACACAGTCAAAGGCTTTGGCATAGTCAATAAAGCAGAAATAGATGTTTTATTGGAACTCTCTTGCTTTTTTGATGATCCAGCGGATGTTGGCAATTTGATCTCTGGTTCCTCTGCCTTTTCTAAAACCAGCTTGAACATCTGGAAGTTCTCGGTTCATGTATTACTGATGCCTGATTTGGAGAATTTTGAACATCACTTTACTAGCGTGTGAGATGAGTGCAATTGTGGGGTAGTGTGAGCATTCTTTGGCACTGTCTTTATTTGGGGTTGGAGAGAAAACTGACCTTTTCCAGTCCTGTGGACACTGCTAGGTTTCCCAAATTTGCTGGCATATTGAGTACAGCACGTTCACAGCATCATCTTTCATTTGAAATAGCTCACCTGGAATTCCATCACCTCCACTAGCTTTGTTTGTAGTGATGCTTCCTAAGGCCCATTTGACTTCACATTCGAAGATGTCTGGCTCTAGGTGAGTGATCATACTATCGTGATTATCTGGGTTGTGAAGATCTTTTTTGTATAGTTCTTCTGTGTATTCTTGCCACCTCTTCTTAATATCATCTGCTTCTGTTAGGTACCTACCATTTCTGTCCTTTATTGAGCCCATCTTTGCATGAAATGTTCCCTTGGTATCTCTAATTTTCTTGAAGAGATCTCTAGTCTTTCCCATTCTATTGTTTTCCTCTATTTCTTTGCATTGATCGCTGAGGAAGGCTTTCTTATCTCTCCTTGCTATTCTGTGGAACTCTGCATTCAAATGGGAGTATCTTTCCCTTTTTCCTTTGCTTTTTGCTTCTTTTCTTTTCATAGCTATTTTTAAGGCCTCTGCAGACAGTTTTTTTTGCATTTTTTTTTCCTTTGGGATGGTCTTGATTCCTGTCTCCTGTACAATGTCATCAACCTCCATCCATAGTTCATCAGGCACTCTATCAGATTTAGTCCCATAAATCTATTTCTCACTTACACTGTATAGTCATATGGGATTTGACTTAGGTCATACCTGAATGGTCTAGTGGTTTTTCTCCATTTTCTTAAATTTCAGTCTAGATTTGGCAATAAGGAGTTCATGATCTGAGCCACAGTCAGCTCCCAGTCTTGTTTTTGCTGACTGTGTAGAGCTTGTCCATCTTTGACTGCAAAGAATATAATCAATATGATTTCTGTGTCGACCATCTAGTGATGTCCATGTGTAGAGTCTTCTCTTGTGTTGTTGGAAGAGGGTGTTTGCTATGACCAGTGCATTCTCTTGGCAGAACTCTGTTAGCATTTGCCCTGCTTCATTCTGTACTCCGAGGCCAAATTTGCCTGTTACTCCAGGTGTTTCTTGACTTCTTACTTTTGCATTCCAGTCCCCTATAATGAAAAGGACATCTCTTTTGGGTGTTAGTTTTAGAAAGTCTTGTAGGTCTTCATAGAACTGTTCAACTTCAGCTTCTTCAGCATTACTGGTTCGGGCATAGACTTGGATTACTCTGATATTGAATGGTTTGCTTTGGAAACGAACAGAGACAATTCTGTCGTTTTTGAGATTGCATCCAAGTACTGCATTTTGGACTCTTTTGTTGACTATGATGGCTACTCTATTTCTTCTATGGGATTCCTACCCACAGTAGTAGATATAATGGTCATCTGAGTTAAATTCACCCATTCCAGTCCATTTTAGTTTGCTGATTCCTAGAATGTCGATGTTCACTATTGCCAACTCCTGTTTGACCACTTCCAATTTGCCTTGATTCATGGACCTAACATTCCAGCTTCCTATGCAATATTGGTCTTTACGACATTGAACCTTGCTTCTATCACCAGTCCCATCCACAACTGGGTTTTGTTTTTGCTTTGGCTCCATTCCTTTATTCTTTCTGGAGTTATTTCTCCAATGATCTCCAGTAGCATATTGAGCACCTACTGACCTGGGGAGCTCCTCTTTCAGTGTCCTATCATTTTGCCTTTTCATACTGTTCATGGGGTTCTCAAAGCAGGAATACTGAAGTGGTTTGCCATTCCCTTCTCCAGTGGACCACATTCTGTCAGACCTCTGCACCATGACCTGACCATCTTAGGTGGCCCCACACAGCATGGCTTAGTTTCACTGAGTTAGACACGCTGTGGTCCATGTGGTCAGATTGGCCTGTTGTCTGTGACTGTGGTTTCAGTCTGCCTGCCCTCTGATGCCCTCTCTCAGTGCCTACTGTCTTACTTGGTTTCTCTTACCTTGGTCGTGGGGCATCTCTTCGTGGCTGCTCCAGCAAATCGCAGCCACAGCTGCTTACCTTGGATGTGGGGTAGCTCCTCTTGGCCACCGCCCCTGACCTTGGACATGGGGCAGCTCCTCTCAACTGTGCTTCCTTGGCTGCTCAGACAGAACTCCTCGGTGACATCCATATTCTAATTCAAGCTGTGCTAACTGCAAGGCACCTGCTTTCAACCACTAAAGTGTGAGCTTTGGAAAGGAAGACCTTCAGCAAATAATTACTTAATTTATTCATAGTCTAAAGTCAGAGAAGGAACTTCATTTGGATATATTTACTTCTTCAAGATGTGGAAACCTGATAGAATCCAAATGCACAGTGTGTTATTTTCTAATGTGTCTCATTTCCCTTCTGTGAACAGTGTAGGAATGCAGAGACAATGTCTGGGTATATAGTCTGCTTTTTTTTAATTGAAAAATTTGTTTAGATAAGTGTAGATTCCCATGCAGTTGTAAGAGATAGCAAGAGAGACCCCACTGTAACTCATGTTGCCCCAGTGACCATTTCACAATATTCATGTATATCCAAACATCAAGTTGTACATCTTAAATATATGCCATTTATATTTGCCAATTGCAACTCAATAGAGCTGAAAAAACCTCACAGCTATCCAGTGTGATAAAATTATCTGAGTGTATTGGATTCTATTTTCTTTATTTCTTCCAAGGCTGTAAAGTGACATTCTTTTCTCTAGCTAACTACTCAATTTCTCTACTTCTTTTGTAATATAAAATCTATTAAAAATTATGATTTCATGCTGATCAGAACAGTTGTAAGTCATATGTTTCTTAGTGGGACTTACCTGGTGGCTCAGAGGTAAAGAATCTGCCTGCCAATGAAGGAGATGCAGGTTCGATCCTTTGGTTGGAAAGATTCTCTGGAGAAGGAAATGGCAACCCACTCCAGTGTTCTTGCCTAGAGAATTCCATGGACAGAGGGGCCTGGCGGTCTATAGTCCATGGGGGTCCTAAAGTGTAGGACATGACTTAGCAACTAAACAGCAATAACAAAAACAATAATGTATCTTAGTAGACTTTATAAATTAATCAGAGATCCTTTAATAATGATAGATTATTGATGCACAAAGACTTTCAAAGGCGGTGAAATGGAGTGAGCTACCTGTCTACACCCTGTCAGATGGCCCGAGTCTTGCCCTCAGTCTTCCCATGGCCGCCTTCATCTCCTGGTTCCTCAAGGTGTAGATCAGGGGGTTCAGCAGAGGGGAGATGACAGTGAAGGTCACAGAGATGGCCTTGTCGGTGGGGAGGGCGGAGAAGGGCCGGGCGTAGACGTAGATGCAGGGCACAAAGTGGAGAGTGACCACCGTGATGTGGGCGCTGCAGGTGGAGACGGCCTTCCCCCGGCCCTCCCTGGCCTGAGACCTTATTAGTAATAATAGGACCATGTACGACACAAGGAGGAAGACGAACCACAGGGTGGTGAGCAGGCCGCTGTTGGAAATCATCAGGAGCTCAAGGACAGCGGTGTCAGTGCAGGCGAGTGTGAGGACCTGGGGGCCATCGCAGTAGAAAGTGTCCAGGACGTTGGGTCCGCAGAAGGGGAGTGGGAGCAGGAGGGAGATCTGCACGATGGAGTGGACGAAGCCCCCCGCCCAGGAGGCCACTATCAACCCAATGCACCGGCCCCTACTCATGACGGTCACGTAGTGCAGGGGCCTAGTGATGGCCACGTAGCGGTCAAAGGCCATCACCGACAAAGAAAATACATCCACTCCTCCAATAAGATGGAAGAAAAACATCTGAGTGAAGCAGCCATTGAAGGAGATGGCCTTTCTCTGGGCCAGAAGGTCTGCTAGGACCTTGGGAGCTGTGATGGAGGAAAAGCAGATATCGGCAACAGATAAATTGCGGAGCAAAAAGTACATGGGGGTGTGAAGGTGCGAGTCCCAGGTCACCGTGACCATGATGAGGAGGTTTCCCAGCAGAGTGGTGACGTACACCAAAAGGAGGAAGAGAAATAAGACCAGGCTCAGTTCTTGATTCTGGGTCAGGCCGAGGAAAATAAATTCTCTCACCCTGGTGCCGTTTCCCAGCTCCATGGACTCATCCTCTTTTTGCCTGTTTTGTTTCAAGCTATTTCATATGAAAATGCTCAGCTATTTATCTTGTTTTCTTCTTAAACACTGTGAATGCAATTCAGAACTTTCCCCACATGGCTGTAATGCTTGTGGTTTGTTGCGTTGTCCAAATTTTTAAGATTGCAGTCAGTTTAGTGATCCATTCAAATCATCATATGTGAAACCATTCAACAATTCATTTCCTGTAAACCTGTTTTTGAAAGGAATAAGCATTTGTGTTAAGTAGTGACCTTTACACAGCATATTTTATTTAATTAATTAATTTATTTTAAAATGTTACTATTATTTTTAATTTCACACACATTTATTGATATCAGAAGCTGTCTAAAGTATTTTCCTGTATTCAAACCATATCTTTGTATTCAAAGATAAGTAAGACATTGTGGACTTAAGAATCTACAAGTTTAATGTTCATATTAGCAAAATATTCTGCTGACTTCTTGTTTAAAAAAGATGTCATCTGTTTCTCATTGGGCTTCCCTGGTAGCTCAGCTGGTAAAGAATCTGCCTGCAATGTAGGAGATGCTGGTTGCACTCCTGGGTCAGGAAGATCTGCTGGAGAAGGGATAGACTACCCACTCCAGTATGCTTGGTCTTTTCTGCTGGCTCAAATAGTAAAGAATCCTCCTGCAGTGTGGGAGACCTGAGTTTGATCCCTGGGTTGGGAAGATCCCCTGGAGAAGGGAAGGGCTACCCACTCCAGTATTCTGGCCTGGAGAATTCCATGGACTGTATAGCCCACGGGGTTGCAAAGAGTCGGACATTCCTCTGTATAACAGGAATGTGTGATAAAGTATGTCTGAAGATAAGCCACTTGGTGAAAAGGGCTCTGAAAATCACACTGAATGGGCCATATCTCTGCATTCCTCTGAGTACAACATCTCTCTTCCTGCTGGCTAACACCCACCTTTGTTTCTGTCACTGAGAAGACCATCTTGGCTCTGAGACACTTAATTTAACTGAGAAATATGAAAGTCAAAGTAGTTATACAAAATCAAGAAGGACATCTCAATTTCATTCTGCGTGACTTAACTTTAGCTAGAAGTCAAATGTCTTTACCTAATTCCTTTGATCCTGAAACTCCAAGTGTGAATTTATATTAGCAAATTTCAATTTCGTATTAGGAAATATTCTGTTGACTTCTTGCTTAAAAAAGATGTCACCTGTTTATCATTTCAATGTTGCTGTCCATGAGTCAGTTTTCTTGCTCTTGGCTTTTTCTGAGGGATTTCTTAAATCTGCTGCCCATTATTTTGTGTAGATAACTTGTCATTGCAATTACTTTATACTAATGAGATAACTTACTTAATAATTCTTTAAAACACTTAAAATTTGCTATTGGAAAATAGCTTGAAACTGTGTAAATCCAAATCTCAAATGATATCATAATTTTTTTAACTTGGTAAGAACACAAATGTAAGAGCTCCCTTCTTAACAAAAATTTCAAGTGCTCAATACAGTACTGCTAACTGTGGTCACAGTCATGTACAGCAGACCTCATCTTCTATGACTGATGTGATCCTTGCTTGAGTCTGGGGGAGGCGGTAGAGACAGTGGCCTAGTTCTGAGTGGTGGCCCAGACGGTATCAGGCACACTCTCCTCTGCCTCTTTTCTTCTGTGGATGAAAGATAAAAGAGTGGCGTGTTCATATAGCAGCGAGGGACACTTGTATCATCAGCATTTTCACATAAGCTGTTACTGATAATTTTTAGGAAATTTTATAATTATCACTTGTTCTTCCTTAGCTAGTGACCATTTGTTGCAATCTTCAAATGCAAACGGATAAAACTAACACAACATGTAAAGCAATTATATTCCATTTTAAAAATTATAGGTATATAAATAACCCCAATGTATATAGATATATTGCACCATGTTCTCAAAGTGTCCACAGGTTCACAAAACTGATGATATATATAAATTGATGAACATATATAAATTCAGAATGATACAAAGTGAAATGTGTTATGAGGAGAGAAGTAGTAGATTTGGGTGGGATAAGAGATTTGATAGGAGATGTCATGATTTTCGGTAGTAACAAAACTTCTATTTTTAAGATCTTACTATATGTGAAGAGTTAACAAAAAGTTTATTTATCATCATCTTTTAGTAAGTATTAATATTATTCTCGGTTTTTATGTGGAATATGTTATGAATTTATGTTTGGTTGAAGGGAATAAAGAGATGGAAATAGGATGCAAAGAAATACTGTCCATTTTTTTTTTTTTACCTTGAACTTGGGCAAACTCCAGGAGATGGTGAAGGACAGGGTGGCCTGGCGTGCTGCAGTCCATGGGGTCACAAAGAGTCGGACATGCCTGGGTGACTGAACAGCAATAACAATATATGTATGTGTGTGTGTTTGTATACATATAAGAGGAATATATAACAATAATTTTGTATAACAGGAATGTGTGATAAAGTATGTCTGAAGATAAGCCACTTGGTGAAAAGGGCTCTGAAAATCACACTGAATGGGCCATATCTCTGCATTCCTTTGAGTACAACATCTCTCTTCCTGCTGGCTAACACCCACCTTTGTTTCTGTCACTGAGAAGACCATCTTGGCTCTGAGACACTTAATTTAACTGAGAAATATGAAAGTCAAAGTAGTTATACAAAATCAAGAAGGACATCTCAATTTCATTCTGCGTGACCTTAACTTTAGCTAGAAGTCAAATGTCTTTACCTAATTCCTTTGATCCTGAAACTCCAAGTGTGAATTGTATGACATTAGGTAAGTGCAGAGCAAGATACTGGTGACATTAATTCTTGAAAAATTTGTTTCTGATGGTAAAGCTCTTTGGAGGACTGAATATCTTAGTGTCTTTTCTCCCCTTTCAGGAGAGAAAGCGCAGATTCAAAGAATCACATCTTCAAGGCTCTTCCGTTGTGTCTAATGGACAAACCCCTCAGCCTCTGATCTCATATAAGAACTGGAAAGGGAATATTATTGGACTAAGAAGGGAAAGTCAAAGGCATGATTGTGTTGTTGGTGATGAATTTTCAATGGGAGTTATTAAAATGTCACCAGGACATGCACATGTACCCACACACATACAAATTTTAATTAGTGTCCAAAGTATTTAGAGGCAGTAGATGAAATTTATGCCTTAATCCACCACTCAATCAGACTTTTGTTAAAACATGCCAAGTTCTGTGCCCAAGAGACTTCAAAGGTTCTGTTTCTAGGACTTACAAGGCTCAGAGGACCATATACAAATGAGTTTTAATTAGATTGCCAAAGAGCCAGAATAAGACAACTGGAAAAATCCTTTTTTTTACAATTCCAGTTTCTAATTACACACAGGATGATTATAGCCCTATATAGTGTTGCAATTTACACTTGTACAGAAAGAATAGTTGAGTGAGGGATGGAGAATGCCACTGATTAGGCAATGATGTCAAAGGGTAACTGGAGGGTCAGATTAACTGAGAGAATTTTGGTTTATGCTGGAAACGGAAGATTCTTATCAGAGAACTGACAAGATTGGTCTTTAGGGATAACTCTTGCAGCAGTATAAATATGACTGAAGGTGAGCAATAGAAAACTATGTATTCATTACCAGGAGTATATAAATATTAATCTTTTGACACATTGATTTCAGTTCAATTAAAAAAATCAAGCTTATAGAGTTGTAACATAGAAAAACTTTCATATTTGAATTTTTCTTGTTTTGGAGATTCATCCATGTTATTGAATGTACCAGTTGTTCCTATTTGTTGCTGAGTGGTATTAGATTATACACACAAACATACACACAAATATATATGTCACAGTCTGTTTATCTAATTATGTTAAATGACATTTGAGTAGTATCCAATTCTTGGCTATTATGGGTAAATGTTGGCTATCAATATTCTTGTTCATTTTGGTGTACATAGCTTTTCACTTCTCTTGGGTAAGTACCTGGAGGTGTAAGGGCAATTATATGGTAAGTACATGTTTACGTTTACTGGGAAACTTGCTTATTGTATGTTCATTTGACATTGCCACCAGCAGCACTCCAGTAGGTCCAGGTTCTCCTCAACAATGTTTTTTTCTTTTTTAATTATTTGGTGTATAGTTGCTTTAAAATGTTGTGCTAGTTTTCGCTGTAGAGTAGAATGAACTTGCCAGACATGGACACATATCCCGTGCCTCTTGGACTTCCTTCACATTCAGGTCACCACATGCATTAGGTGGAGTTCCCTGTGCTACACAGGTTGTTCTCATTCATTTTCTATTTTATGCATAGTATCAATAGTGTATATTTGTCAATCTCAATATCCCAATTCCCCCCTCCCCTTCCCTGGACACTTCATTGCATTCCAGAGAGAAGAAATCCAGCTTCACCCACCAGAACACTGACACAAGCTTCCCTAACCAGGAAACCTTGACAAGCCACTCTTCCAACCCCACCCACAGGGAGGAACTTCCACAATAAAGAAGAACCACAAACTACCAGCATACAGAAAGACCACCCCAAACAAAACAATCTAAACATGATAAAAAGGCAAAGAAATATTCAGCAGGTAAAGGAACACAATAAATGCCCACCAAACCAAACAAAAGAGGAGAAGATAGGGAGTATACCTGAAGAAGAATTCAGAATAATGATAGTAAAAATGATCCAAAATCTTGAAAACCAAATGGAGTTACAGATAAATAGTCTGGAGACAAGGATTGAGAAGATGCAAGATAAGTTTAACAAGGACCTAGGAGAAGTAAAAAAGAGTCAATCAATAATGAATAATGCATTAACTGAGATCAAAAGCACTCTGGAGGGAACCAACAGGAGAACAACTGAGGCAGAGATAGGATGAGTGAGGTGGAAGATACAATGGTGGAAATAAATGAAGCAGAGAGGAAAAAAGAAAAAAGAATTAAAAGAAATGAGGACAACCTCAGAGACCTCTGGGACAATGTTAAATGCCCCAACATTTGAATCATGGGAGTCCCAGAAGAAGAAGACAAAAAGAAAGGCCATGAGAAAATACTTGAGGAGATAATAGTTGAAAACTTCCCTAAAATGGGGAAGGAAATAGCCACCCAAGTCCAAGAAACCCAGAGAGTCCCAAACAGGATAAACCCAAGGTGAAACACCCCAAGACACATATTAATCAAATTAACAAAGATCAAACACAAAGAACAAATATTAAAACCAGCAAGGGAAAAACAACAAATAACACACAGGGGATTCCCAAAGGGATAACAACTGATCTTTCAATAGAAACTCTTCAGGCCAAAAAGGAATGGCAGGGCATACTTAAAATGATGAAAGAGAAAAACCTAAGACCCAGATTACTGTACCCAGCAAGAATCCCATTCACATATGAAGGATAAATCAAAAGCTTTACAGACAAGCAAAAGTTGAGAGAATTCAGCACCACCAAACCAGCTTTTCAACAAATGCTAAAGGAGCTTCTCTAGACAGGAAACACAGAAAAGGGGTATAAGCTTGAACCCAAAACAACAAAGTAAATGGCAAAGGGGTCATAATTATCAATAATTACCTTAAATGTAAATGGGCTGAATGCCCCAACCGAAAGACAAAGACTGGCTGAATGGATACAAAAACAAGATCCCTACATACGCTGTCTAAAAGAGACCCACCTTTAATACCCAACTCACACCTATGGATAGAGCAACTAAACAGAGAATTAGCAAGGAAACACAAACTTTAAATGATACAATGGACTAAAGTGCACACGGAACCTTCTCCAGGGTAGATCACATCCTGGGCCATAAATCTTGCCTTGGTAAATTCAAAGAAATTGAAGTCATCCCAAGCATCTTTTCTGATCACCATGCGGTAAGATTAGATGTCAACTACAGAAAAAAACTATTAAAAATACAAACATATGGAGGCTCAACAATGCGCTTCTGATTAACCAACAAATCACAGAAGAAATAAAAAAAGAAATAAAAATATTCATAGAAACGAATGAAAATGAAAACACAACAACCCAAAACCTATGGGATTCAATAAAAGCAATGCTAAGGGGAAGGTTCATAGCAATACAAGCTTACCTCAAGAAAAATCAAATAAATAACCTAATTCTACACCTAAAGCAACTAGAAAAGGAAGAAATGAAGAACTCCAGGTTTAGTAGAAGAAAAGAAATCATAAAAATTAGGGCAGAAATAAATGAAAAAGAAACAAAGGAGACCATAGCAAAAGTCAACAAAGTTAAAAACTGGTTCTTTGAGAAGATAAATAAAATAGACAAACCATTAGCCAGACTCATCAAGGAAAAAAGGGGAGAAGAATCAAATCAACAAAATTAGAAATGAAAATGGAGAAATCACAACAGACAACACAGAAATACAAAGGATCATAAGAGACTACTATCAGCAGCTGTATGCCAATAAAATCGACAACTTGGAAGAAATGGACAAATTCTTAGAAAAGTATGATTTCCCAAAACTGAACCAGGGAGAAATAGAAAATCTTACAGACCCATCACAAGCACGGAAATCGAAACTGTAATCAGATATCTTCCAACAAACTAAAGCCCATGACCAGACGTCTTCACAGTTGAATTCTACCAAAAATTTAGAGAAGAGCTAACACTTATCCTACTCAAACTCTTCCAGAAAATTGCAGAGGAAGGTAAACTTCCAAATTCATTCTATAAGGCCACCATCAACCTATACCAAAACCAGACAAAGATGCCACAAAAAAAGAAAACTACAGGCCAATATCACTGATGAACACAGATGCAAAAATCCTTAACAAAATTCTAGCAAACAGAATCCAACAACATATTAAAAAGATCATACATCATGACCAAGTGGACTTTATCCCAGGGATGCAAGGATTCTTCAACATTTGTAAGTCAATCAATGTGATATACCATATTAACAAATTGAAAGATCAAAACCATATGCTTATTTCAATAGATGCAGAGAAAGTCTTTGACAAAATTCAACATCCATTTATGATAAAAACCCTCCAGAAGGTATGCATAGAAGGAACATACCTCAACATAATAAAAGCCATGATAAACCCACAGCAAACATTATCCTCAATGGTGAAAAATTGAAAGCATTTCTCCTAAAGTCAGGAATGAGACAAGGGTGCCCACTATCACCACTACTATTCAACATAGTTTAGGAAGTTTTAGCCACAGCAATCAGAGAAGAAAAGAAATAAAAAGAATCAAGATTGGAAAAGAAGAAGTAAAACCCTCATTATTTGCAGATGACATGATCCTCTACATAGAAAACCTAAAGACTCCACCAGAAAATTGCTGGAGCTAATCAATGAATAGGAAAAGGAGTACGTCAAGGCTGTATATTGTCACCCTACTTATTTAACTTATATGCAGAGTACATTATGAGAAACGCTGGGCTGGAGGGAGCACAAGTTGAAATCAAGATTGCTGGGAGAAATATCAATAACCTCAGATATGCAGATGACACCACCCTTATGGCAGAAAGTGAAGAAGAACTAAAAAGCCTCTTGATGAAGGTGAAAGAGGAGAGTGAAAAAGTTGGCTTCAAGCTCAACATTCAGAAAACTAAGATCATGGCATCTGGTTCCATCACTTCATGGCACATAGATGGGGAAACAATGGAAACAGTGGCTGACTTTATTTTTCTGGGCTCCAAAATCACTGCAGATGGTGATTGCAGCCATGAAGTTAAAAGACACTTTCTCCTTGGAAGGAAAGTTATGACCAACCTAGATAGCCCATTGAAAAGCAGAGACATTACTTTGTCAACAAAGGTCCGTCTAGTCAAGGCTATAGATTTTCCAGTGGTCATGTATGGATGTGAGAGTTGGATGGTGAAGAAAGCTGAGCACCGAAGAATTGATGCTTTTGAACTGTGGTATTGGAGAAAACTCTTGAGAGTCCCTTGGAGAGCAAGGAGATCCAACCAGTCCATCCTAAAGGAGATCAGTCCTGAATATTCATTGGAAGGACTGATGTTGAAGCTGAAACTCCAATACTTTGGCCACCTCATTCAAAGAGCTGACTCATTTGAAAAGACCCTGATGCTGAGAAAGGTTGAGGGCAGGAGAAAGGGATGACAGAGGATGAGATGGTTGGATGGCATCACTGACTCAATGAACATGGGTTTGGGTGGACTCTGGGAGTTGGTGATGGACAGGGAGGTGTGGTGTGCTGCAGTTCATGGGGTTGCAAAGAGTTGGACACAGTTGAGCAACTGAACTGAACTGAACTGAATCAATGAATATAGTAAAGTTGAAGGATATAAAATTAGCACACAGAAATCCCTTGCATTCCTATAGACTAACAATGAGAAAACAGAAAGAGAAATTAAGGAAACAATTCCGTTCACCATTGCAATGAAAAGAATAAAATACTTAGGAGTATATCTACCTAAAGAAACAAAAGACCTATACATAGAAAACTATAAAACACTGATGAAAGAAATTGAAGATGACACAAATAGATGGAGAAATATACCATGTTCATGGATCAAAAGAATCAATATAGTGAAAATGAGTATACTACCCAAAGCAATCTATAGATTCAATGCAATTCCTATCAAGCTACCAACAGTATTTTTCAGAGAACTAGAGCAAATAATTGCACAATTTGTATGAAAATACAATAAACCTTGAATAGCCAAAGCAATCTTGAGAAAGAAGAATGGAACTGGAGGAATCAACCTGCCTGACTTCAGACTCTACTACAAAGCCACAGTCATCAAGACAGTATGGTACTGGCACAAAGACAGAAAAATAGATCAATGGAACAAAATAGAAAGCCCATACATAAATCCATGTACCTATGGACAGCTTCTTTGACAAAGGAGGCAAAAATATATAATGGAGAAAAGACAATCTCTTTAACAAGTGGTGCTGGGAAAACTAGTCAACCACTTTAAAAGAATGAAACTAGAACACTTTCTAACACCATACACAAAAATAAGCTCAAAATGGATTAAAAATCTAAATATAAGACCAGAAATTACAAAACTCCTAGAGGAAAACATAGGCAAAACACTCTCTGACATAAATCACAGCAGGATCCTCTATGACCCACCTCCCAGAGTAATGGAAATAAAAGCAAAAATAAACAAATAGGACCTAATTAAACGTAAAAGCTTTTGCACAATGAAGGAAACTATAGGCAAGGTGAAAAGACAGTCTTTGGGATGGGAGAAAATAATAGCAAATTAAGCAACTGACAAAGAATTAATCTCAGAAATATACAAGCAGGTCCTGCAGCTCAATTCTAGAAAAATAAGTGACCCAATCAAAAAATGGGCCAAAGAACTAAAACAGACATTTCTCCAAAGAAGATATACATGTGGCTAACAAACACATGAAAAGATGCTCAACATCACTCATTATCAGAGAAATGCAAATAAAAGCCACAGTGAGGTACCATCTCATGCCAGTCAGGATGGCTGCTATCAAAAAGTCTACAAACAATAAATGCTGGAGAGGTTGTGGAGAAAAGGGAACCCTCTTACACTTTTGGTGGGAATGTAAACTAGTATAGCTACTATGGAGAACAGTGTGGAGATTCCTTCAAAAACTGGAAATAGAACTGCCATTCAACCCAGCCATCCCACTGCTGGGCATACACACCGAGGAAACCAGATCAAAAGAGACTCATGTACCCCAATGTTCATTGCAGCATTGTTTACAATAGCCAGGACATGGAAGCAACCCAGATGTCTGTTGGCAGACGAATGGATAAGAGAGCTATGGTACATATACACAATGGACTATTACTCAGCTATTAAGAAGAATGCATTTGAATCAGTTCTAATGAGGTGGTTGAAGCTGGAGCCTATTATACAGAGTGAAGTAAGTCAGAAAGAAAAACACCAATATGGTATACTAACACATATATATGGCATTTAGAAAGATAATAATGATGACCTATATGTGAGACAGCAAAAGAGACATAGATGTAAAGAACAGACTTTTGGACTCTGTGGGAGAAGGTGAGGGTGGGATGATTTGAGAAAATAGCATTGAATCATGTATTTTATCATATGTGAAATAGATCATCAATCCAGGCTGATGCAGGGTTCTCAGGGCTGGTGCACTGGGATGACCCTGAGGGATGGGATGGGGAGGGAGTTGAGAGGGGTTTCAGGATGGGGAACTAATGTACACCCATGGCTGATTCATGTCAATGTATGGCAAAAACCACTACAATATTGTAAAGCAATTAGCCTCCAATTAAAATAAATAAATTTTAAAAAGACAATATTCAATCATTCTCCCATTAATTCAATAAGTTTTTGTTGAAGTGGTAGTATGTTTTTGTTGCTGTGCAAGGAAGTAAAGCATAACCTCTCTCCATGAGAAGTTCATAGCCCAGTGAGAGAGAGAGAGAATGAGAGAGAGAGCATGAAAGCTTACTTTCCTTTTCTGTAATATGAGCAGAAATGTAAAAATAATGCCTGAGTAAACCTTGATTAAGCATCTTTAAAAGTTGCACTGCAAATCCATATGCATTTGCTAGCAGTTTTCCTTCTGTTTCTCCTTTGATGCATGAAATCTGTTTAAATTATTAATATTTATAACAACTAAATGCTGATAGGAATTTTGTTACACACACACACACATATAATATAAATCTAATGTGGCATATCTAATGATGCTGGGAAAAACTGAGGGTGGGAGGAGAAGGGGATGACAGAGGATGAGATGGTTGGATGGCATCACTGACTCGATGGACAGGAGTTTGAGTGAACTCTGGGAATTGGTGATGGACAGGGAGGCCTGGCGTGTTGCAGCCCATGGGGTCAGAAAGAGTCGGACATGACTGAGCTACTGAACTGAACTGAACTGAATGTTGCATATATTATTCAAGAAAATGAAACATATTTAGCAATCATTTAGTAAGTATATTTAATTAAAAATATTTTTTAAAAAATCTGATTTAATTAATTAATTGATTCTTGGCTGCCCTGGGCTTTCATTGCTGTGTGTAGGCTTTCTCTAGTTGTGGCTAGTGAGGGTGACTCTTCAGCTGTGGTGAGCAGGCTTCTCCTTGTGGTGGCATCTCTTTTTGGGGAGCATAGGCTCTAGGCACACAGGCTTCAGCAGTTGTGGTCCATGGGCTTAGCTGCTTTGAGGCATGTGGAAATCTTCCCAAACCAGAGGTGGAACTCATGTCTGCTGCTTTGGCAGGTAGACTCTTAACCACTGGACCACAAGGGAAGTCGAATATTTAATTTTATAGGCAACATTTTCAAAATTGGGAGGCTTGGGTTTAAATATCACAAAATGAATCGTAGGTAGTGTATAGACGAGCATCAGTGATCTAGCCCATCAAGATGTCTGGGTACTTTTCTGACCAGAAGCTTGAGCTATTAGTAACCTACTGACTTAAAAAGGAAAAGAAAGGATTACTTATTAAAGGCACTGGGTTCTTGGACAAAGTATTTGAGTCTATGAATAAGAATCTATGAGGAAAATAAAAGAAGGGGTTTGGTACTGGGGAGTTGGGAGGTTGCCTATTCCCTGTCAGAAGGCCCGAGTCTTGCCCTCAGCCTCCGCATGGCCGCCTTCATCTGCTGGTTCCTCAGGGTGTAGATCAGGGGGTTCAGCAGAGGGGAGATGACAGTGAAGGTCACAGAGACGGCCTTGTCGGTGGGGAGGGCGGAGAAGGGCCGGGCGTAGACGTAGATGCAGGGCACAAAGTGGAGAGTGACCACCGTGATGTGGGCACTGCAGGTGGAGACGGCCTTCCCCCGGCCCTCCCCAGCCTGAGACCTTATTAGTAATAATAGGACCATGTAGGATACAAGGAGGAAGACGAACCACAGGGTGGTGAGCAGGCCGCTGTTGGAAATCATCAGGAGCTCAAGGATAAAGGTGTCAGTGCAGGCGAGTGTGAGGACCTGGGGCACGTCGCAGTAGAAAGTGTCCAGGACGTTGGGTCCGCAGAAGGGGAGTGGGAGCAGGAGGGAGATCTGCACGATCGAGTGGACGAATCCCCCCACCCAGGAGGCCACTATCAACCCAATACACCGGCCCCTACTCATGACGATCACGTAGTGCAGGGGCCTAGTGATGGCCACGTAGCGGTCAAAGGCCATCACCGACAAAGAAGTCACATCCACTCCTCCAATAAGATGGAAGAAAAACATCTGAGTGAAGCAGCCATTGAAGGAGATGGCCTTTCTGTGGACTAGAAGGTCCACCAGGACCTTGGGGGCTGTGATGGAGGAAAAGCAGATATCAGCAACAGATAAATTGCAGAGCAAAAAGTACATGGGGGTGTGAAGGCGGGAGTCCCAGGTCACCGTGACCATGATGAGGAGGTTTCCCAGCAGAGTGGTGACGTACACCAAAAGGAGGAAGAGAAATAAGACCAGGCTCAGTTCTTGATTCTGGGTCAGGCCGAGGAAAATAAATTCTTTTACCCTGGTGCTGTTTCCCAGCTCCATGGACTCATCCTCTTTTTGCCTGTTTTATTCGAAGCTATTTCCCATGAAAGTGCTCAGCTACTCATTTTGTTTTCCTCTTACACACTATCAGTGTAATGCAGGTGTTCTTCATCTGGCCGCAGTGTTTTCAATGTGTTGAATTATTGAATTGTCCAGGTTTTTAGTATTATCATCAGTATGGTGATGCAACCAAACCATCATCTGAAAAATCATTCAATAATACGTTTCCTATTAAACTATTTTTGGAAAGAATAAAAGTATGTGTTAAGCAGTGACATTTATATTTACAGCCTATTTTATTCATTTTGTTTTTAAAATATTATTATTTGTAATTTCTCACAAATTTATTGATGTCAGGAGTTGTGTGAAGCATTTCTTATATTCAAACCATAATTGTGTATTTGAAGATAAGCAAGACAAGGCCCCAACCTTTGTGTACTTGTAGTCTACAAGTTTAATTTTTTATTAGCAATGTTCTGTTGATTTGCTTCACCTGTTTCTGATTACAGTGTTGATGTGCATGGGTCAATTTCCTTTGCCTTGGCTAATTTATGCTGCATTTCTTAAAATTACACTGTATAATTTTGTGGTGGTAACTTGTCATTGTGGTTACTTTATACTAATGGGATAATTTGTTTAATAATTCTATAAAAATATTTAAAATTTGGTATCAGAAAACATTGAAATAGTGTGTAAATCCAGATCTGAAAAGATATCATAATTTTTAAAATTTTCATAAAAATTCAAGCATAAAAACTACCCTCTTAACACAAATTTAAAGTGCACAATACAGTATTATTAACTGTGACCATGGTCTTGTACAGCAGATCTCTAGAACATATTCATCTTGTATAACTAATGTGAGCTTTGTTTGAGTCTGGGGGCGATAATAAAAATAGTAGCCCACTTGTGAGAGGTGGTCCAGACCATATCAGGCATGCTCTCCTCTTCCTCTTTCCTTATGTGGATCAAAGATTAAGAGTGGAGGAATCATGGCAGGGAGAGACACTGGTATCATTAGATTAATGCCCAGTTTTTATTTACAAAAGACTCTTGCTCCTTGGAAGGAAAACTATGACAAACCAAGACAATGTGTGTAACAGCAGAGACATCAAAGTTCATATAGTCAAAGCTATGGTTATTCCAGTAGTCATGTACGATGTAAAAGTTGTACTGTAAAGAAGGCTGGGTGTCAAAGAATTGATGCTTTCAAATTGTGGTGCTGGAGAAAGGGACTCTTGAGAGTCCCTTGGACAGCAAGGAGATCAAATCAGTCAATCCTAAAGGAAATCAATCTTGAGTATTCATTGGAAGGACTAGTGCTAAAGCTGAAGCTCCAAAACTTTGGCCACCTGATGCAAAGAGCTGACTCACTGGAAAAGACTCTGATGCTGGGAAAGATTGAAGGCAACAGAGAAGGGGGCAACAGAGGATGAGATGGTTAGAGAGCATGGTTGACTCAATGGACAGGAATTTGAGCAAACTCCAGGAGATAGTGGTGAACAGAGGAGCCTGGTATGATATAGTCGATGGGGTTGCAAAGTGTCAGTCACAACTGAGCCATCGAATAACAACAACCTGTTATCAACCATTTTTAAGAGATTTTGTAATTATTATTTGTTCCTTCTTATACTCAGCAAGTGACCATTTATTTCAATCTTCAAATGCATATATATAGATTGAACCATTTCATTAAGTTTATAGCCTAATGAAATAAATAAGTTGTAAAAATTGATCAATGTAACACACGATGAAATGTGAAATGTCTTATGAAAAGAGAAGAAGTAAAATTGGGTGGAACAGGACATAATGATAAGTGATGTCATGATTTTCAGCAGGAACAAAATCTGCTTTTTTTAAGGCCAAAATAATTTTTAATGGTTAAAATTTTTTAAAAGAACCTTTAAAGTTTTAATCAGTGACTGCAACTCATGGTGGGGGAAAAATCTCCTGGTTCTTCAATTAAGGTAAAATTTATATAGAACAAAATGTTCAGATTTTAATGAGTTTTGAAAAGAATACAGGTCCAGATCATCATTACGATCATAATAGCAAATATTTCCATTGCACAAGAATTTTCTCTTGTGCACTGTTCCAGTCATCCCCCTGATTTTACCCAAGAGGTAATCACTGCTCTTACTTCTATTGCCTTAAAAAACTACTATTTTTTGAGCTTACTATAAGTGAAGAAATGTTAAAAGTATTTAATTTTACCATAATCACTTAGTAAGTATTAATGTTATTCTTAGTTTTCATGTGGAATATATTATGAATTTATGTATGGTGGAAAGGAAGGTAGAGATGGAAACAGGATGGGAAGAAACAAACAAACAAAAAAACAACAAAAAATCTTTAAAAAAAACCTTTAATGATACCTAGTCTAATTTTGTATAACAGAAGTGTTTGATAAAATGTCAGAAAATAAACTGTAGGCAGAAAGGAGTTCTGAAAATCACAATGAATGGACACCATTTCCCCATTCCGCTTAGCACAACATCCTTCTTCCAAATGGTTAAGACCCATCTTTGTTGTCTCTGTCACTGAGAAGACCGTCTTGGCACTGAAACATCTAATATAACTGAGTCTTGGCACTGAAACATCTAATATAACTGAGAAATATTAAAGTCAAACTATTTTTACAAAACCAATAGCAACATCTCAGTTTCACTATGCATGACCTTAAACTTAGCTAGAAGTTGAATGTCTTTACCTAATTCTTTTGATCCTGAAACTCCAAGTGTGAATTGTATGCCATTGGGTTGAATGCAGATCAAAACATGGTGATATTAGTTCTTGAAAATCTTGTTTCTGAAGGCAAAACTTTTTGGAGACTAAACATCTTTCTCCCTTTTCAGGAAAGAAAGGGCAGTTTCAAAGAATCACATCTGAAAAAAAAAAAAAATCACATCTTCAAGGTCCTTTCACTGTGTCTTACCCACAAATTCCTCAGCCTATATCCTCATATAAGAATGGAAAAGGGAATATTATTGGACAAGAAAGGGGAAGTCAAGTGCCTGATTGTGGTGTTGGTGATGAATTTTCAATGGGATTTATTAAAAAATCACCAAGATACACAGAGTATGGTAGATGAAACCTAGGCTTTTATCCACAATACATGCCAGTTGCTGTTCTCAAGGGACTTTAAAGGTCCAATTTTGCTGGGGTGCAAGGCTCAGAGGCCACCACAGACAATTGAGTTTTAATTATATTGCCAAAGACTAGAAAAATGAACTGGATCTCAAATCCTTTGCTATTAGTCCAGTTTCTGAGTCTACTCAGAATGGTTATAGTCTCATGAGTCTCCTCAGGGAGAGAAACATGACTTAGATAGTGTTTGGGGAACACACATTTTTCTTCTTTCCCAAAACTCTACTCACATGGAATCTCTCATTTCCATACAGCATGATAAGTACCTCAGTAAAGCTGTCCACACAACTATAGTAATTTAGGATTAATTCAATGTATCAAATGGTTTCATCTCATGTAGGATATACTTTGTTTACAGAATGCTGATGGATTTGGATTTATCTGCTTTTTTATTTTATTTTAGTATATTAAGCTACATATGCAATATGTACATTTAGTATATTAATCTGCAAAACTTCCTGATACAGGTTGTATGTTTGAGATAGGTACTTTTCCCCACCTTTTTTGAGATATAAAGAATTGATGTCTTCGAACTGCGGTGCTGGAGAAGACTCTTGAGAATCCCTTGGACAGCAAGGGAGGTCAAGCCAGTTAATCCTAAAGGAAATGAACCCTTGATATTCATTGAAAGGACTGATGCTGAAGCTGAAGCTCCAATACTTTGGCCACCTAATGCAAAGAGCTGACTCACTGGAAAAGACCCTGATGGTGGGAAAGACTGAAGGCAAAGGAGAAGATGCTAGCAGAGGATACTTTGGACACCTTGTGAGAAGAGCTGACTCATTGGAAAAGACACTGCTGGGAAAAATTGAAAGCAGGAGGAGAATGGAACAACAGAGACTGAGATAGTTGGATGGCATCACAGACTCAATGGACATGAGTTTGAGGAAACTCCAGGAGACGGTGAAGGACAGGGAAGCATGGTGTGCTGCAGTCCATGGGATCGCAAAGAGTCGGACATGACTGAGTGACTGAGCAAAACAATGACAAATGGACAGATGTGTTGTGTGTGTTTAAGGCATATACATGGTGTTTGATACTTTTATACACTGCAAAATGGTTATCCTAGCAGTATTAACTAAAAACTCCATCATCTCACATATATACCAATTCTTTATTGAAGTGAGATCATTTAAGCTGTGGGCTTCCTTGGTGGCTCAGTGGTAAAGAATCCGTCTGCCAGTGCAAGAGTTGCAAGTTCAAATATCTGGGTCTGGAAGATCCCCTGGAGAAGGAAATGGCAACCAACTCCAGTATTCTTGCTTAGAGAAATGCATGGATGGAGGAGTCTGGCAGGCTACAGTCCATGGGGTCACAAAAGAGTCAGGCATGACTTAGTGACTGAACAACAACAACAACAACAACAACAACATTTAAGATGTACTCCCTTAGAAACTTTGAAGCAAACAATACAATATTGTGAATAGCATCACCTCACTGGGTATTAGATCTCACAAACTTTATTATATTCTAACAGGAAGTTTATACTCATTGGGGCTTACCTGGTGGCTCAGATGGTAAAGACTCTGTCTGCAATGCAGGAGACCTGAGTTCAGTCCCCAATTTGGGAAGATCCCCTGGAGAAGGGAATGGTTATCTACTCCAGTATTCTTGCCTGGAGAATTTCATGGATGGAGGAGCCTGGCAGACTGCAGTCCTTGGGGTCTCAAAGAGTCAGACACAACTGAGGGACTAACACTACACTGTACGTATATTGGCCAACATCTTCTCATTTCTTTCACCCTCCGCACACCTGGCAATCAACTCTGTTTAAATTCAGGTTTTTAGATTCCACATATAAATGAGATCATTCAGTCTTTGTCTTTCTCTGACTGATGTATTTCATTAGGACTTATTTCACAAGGTCCATCCATATTATTGAAAACGGTAGGATTTCCTTTTTTTAAATGGCTGATCATATATGTATTTATCCACACCTTTATCTCGTCTTCTGTTGATGGACAATTAGATTATTTCCATATCTTGGATATTATGAAGAATGCTACCATAACCATGGGATTTCTGATACCTCTTCTAGATCCTGATTTCTTTACCTTTGGAAGTATACCCAGAGGTGAAATTGCTAGATCATTTGTAGTTCTACCTTTGAATTTATTGAAGAACTTTTGTATCATTTTCCATAGTGGCTGAACCAATTTATATTTCCACCAAAAGTGTACAAAGATTTCTTCTTCACTTGTTTCAGATTTTTCAGTTTTATAGCCTCATACCTAAGAGCTATGTTTCATTCTTTTTACAAATTTACTTTTTTCTTTTGTTATCTTTTTAGCTCCTTATTTACATTACATTCTTTAAAAAATTATCATTTTTTTTTTGGCTGTATTGGGTCTTCATTCCAGTGCACAGGCTCCTCTAGCTCCAGCATGCAGGCTCTCTAGTTGTGGTGCACCAGCCTAAATATATGCTGGTTAGGTCCCATTAGTTTATTTTTGTTTTTCATTGCTGTTGGAAGTTGGAGAAGGAAATGGCAACCCACTCCAGTATTCTTGCCTGGAGAATCCCATGGACGGAGGAGCTTTGTAGGCTATAGTCAGTGCATGGGGTCGCTAAGAGTCAGACAAGACTGAATGACTTCACTTTCACTCTTGAAGGTGGATCAAAACAATCTTGCTATGATTTATGTCAGACTGCTCTGCTTATGTTTCCTATTGGAGTTTTATAGCAACTAGTCTTGCATTTAGGTCTTTAATTCATTTTGGACTTATTTTTGTGTATGATGTGAGAGAATGCTCTCACTTCAAGGCACATGAAAACATGCTTGACATCATTATTATCAGGGAAATGCAAATCAAAAGTACAATGTGATATCACCTCACACTGGTTAGAATGGCCATCATCAAAAAGCCTAGAAACAGTAAATGCTGGAGAGGGTGTAGAGAAAAGGGATGTGGAGAACAGTATGGAGATCCTTAGAAAACTAAGAATAGAGCTACCATATGATCCAGTAATCCCACTCCTGTCATATATTCAGAGAAAATCGTAACTGGAAAGCATACGTGCACCCCAGTGTTCATTGCAACACTCTACAATAGCCGGGATGTGGAAACCAGCTGAATGTTCATTGACAGAAGAATGGATAAAGAAGATGTACATATATACAATGGAATGTTCCTCAGCCATAAGACAGAATGAAATAATGCCATTTGCAGCGACACGCATGGACCTAGAGAGTGTGACTCTGAGTTATTAAATGATATCACTTACATGTGGAATTGAGAGAAATGGTACAAATCACCCTATTTACAAAATAGAAGTTGAGTCACAAGATGTAGACAATAAACTTGTGGTTACCGGGGGTGGGTGGGGGGTGCGGGTGGGGAAGGTTGGGGAGGGATAAATTGGAAGGTTAGGACTGACATACACACTACTATATTCAGTGCCTGCTAAGTGCGATTCACGGAGTCACGAAGAGTCGGACTCGACTGCGTGAGGCGAGCAGAAGTAATGCCATGGCAGGCAGCTTAGATTAGGAGTAGGCCTTCCTACTTCTGGGTGGTAAGATTATCAGGTTACCTGGATCAGCTTTCGCTTAACACTGACTGCTGTTTGCCAATTAGGAACGGGGCAGAAACCCCCAGGAAAGTCCCGTGTGCGTGAAAGTTTTGACGAATGAAATTGCTTTGCAATCTGAATAAACCAACTACTAACGGCATGTGCTCATCCTATAAATTTGTATAACAGCTCGGGCTCGGGGCTCTCTGACCCCGCACCACTGCGTTGGATGCGGCAAGAGCCCTGACTCGAGTCAGCAATAAACTTCCCTTTTTGCGAGTTGCATTGTCTTGGAGGTCTTCTCTCTTCCCGCTCAGGGATTCGGACATCGGGCATAACATTTGGGGGCTCGTCCGGGATCCCTTGAGTGGGGGAAGAGAACACTTCCAGGACAGAGGGGAAGGATGGATAGTAGCACCGGTGCTCAGGCAGGACAGGAAAGTTCAGTGTAAATCCGAAGCCCTGCTGTGAAGCAGGAAGATATCTGGCACAGGAGAAAGCTTTCTATAGAGGGTTGAGAACAGACTGGATGTTCCAGCCAGCGCAAGACCGAGGCCAGCGAGCGCGCTGGAAGGCAACCGGCTCTGCAGGAAGGAGAGTTCCTCTCCTGATCCCGAGTCTGGTGAGCAGTGGACGCCATTCAGTAAGGTGAACCTAGTACCGGGAGGCAAGAAAACTCAGGGGGCCCGAAAACCCAGCCAACGTTTGTCGGCCAACGTTTGTCGGCCAACGTTTGTGTTTGTCTTCAGCTCTCCGTGTTTGTGTGTGTGCCGGCATTGTCTCTGGTCTCGTTCTCTTCTGGTGCATCGTTCTCTTCTCTCTCTTCTGACTTATTCTCCTTCTCCCCTTCTTCTCTGATCTGCCCTCAACTCCTACTCTTTTCAGGAGTTTCAGTGAACAGGTGAACAGGTGAACGGTTGTGGGGGCAATTGATGAGTCCTGGCCAGGGTTACACTCTGGCAGACTCTGAAAGCCCTACAATAAGTGAGCCTCAGTAACTAGAGCCCGACCGGGTGAAACTCTCCTTTAGCATCCTTAACTGAGGACGTGGCCTAAAATTCTTTGTGTGGGCACGGATCAGGCACTTAAAGGCCATTAGGGCGCCTGCCACTTGAAGGCTCCCGTGATAGGATAAGGGGGTCATGGAATGGGCTAGAAACCCCTAGGTTGCCTGCCCCCAGCAAGAAAACTTCCGTGCAACAACACAGGCATATAAACAGTTCCAAAAGCATACCATAATCCCAACCTCTTGGCCGCCACCACTCCCGGTAAGATTTTTGGTGGTTGTTCTCAGTGACTTCCTCTCTCCTTCTCTCTCCCCTACCATTTATTCTTTGACCATGGGCCAGGGGGAATCTACCCCACTTTCCCTCATGACTGACCATTTTTTGGATGTCAGGGCCAAGGCCCATAACTTGTCTTTGCTAGTCAAGAAAACTAAATTAATAACCTTTTGCTCTGCAGAGTGGCCCGCCTTCCAGGTTGGATGGCCTCCAGAAGGCACCTTTCAACCGTCCATCATACAGGCTGTGAAGGAGAAGATTATGGCTCCGGATCCCTGGGGCCATCCGGATCAGGTCCCCTATGTCATGGTTTGGCAGGATCTAGTGGAAGATCCGCCTGAGTGGTTAAAACCTTTCGTTCACAAACCTCCTAGCTCTTCTAATTCACACCTCCTGGTGATGAAGACCCCCCTCAGAGAAAACCAAAAAGAAAGAGAACCCAAAACTAGCCTTTCAGGAATCATTTTATCCAAACTTGATAGATCTAGAAACGGAGATGAGGCCTCCGCCATATGTGCCCCCCTTGCAATTCCCTCCAAGGAGAGAAGCTACCACGGGTGAACTGAGAGGACTAGAAGGGCCAACGGGAACTGACCATGAGGGGGGGACTAGCATTGGGGACCTGGGGGAGAACTAGGGGAAATAGGGGTGGGCAAGACCCTGGGGACCCAGAGTTACCTTCATCCACTGTTCAGGCGCTCCCCGTCCGAGTGGGACCAGCTAACCCGGACAGAGAGCGAACCTATCAGTACTGGCCCTTTTCCACGAGTGACCTGTACAATTGGAGAACCCAGAACCCTCCTTTCTCAGAGAAACCCCAAGGCCTCATTGACCTCTTAGATTCCATTTTGTTCACTCACAAGCCCACCTGGGACGATTGTCAGTAGCTGTTGCAGGTGCTCTTCACCACAGAAGAACGGGAGCGAATCCTGGCAGAGGCACGGAAACGGGTCCCAGGGGCCGACGGGAGGCCAACTGCCCAGCCTCATCTCGTGGACGAGGGGTTTCCTCTGTTGTGGCCTAACTGGGATTTTGAGCAAGCAGAAGGTAGGGAGCGTCTCTGAGTGTACCGCCAGACTCTGATGGCAGGCCTGCGGGCCGCAGCAAGAAAGCCAACAAATTTGGCAAAGGTAAATTTAGTAAGGCAAGAGCCCACTGAGAGCCCGGCAGCCTTCCTAGAGAGGCTGATGGAAGCTTTCAGGCAATATACACCTATGGATCCCCAGGCTGAGGAGTCACGTGCTGCAGTTCTGTTAACGTTTGTAAATCAGGCAGCCCCAGATATTAGGAAGAGATTACAAAAGATAGAGGGATTGGGAGAACAGACGATACAGGATTTACTGAAAGCAGCTGAAAAGGTATTTAATAATAGGGAGACCCCAGAAGAAAGGGAAGAATGAATTCGACGGGAGGAAAGGGAATTAGCTGAGAAAATCAGGAAGGAAGATAGAGAACATAGAGCGAGAGAAAACTGGAAGAACCAGAGGGAGCTAGCCCAGATTCTTTTTGAGGGGATAAAGGCCAGAAGAGAATTGAGGGAACCTTGAGACCCCCGGACGAGAGAAAAAGAGAAACCAAAAACGTAGGCCCTAAAGAAAGATCAGTGTGCCTACTGCAAAGAACAGGGGCACTGGAAAAACGAGTGCCCTAAGAGGGACCCAAGGAGAGAAACGACCCAGAGAGAGAGAAAGGGGGTCTTGACGCAACAATGGGGACCATGGAAGCAGCCGGTGGCATACCTTTCAAAGCGTTTGGACCCAGTGGCCACTGGGTGGCCCCCTTGCCTTCGCATCATCGCCTCGTCCGCGACGCTGATAAGTTGACGTATGGACAGCAACTCTTGGTTTACACCCCCCACGCCATTGAAGGGGTTTTAAAGCAGCCGCCGGGTAAGTGGACCTCCAATGCCCGCTTGACACATTACCAGGCCTTGCTGCTCGATGCCCCATGGGTGCGTTTTCAGACCTCTTGCTTCCTGAACCTGGCCACGCTCCTACCTAACCCAGAGAAAGACCGCCCTCTCCATGACTGCAGTGAGATACTGGCTGAGGCCCTGGTGGCACGGAAAGACTTAAATGATTCACTGATGGGAGTAGCTATGTAAAAGATGGGCAAAAGAAGGTGGGAGCCGCCATAGTTGATGATTCAGGACAGACAATATGGGCTGAGAACACTTCTCCAGACGGCCTGCCTGAGGTTCCCTCGACAAAATGCAACTGTACGAGAGATAATTCAGGCTTGAAAAGCGTGCCAGCTGATGAGGACAGGGAAAAAGCAGCACACGGGAACGAGGTACCAAGGGAAAAAGCCAGGGCAACACTGGGAGATAGATTTCACTGAGGTAAGGCCAGGCAAGTACGGGTATCACTATCTGATGGTTCTGGTAGATACCTTCTCGGCATGAGTGGAGGCCTTCCCCACTAAGGGAGAGACAGCAACAGTGGTTGCTGAAAAGATCTTAGAGGAGATAGTGCCTAGGTATGGGCTGCCAGTGACTATGGGCTATGATAACGGACCTGCCTTTGTGAGCTAGATTGTACAAGGGCTGGCCCAAGCTCTGGGGATGAAATGGAAGTTACATTGTGAATATAATCCCCAGAGCTCAGGACAGGTTGAGAGAATGAATCGGACCCTAAAAGAAACTTTGACAAAGTTGGCAATAGAGACTGGCGGGGACTGGGTGACCCTCCTTCCCTTTGCACTCTTTCAGGCGTATAACACCCCTTATAAGCTGAATCTTACCCCTTTTGAGATTCTGTATGGAAGATCCCCTTCTGTGTGTCCTGTTTTCGAAGGAAAATGCCTGCCACCCCCTCTGTGTCTTGGTTGCTGTAATGCCAAAAATCTTATACCACTCTGAAAAGGTTATGTACTCACATTGGGGCGATCACCATAGCAACCTTGTTCAGTCTTGGGCTGGCAGAAGCAGGACTTTGGGACAATTCCAGGAAACTCTGATGGCATTAAGTAAGGTGCATAACCATGTTTGGAAATTGATTCGAGAGATACACGAGGGTCAAAATAAGGGGGCCATCCCCTCACATACTATTGGCCCAGGTGATTGGGTTTGGGTAAAACAGCACCAATCTAAAGTATTAGAACCTAGATGGAAAGGCCCTTATGTTGTTCTCCTTACCACTGCTACCACTGTCAAAGTCGACGGGATTGGACCCTGGGTTCACTGCAATCACGTGCGGCAACCCACACCGGAAGAACAAGAAAAAGCACGAGCAGAATGGAAGGCGAATCCTCACCTGTCAAATCCTTTGAAGTTGAAACTCGTCCGCCGGGAGGCCTCCTAATTCTCCTGTTGATGGCTGCCTTTATCGACCCAGGAGCGACTAGTCGCAACCCCCATCAACCTGCCAAGATCACCTGGAAATTCAGCGACGGGGAGACCCATGAGCTGCTCAACGAAACCTCAGGAGTCCACCCTCCGATCTGAGGGGAGTCTTCCCAGGGGAAGGACCCCAGGGGAAATACCCACAATTTTGGCCATGGGGGGCCATAGGGACCGGGAGAAAACTCAACCAAGAGGGGTTCTTCACGTGCCCGGGCAACATAAGAAATAACTAGAAAACCTTTGGTGGCATGGAAAGCTATTATTGCGGGAGCTGGAGCTGTGTAACCTCTTGTGATGGGCCCCAGGAATGGGACGTAGGAAACAGAGATTTGGTAGCCCCGGGTGTGGCACAATCCCCAGGGCCAAGTACCTCAGATGCAGGTGCAGTTTAACCAAGCTTCACTATGTCTGCAAGACCGAGGGCTTTCCGCCCTACGAGCCACTGTAGATGCAATCAGTCACTTAGAGAAGTCTTTGACTTCCTTGTCTGAGGTGGTCTTGCAGAATAAGAGAGGATTAGACTTGATTTTTCTCCAACAGGGTGGGGTCTGTGCGGCTCTGGGAAAAGAATGTTGTTTCTATGCAGACCATACAATAGTGGTAAGAGAATCTATGGCAAAAGTGAGAGAGGGACTGGCGCAACGAAAGAGAGAACAGGAAGCCCAGCAGAGATGGTTTGAGTCTTGGTTTCAACACTCCTCCTGGCTGACTACCTTAATTTCTACCCTCCTGGGTCCACATATAGGGCTATTATTGATACTCCCATGTATTTTAAGCTGGCTAGTCAATATCAGCCAGTGGCCCAAGATGGAATAGAGGAAGATTCCTCTACTTGAACAACGGACAGGGGGGAATGTGAGGCGAGCAGAAGTAATGCCATGGCAGGCAGCTTAGATTAGGAGTAGGCCTTCCTACTTCTGGGTGGTAAGATTATCAGGCTACCTGGATCAGCTTTCGCTTAACACTGACTGCTGTTTGCCAATTAGGAACGGGGCAGAAACCCCTGGGAAAGTCCCTTGTGCACGAAAGTTTTGACGAATGAAATTGCTTTGCAATCTGAATAAACCAACTACTAACGGCGTGTGCTCATCCTATAAATTTGTATAACAGCTCGGGCTCGGGGCTCTCTGACCCCGCACCACTGCGTTGGATGCGGCAGGAGCCCTGACTCGAGTCAGCAATAAACTTCCCTTTTTGCGAGTTGCATTGTCTTGGAGGTCTTCTCTCTTCCCGCTCGGGGATTCGGACGTCGGGCATAACAACTGAGCGACTGAACTGAACTGAAGTCGTTTCAGTCGTGTTCGACTCTTTGCGACCCCATAGGGCAGATGGCCAATGAGAACCTACTGAGGTGCGCTTGGGGAGCAGCTCGTCATGTGCCACACTCGCAGCCTCACGTCCTGTGCCACCGGGAGGCCTGGTGGTCAGCGCTGTCCACGAGCCCAGGCAGGAGCCGGAGGAGGACCCTGAGGGTGCTGATGTTCAGGAAAACAAACAGCAGTTTAAAAAAATCAACCCTTAAGGAGAACAAGATGGCAGAGGAGTAGGTGGACACGGAGTCCACCTCTCTCCAAGGATATATCGGGAAGACACCTTCAGACACAGAAGTGCATGCAGAACACCCGCTGAGAGCGGACAGAAGGACCTGACCAGTGAAAAAGAATATGTAGAACCACACAAAACTCGGTAGGACAAAGGAACTAGGGGGAAAAACAGGAGTGTTAGTAGGACTAGACCTGCCCTTGGCGGGTGGGGCAACCGAGGCAGGGTCTGATCCCCACATTGGGGCAACTGTCTGAGTCAGAGGAGAAACATTTAAGGCTGAGAGTGAAACAGCTGATCTGCGGCAGCCTGAATGGAATGCGAACCAGACAGTCCTTGCCACAGCCACACATACCCCAGACAGGGACACAGGTCCCCTGGAAGGCGCAGCGGCTGGGAACTGGAGTTTAGGGGATTGTGGAGCAATCCCAGGGCGAGGGCTGCTGTTGACTGTGGAGAGACGGATCGAGGGGATGTGAGGGAGGAAATTGTGGTGGGAAATGCCGGTGGAGGAAAGCCGGGCAGCCATGGAAGCAAGGTGATACCGCTGAGTCACGTGTATGGGGTGGAGCCTCTCTCCCCACAAGCCAACATTGAGAGCTGAACAATAGAGAGGCTGGCCCATCAAACGCTGACTCACTGAACTACAGAGCAGGACCCCACCCAGGATGCCCCTTTAAGTGCCTGACACCCTGGTCTGCAGAGTAGGACCCCAGGCAAGGGAGCCCTCTAAGTGCCTGAATGGGTGGAGCTACAGAGAAAGACTGGCCAAAGAGGCCTTCTGATAGCCAGCCACAGGAGGTTTGAAAAAAGACTCTGATGGGGCCACAGCTCCTGCCACGGAGGCAGTCCATGTCCCTGCACACTTGGCGCCACCAGGGTCCCGCGAGCCAAGCAGCTGTGCCACCTTCATGCTCAACCCTCACTGGGGCAGAGCTGACACAGGCAAAAATAAAAATTCTTGTGTCTATGCACGCAGGATGGCTTTGGTCGTGTCCGAGTCTTTGCGACCCTGTGGACTGGCTTGCCAGACTTCTCTGTCAAGGAGGGGAGTTCTCCAGGCAAGGATACTGGGCAGTATTGGCCAATACTGGTTGCCACACCTTTCTAGAGCACTATATTTCCTGCTGCCCTAGGTGCCAACCGCCCTGAGTACCTGGTGCTGCCAGAACCCCTGTGACCCAAGCAGCTGCACCACCTCCACACCAGGCCCTCATGGGGCAAACCCAAGTCCTCCAGCGCAGCCTCAGGGGCTAAACCCCAGTGGACGACCCACATGCAGAGGTGGAAATAAAATCAGAGTTGAAACCCAGGGGCAGTGTGGCTAAGGAAGAAGACCCAAAGCCTTCCCACTGGCTGTACAAGCTGCAGGTTAAATTCACACGATCAACTAGGCAGACTGTGTGTTTATGGAATGTATAAGAGGACACTGAGAGCTCCCACAAAAGGAAATGTACCAGTTCTGATAGCTGTGGGCATCGGAGGCAAGAACGCAAGGAGTAGGACCAGACTGGAATCTGAGCTGCCCCCCACTGCAGGTCCAGAGACCAGCGCAGTGTTGGAGGGCATCCTAGGGAGGTGAGGTGGACTGTGACTCCCAGCGAGAGAAAGGACTCTGACAGCAGTGACTTAAGAAAAATATCTATTATTAAGCTTTGACTTGTTCTGTAGATTCTTTTAGATATTTTTTCTTTTCTTTTTTCCTCCCCACCCCTCCACTGTTGTAGTTGTCAATTTATTGGCATTCTGAAATTTATTTGAACTTTTGAGCTTTTTTTTTTTTTTTTTTTTCCTTCTCAGTCACATTTTTTAAATTGCTGTTTTAAACATCTGCCTCTATGTTGGACTTTTGCATTTCTGTGGAGTTTTCTTTTCTTTTTTTTTTAATTTTAATTTTAAAAAACTCATTGTTATTTTTTCTACGTTATTCCTTTGTTTGCTTTTCCTACTCTTTTTCTCCTTGCAGTTGATCTTTAACGTATATAAGTCTTATTTATCTACCTCTATTTAACTTTACCTATGTATTCTTTCTTCCTTTTCCTCAATATATTTGTTAATTTTATTTTCATTGCTTTATTCCTCACTTGGCGCCTTGCTTTAGTTTTGTTTTCCAGTTTGTGTTTTAGTTAGGTTTTTTTCTTAACTGGTAGATATAATTTTTGGTTACCTTTGTTTGCCGGGTCAATTTATTGTACTTTATTTTTGTTGGACTGTTTTGATTTTCCTTATGGGTGTATGTATATATGTGTATATTCAGTCACACTTTTTACTGTTGTAAAAAGTAAAACACCTGTGCCTCTACTTTGGGTTTTGCAGTTCTATGGAGTGTTCCTTTTTTTCTTTCTTCTTTTTTCTTTTCCCTTTTTAATTTTAATTTTTAAAAACCTACTATATTTTTTCTACATTTATTCCTCTGTTTGCCTTTCATATTCTTATTTTCCCCTTGCAGTTAATCTTTAATGTATATAAGTCTTCTTCATCTACCTTTATTTAAATTTGCATATATATTCTTTCTTTCTTTCCTTTCCTTTCAATATATTTGTTAGCTTTGCTTTCATTGCTTTATCCCCCACTTGGAACCTTGCTTTTTGTTTTCCAGTTTGTGCTTTAGTTAGCTTTGTTCTTAACTGGTAGGTATACTTTTTGATTCCCTTTGTTTGCTGGGTCAATCTATGTACTTTGTTCCTGTTGAACTGTTTTGATTTTGCTTATGAGTGTATATGTACATGTGTATATTCCATTATTTTAATTATTATTTGCTTGATTTTGTAACTGCCACTTGTCTGGGGTTCATCTTTGGTTTCTCATTTTGGGTATTTGTTATTTGTTTTAATCTCACTTAATGCCATAACAAACTATTTGTGAAATCTTCGTTCCTGACCAGAGATCAAGCCCTGAGCCTTTGGAGTGGGAACACTGACTCCAAGACCATAGACTACCAGAGAACTAACCCTAGGGAGTATCAAAGAGTGAGAACTCACACAAAGGAAACCACTTGAATACAAGATCACCCAACCACCAGTAGCACCCTGTGCAGGATGCCTCATCTAAACAACACACAAAAATACAAACAGAATCATCAGCAGACAGGATTACCACCTCACTCATCCTTGCCCATCAGAGGAAAAATAAACAAACAAACAAACAAAAAAAACTCAGCACAAATCTCACCATATACAAAGTTTACACAGACCACTGGACCAACCTTAGGAGGGCAGAAACTAAAAGGAAGAAAGAATTCAACCTTTAAGCCTGGGAAAAGGAGACCTCAAACACAGTAAGTTAAAAAAAAAATGAAAGGGCAGAGAAATACTACACAAATGAAGGAACAAACTAGAAACATAGAAGTCCAAATAAATGAAGAGGAAATAGGCAAAGTAGCTGAAAAAGAATTCAGAACAATGATAGTAAATATGATCAGGAACCTTGAAAACAAAATGGAGAAAATGCAAGGCTCAATTAACAAAGATTGAGAGGAATTAAAGAACTAACATACAGAGACAAACAACACAATTATTGAAATTAAAAATACTCTAGAAAGAATCAATAGCAGAATATTTGAAACAGAGGAATGAGTCAGTGAGCTGGAAGATAAAATGGTGGAAATAACTTCTGAAGAGCAGAATAAAGTAAAAAGAATGAAAAGAACTGAGGATAGTCTCAGAGACCTCTGGGACAATATCAAATACACCAATATTCGAATTATAGGGAACCACTAACACTGAAGAAGCTGAAGTTGAACGGTTCTATGAAGACCTATAAGACCTTTTAGAACTAACACCCAAAAAAGATGTCCTTTTCATTATAGGGGACTGGAATGCAAAAGTAGGAAGTCAAGAAACACCTGGAGTAACAGGTAAATTTGGCCTTGGGATATGGAATGAAGCAGGGCAAAGACTAATAGAGTTCTGCCAAGAGAACGCACTGGTCATAGCAAACACCAACAAGAGAAGAGAAGACTCTACACATGGACATCACTAGATGGTTGACACCGAAATCAGATTGATTATATTCTTTGCAGCCAAAGATGGAGATGCTCTATACAGTCAGCAAAAACAAGACCAGGAGCAGACTGGCTCAGATCATGAACTCCTTATTGCCAAATTCAGACTTAAATTGAAGAAAGTAGGGAAAACCACTATACCATTCAGGTATGACCTAAATCAAATCCCTTATGACTATACAGTGGAAATGAGAAATAGATTTAAGGGACTAGATCTGATAGACAAAGTGCCTGATGACCTATGGATGGAGGTTCCTGACATTGTACAGGAGACAGTAATCAAGACCATCCCCATGGAAAAGAAATGCAAAAAACAAAATGGCTGTTGGAGGAGGGCTTACAATAGCTGTGAAAAGAAGAGAATCAAAAAGCAAAGGAGAAAAGGAAAGATATTCCCATTTGAATACAGAGTTCCAAAGAATGGCAAGGAGAGATAAGAAAGACTTCCTCAGTGATCAATGCAAAGAAATAGAGGAAAACAATAGAATGGGAAAGACTAGAGATCTCTTCAAGAAAATTAGAGATACCAAGGGAACATTTCATGCAAAGATGGGCTCAATAAAGGGCAGAAATGGTATGGACCTAAGAGAAGCAGAAGATATTAAGAAGAGGTGGCAAGAATACACAGAAGAACTGTACAAAAAAGATCTTCATGACCCAGGTAATCACAATGGTGTGATCACTCACCTAGAGCCAGACATCCTGGAATGTGAAGTCAAGTGGGCCTTAGAACGCATCACTTCGAACAAAGCTAGTGGAGGTGATGGAATTCCAGTTGAGCTATTTCAAATCGTGAAAGATGATGCTGTGAAAGTGCTGCACTCAATTTGTCAGCAAATTTGGAAAACTCAGCAGTGGCCACAGGACTGGAAAAGGTCACTTTTCATTCCAACCCCAAAGAAAGGCAATGCCAAAGAATGCTCAAACCACCACACAATTGCACTCATCTCACATGCTAGTAAAGTAATGCTCAAAATTCTCCAAGCCAGGCTTCAGCAATATGTGAACCGTGAACTTCCATATGTTCAAGCTGGTTTTAGAAAAGGTAGAGGAACCAGAGATCAAATTGCTAACATCTGCTGGATCATCAAAAAAGCACGAGAGTTCCAGAAAAGCATCTATTTCTGCTTTATTGACTATGCCAAAGCCTTTGACTGTGTGGATCACAATAAACTGTGGAAAATTCTGAAAAAGATGGGAATACCAGATCACCTGACCTGCCTCTTGAGAAACCTGTATGCAGGTCAGGAAGCAACAGTTAGAACTGGACATGGAAAAACAGACTGGTTCCAAATAGGAAAAGGAGTTCGTCAAGGCTCCTTGTATATTGTCACCCTGCTTATTTAACTAATATGCAGAGTACATCATGAGAAACACTGGGCTGGAAGAAGCACAAGCTGGAATAAAGATTGCTGGGAGAAATATCAATAACCTCAGATATGGAGATGACACCACCTTTATGGCCAGAAAGAGAAGAAGAACTTAAAGAGCCTCTTGATGAAGGTGAAAGAGGAGAGTTAAAAAGTTGGCTTAAAACTCAACATTCAGAAAACTAAGATTGTGGCATCTGATTCCATCACTTCATGGCAAATAGACGGGGAAACAATGGAAACAGTGACAGACTTTATTTTTTTGGGCTCCAAAATAACAGTAGATGGTGATTGCAGCCATGAAATTAAAAGGTGCTTACTCCTTGGAAGGAAAGTTATGACCAACCTAGACAGCATATTAAAAAGTGGAGACATTACTTTCACAACAAAGTCCATCTAGTTAAGGCTATGGTTTTTCCAGTGGTCATGTATGGATGTGAGAGTTGGACTATAAAGGGAGCTGAGCATCAAATAATGATGGCTTTGAACTTTGGTGTTGGAGAAGACTCTTGAGAGCCCCTTGGACTGCAAGGAGATCCAACTAGTCTCTCCTAAAGCCAGTCAGTCCTGAATATTCATTGGAAGAACTGGTGTTGAAGCTGAAACTCCAATACTTTGGCCTCCTGATGTGAAGAACTGATTCATCTGTAAAGATTCTGATGCTGGGAAAGTTTGAAGGCGGGAGGAGAAGGGGATGACAGAGGATGAGATGGTTGGGTGGCATTACTGACTCAATGGATGTGAGTTTGAGTAAGCTCTGGCAGTTGGTGATGGACAGGGAGGCCTAGCATGCTGCAGTCCATGGAGCTGCAGAGTTGGACACGACTGAATGACTGAACTGAGTGACATTTATATTTACAGAAAATTTTATTTATATTGGTTTTAAAATGTTATTATTTTTAAAAATTTCACACCAATATTTCTCATTAGATGTTCTTTTTTCATTTGCATAATGTTTTTCTTTATTTTTAAGAAACATTTTATTTTATATTGGAGTTTAGCCCAATTAACAATGTGATTATTTCAGGTGGACAGCAAAGGGCCTCAGCCATACATATACATGTAACCATTCTCCCTTAAACTCCTCTCCCATCTCACAGCTGGATGGCTGCCCAGTAACACTGAGCAGAGTTTCCTGTGCTATACAGTAGGACTTTGTTGGTTATGCATTTTATATATAGCAGAGTATACACGTCAGTCCTAAACTCCCTAACTATCTCTCCTGCCATCCCCCCCAGCAATCCTAAATTCATTCTCTAAGTTGGCTTTACACAAATGTATTGATGTCAGGAGATGTCTGAAGCATATTTGTATTCAAACCGTATCTTTGTATTAAAAGATAAGTAACACAGCTCCAGGCATTCACAAATGTTCTGTTGATCTGCTGAGGAAAAGATATCATTTGTTTCTGATTACAATGTGGCTGTACATGAGTCAGTTTCCTTTCTCTTGGCTGCTTGATGTAGAATTTCTTAAAATTACAGCCTGTTATCTTGTGCAGGTAACTTGTCACCGTGATTACTTTATACTAATGACACAATTTACAATTCTTAAAAATATTTAAAATTTCCTATTGGAAAGCAGTTTGAAACAATGTGTAAATCCAAATCTCACAGAGTATCATAATTCTTTTATTTCAATAAAAAACACAAACATGAGAGCTACTGTTAATAAAAATTATAAATGCACAATACAGTATTGTTAACTGTGGCCAGTCTTGCACAGTAAATCTCAAGGAAGTATTCTTGTATACTGATGTGACCGTTGCTTGAGTCTGGGGGAGACAGTAAAGATAGCGGCCCCTTCTGAAAGGTGGTTCAGACTGTATCAGTCAGGCTCTCCTCTGCCTCTTTCCCTTTGTGGATGAAAGCTAAGAGTGGAGTGTTCATACAGCAGGGAGAGATATTTGTACCATTAGAATGATGTCCATTTTTACATAAGCTGCTGTTAACTAATCTTAGGAGATTTTATAATTATGACTTGTTCCTCCTTATATTCAAGAAGTGACAGTTTACTGCAGTCTTCAAATGCATGTAGATTAATTGGACCACACTGTCAAAGTGTTTACACCCTAATAAAATGAATGATTTGTGTCAACTGATGAATGTAATGCATGATGAAATGTGAAATGTGTTATGAGAAGAGAAGACATAGAATTGGGTGGAATAAGACATATGATAAGAGATATCATGATTTTCAGCAGTAACAAAAGGTACTATTTTTTTTAAAGCTTACTCTATGGGGAGAAGTATTAAAAATATGTAATATTACCACTATCCATTGGTAAGTACTAATGTTATTCTTGGTTTTCATATGGAATCTATTATGAATCTATGGTTGAAAGGAAAGAAGACATGGAAATAGGATGGAAAGAAACGATAAATAATGACCAATGTCTTTTTTAAAAACCTTCAATCATAAATATATATACTATATACATATATGTAGTCTAATTTTGTATAACAAAAGTGTTTGGTAAAGTCTGTCTGGCACTAAGGGGCTCTGAAAATCACACCAAATGAACCACATTTCTCCTTTCCTGTTTACACAATGTATTTCTTCCCAATGCGTAACACCCACTTTGTTGTCTCTGTCACTGAAAAGACCATCTTGGCTCTGAAACATTTAATATAATTAAGAAATATTAAAGCCCAGCTGTTAATACAAAATTGATAATGATGTTTCAATTTCACTATGCATGACCTTAACCTTAACTAGAAGTTGAATGTCTTTACCTAATTTCTTTGATCCTGAAACTCTAAGTGTGAATTGTATGCCATTGGGTAAGTGCAGAAAAAAAATGCTGGTGATATTAATTCTTGAAAATTTTGTTTGTGAATGTGAAGCCCTTTGGAGGACTAAACATCTTAGTGTCTTTTCTCCCCCTTCAGGAGACAAGGGGCAGTTTCAAAGAGTCACATCTGCAAGGCTATTTCACTGTGTCTTATGCACAAATTCCTCAGCCTCTGATCTCATATAAGACTTGAAAAGGTAATATTATTGGACAAAGAAGGGAAGTCAAGGGACTGAGTGTGCTGTTGGTGATGAATTTTCAGTGGGAGTAATTAAAAAGTCACCAACACACACACAAACATACACACACATACACATGAACACATCTTAATTGGTGTCCAGATTATTTAGAGGCAGTAGATGAAATCTATGCCTTGGTCCACAGCTCAATCAGAACTTTGCTAACACACGGCAGTTGCTGTTCCCAAGAGACTTTAAAGGTTCAATTATGCTGGCATGCAAGGCTCAGAGGACACCACAGACATGCGAGTTTTAATTATATTGCCAAAAACTAGAAAAAGAAAATGACCTCAAATCGTTAGTCCAGTTTCTGAGTATACACAGGATAGTTATAATCTCGTGAGTCTTCAGGTAGAGAAACATGACTTAGATGGTGTTTGGGGAACACATAATTTTCTTGTTTTCCAACACTCTACTCACTTGGAATTTCTCAGTTTTCATACAGCTAGAGTAATATGTTAGCAAAGCTGTCCACAGAATTAGAGTAGCTATGTAGGATTACTTCAGTTTATTGTATGTTTTTACCTCATGGGAATGTGCTTTGTTTCCAGAATGATGATACCTGCTTTCAGTTTTGCTTCAGTATATTAAACTAGTCTACAAAAAGACGAACTGTATGATACAGGTTGTGTGTTTGAGAAGGGCACTTTCTCCCACTGTTATTGAGATATAATGGACACATTCATTGTGTATGTTAAAGGTATATACACTGTGTTGATTCATACATTTTTATACTGCAAAATGGTTGCCCTAGTAGTATTAAATAAAACTTCCATCTCTCATATATATGAATTCTTTTTTGAGGTGAGATCATTTAAGATGTGCTCTCTTAGAAACTTTGAAGTATATAATACAGTATTGTGAACTAGCATCACCACACTGGGTATTAGATCCCCAATCTTATATACATTTTAACTGAAAATCTATACCCTTTGATCAACATCTCTCCATCTCTTTCAACCCCAGCATCTGGCCACCAACTCTGTTTAAATTCAAATCTTCAGATTCCACATATAAATAAGATTGTGCAGTACTTGTCTTTCTCTGTCTAACTTATTTATTTCATTAGGACTTATTTCACAAAGTCTACCCACGTTGTTGCAAATGGCAGGGTTTCCTTCTTTTTTTATGGCTGATGATATTTATGTATTTATCCACATCTTTATCTCTTCATCCATTGATGGACAATTTGCATATCTTGGATGTTATGAAGAGTGCTACCATGACCATGGGATTTCTGATACCTTCTCTAGATCCTGATTTCATTTCCTTTGGATATATATCCAGAGGTGGAATTGCTAGATCATGAGAAAGTAGTTGTACTTTTAATTTCTTGAACAACCTCTATGTTGTTTTCTGTAGTGTCAGTACCGATTTATATTTCCACCAAGATTGTACAAGGATTCCTCTCCTCCACATCCTTGCTGACACTTGTTATCTTTTGTCTTTTTGGTTATAGCCATTCTTTATCTTTTGTCTTTTTAGTTATAGCCATTCTAATAGATGTTGAGTGCTAATATCTCATTGCCATTTTGATTTGCGTTTCTCTGATGCTTAGTGATATTGAGCACATTTTCAGGTACCCATTGACCATTTGTATGTCTTGTTTGGAAAAATATCTATTCATTTCCTCTGCTTTTTTTAAAATTGAAATTTTTTTCTGCTGTTGAGTTGTATGAGTTCTTACACATATTGGATATTAGCTCATCTGTTTATGACTTACAAATATCTTCTTCCTTTCTGTAAGTTGTCCTTTCATCTGTTGATTATGTCTTTGTGCAGAAGTTTTTTAGTATGATGTAGCTTTGTTGCTGTTTTCAGTGTCAGATCCAAAACAGCATTGCTGAGACCAAAGTCAAGGAGCTTTCTCCTGGTGTTTTTCTTCTAGATGTTTCATGACTTCAGGTCTTATGCTTAAATAGTTGATCCATTTATGTGAATGTTTGTGAGTGGTGTATGATATGGGCCCAATTTCATTATTTTGTAAGTGGTTATCCAGTTTTCCAGACAACAGTTAGTGAAGGGAATATCCTTTTACTATCCTGTATTCTTGGCTTTTTCCTCATAAATGGGTCAGTTGTAATTGTGCGGCTTTATTTCTGGGCTCTTGTTTCTGCTCCATTGGTCTCCGTGTTTGTTTACATGCTATTACTGTGCTGTTTTGATGACTATAGCTCTGCAGTATAGTTTAAAATAGCAAGTGTGATGCCTCTAGCTTTGTCTTCTCTCAGGATGCTTTGGTTCTGTAGGGTCTTTTGTGGTAGCACACAAATTTAAAGATTGTTTTACTCTTTCATTATTTTTGGAATTTTGATGGGAATTGCATGAAATCTGTAGCTGTCTGAGTTGAATGGAAATTCTGTAATATTAATTCTTACAACCCATGATCATGGACTATCTTCCCATTTATTTTGTATTTCCTTCAATTTCCTTCACATTATATAGTTTTCAGTGAACAGATCTTTCACCTCCTTAAATTTTTTCCTAAGTATTTTAGTCTTTTGATATGATTGTAATGGTATTGTTTTCTTAATGTATCTTCTGATAGTTTGTCATTAGTGTATCAGCTCAGTTCAATTCTGTTCAGCCGCTCAGTTCTGTCCGACTCTTTGAGACCCCATGGACTGCAGCACGCCAGACTTCCCTGCCCATTACCAACTCCCAGAGTTTACTCAAACCCATGTCCATTGAGTCAGTGATGCCATCCAACCATCTCATCCTCTGTTGTCCCGTACTCCTCCTGCCTTCAATCTTTCCGAGCATCAGGGTCTTTTCCAGCGAGTCAATTCTTCATATCAGGTGGCCAAAGTATTGGAGTTTCAGCCTCAACATCAGTTCTTCCAATGAATATTCAGGACTGATTGGCTTTAGGATGGACTGGTTGGATCTCCTTGCAGTTCACGGGACTCTCAAGAGTCTTCTCCAACACCACAGTTCAAAACCATCAATTCTTCGGTGCTCAGCTCTCTTTATAGTCCAACTCTCACCTCCATACATGACCACGGGAAAAACCATAGCTTTGACTAGCCGGACACTTGTTGACAAAGTAATGTCTCTGCTTTTTAATATGCTGTCTAGGTTAGTCATCACTTTTCTTCCAAGGAGTAAGCATCTTTTAATTTCATGGCGGCAGACACCATCTGCAGTGATTTTGGAGCCCAAAAAAGTAAAGTCTATCACTGTTTCCACTGTTTCCCCATCTATTTGCCATGGAATGATGGGACCAGATGCCATGATCTTAGTTTTCTGAATGCTACATTTTAAGCCTGCTTTTTCACTCTCCTCTTTCACTTTCATCAACAGACTCTTTAGTTCTTCTTCACTTTCTGCTATAAGTGTGGTGTCATCTGCATATCTGAGGTTATTGATATTTCTCCAGGCAATTGTGACTCCAACTTATGCTTCATCCAGTCCAGCATTTCTCATGATGTACTCTGCATATAAGTTAAATAAGCAGGGGGACAATACACAGCCTTGACGTACTCCTTTTCCAATTTGGAACCAGTCTGTTTTTCCATGTCCAGTTCTGACTGTTGCTTCCTGACCTGCATACAGGTTTCTCAAGAGGCAGGTCAGGTGGTGTGTTAGTCCCATCTTTTTAGAATTTTCCACAGTTTATTGTGATCCACACAGTCAAAGGCTTTGGCATAGTCAATAAAGCAGAAGAAGATGTTTTTCTGGAACTCTCTCGCTTTTTTGATGAACCAGTGGATGCTGGCAATTTGTTCTCTGATTCCTCTGCCTTTTCTAAATCCAGCTTGAACATCTGAATACCTTTTTCTTTAGCTTCTGTTCTTTTCTCAGCTATTTGTAAGGCCTCCTCAGACAACCATTTTGCCTTTTTGCATTTCTTTTTCTTGCAGATGGTCTTGATCACTGCCTCCTGTACAATGTCATGAGCCTCTGTCCATAGTTCTTCAGGCACTCTGTCTATCAGATCTAATCACTTAAACATATTTGTCACTTTGACTGTATACTTATAAGGGATTTGATTTAGGTCATACATGAGTGGTCTAGTGGTTTTCCCTGCTTTCTTCAATTTGGCAATAAGGAGTTCATGATCTGAGCCACAGTCAGCTCCTGGTCTTGTTTTTGCTGTATAGTGTTTCTCCGTGTTTGACTGCAAAGAATATAATCAATCTGATTTTGCTATTGACCATCTGGTGATATCCATGTGTAGTCTTCTCTTGTGTTGTTGGAAGAGGGTGTTTGCTTTGACCATGTGTTCTCTTGGCAAAATTCTGTTAGCCTTTGCCCTGTTTCATTTTGTACTCCAAGGTCATATTGGCTGTTACTCCAGGGATCTCTTGACTTACTACTTTTGCATTCCAGTCCCCTATGATGAAAAGAACATCTTTTCAGTGATTTATAGTTTTGCCACAATATGACTATATGTGATCTATTTCTGATGTCTTATAAGATGACATAAGATGGTTCAGATGGTAAAGAACCTGCCTGCAATATAGGAGATTGTTCGATCCCTGGCTCAGGAAGATCCCCTGGAGCAGGACATGGCAACCTGCTCCAGTATTCTTGTCTGGACAATTCCATGGACAGAGGAGCCTGGCAGAATTGGGATTGCAGAGTTGGGCACCACTGAGCAACTAACACTTTCACTTTCTTTTCTAGGATGACATCTTATGAATCTGAGAACTTGTATTTTTCATGAGCTGTGGACAGCTCCCCATTATATCCAGTAAAATATCAACCCTTCCTCCTTCATATTATTTTTTCATTCCCATGGGTCACATACAAACAAAGAGATAGAATGCTCAAGAAGAATGGTTAAGAGACTTAGAAAAGAAAATGAACAAATCTAATAAAATCAACATGACCAACCTAGACAGCATATTAAAAAGCAGAGACATTACTTTGCCAACAAAGGTCTGTCTAGTCAAGGCTATCGTTTTTCCAGTGGTCATGTATGGATGTGAGAGTTGGAGTCTAAAGAAAGCTGAGTGTCAAAGAATTGATGCTTTTGAACTGTGGTGTTGGAGAAGACTTTTGAGAGTCTCTTGTACTGCAAGGAGATCCTATTAGTCCATCGTAAAGGAAATCAGTCCTGAATGTTCATTGGAAGGACTGATATTGAAGCTGAAACTCCAATACTTTGGCCACCTGACGTGAAGAACTGCCTCACGGGAAAAGACCCTGATGCTCGGAAAGATTGAAAGCGGGAGAAGGGGATGACAGAGGATGAGATGGTTGGATGGCATCACTGACTCAATGGACCTGAGTTTGAGTAAACTCTGGGAGTTGGTGACGGACAGGGAAGCCTGGCATGCTGCGGTACATGGGGTTGCAGAGTGGGACACGACGGAGCGCCTGAACTGAAACTGATAGCTGTCATATCTAGAATTTGTTTCATTCTTTTTACAAATCTACTGTTTTTGCTTTTTCGTGCTCATTTAAAGATCTGTTTTTTAGCTTCTTATTTACATTACATTCTTTTTAAGAAAATTATTATTTACGTTTTGGCTTCCTTGGGTCTTCACTGTGTTGCATGGGCCCCTCTAGTCCCAGCATATGGGCTCTTTAGTTGTGACCCACAGGCCTTGCTGTGGCATGTGGAAGCTTAGTTTCCTGACTCGAGATTGAACCTGGACCCTTGCAGTGGGAACTCAGAGTCTTATCCAGTGATCCACCAGGGAAAAACCTATTTTATTTTCTGTATCTGATTAGTCCAGGATTCAAAGTCCTTGAAAATCTTTTGTGCTTTGGTTGTTTCTTTTGATTCTTGCTAATAATGGCTTGTGCATGCATTTTAAATTTTGAATTATGAATTTGTGCTCAGTTATTTGTGTTGAGATTTCAGAAAACTCAACTTCAGTGTGCCTTCTTTCAGGGAAGGTAATTACTTATTTCTTCCAGGTATCATAAGACATTATTAGCCCTGCATTACTCTCAGTTCATTTTTCCTTTTTGTAGTCTCCTATTTCATCTAGGCAGTGCAAAATGGAATCCCAGATTCATGTCAGGGTTTTGAGGTCTCAGAAGAGATGATCTTTTTTCTCACTCAAAGCTCAGGTTGAGGCAAACAGGTTTCATTGTGATCTTTGCTGGTGGGTTGAGTTTTATCCAGTTTTGCCTTCCACTGATGGAGGAGTATTCAATTTGCTGGTTTTCTGCTTTACATTTATTTTTGGTACTGAGCCTTTCCCTTCTCTTTTGTGAATTCTGATATGCACTTAAGTGGATGTTTGCAAGAAGTAAGGTGTATGCATGTGTTCATGTTTAAATCAGGACTTTATTTCAAGTCATGTGGTCTTTCATTTTGACTAAAATAGCTCTTATTACATTTTTTCCACAGATATTGGTGGTGCATAGGAAAACAATGATATATACAATTTGATTTTGTATGTTATCACTGAATTGAAATCATTTATTAATTTCAATGATATATCAATGAATTTCTTATAGCATTTTGGGCATATCATCTCACTATCTGAGAATAATGGCTTTTGTTTCTCCAACTTTCCCACTTCTGTACACCTTCTCATTTTTCTTGCATTAGTGAATTGAAGTATGATAATTAATATTAGTGGTGATAGTGGACATTATTATCTATGGACAGTAATAAACACTTTTAAAGTTTAATCATTAAGTACAATGTTTGCTATATAGTTCTTGTTGATAATCTTTATTGAGGTGGTCACTCACTAGGTGAGTTTTGTTTTCCCGGGATATGGATTGAATTATAGTGAATATTTTCTGCTATCACTGAGATAGCTGCAATGTGTCTTCTTTTAATCTGTTATTGCAGTGAATTATATTAATATTTCTCTTTGATTTCTAGAACAAATTCCACCTGATCTTGTTGTTGCTATGTAATGTATTGCTATTCAATTTAATAATGTTTTATAAGAATTTTACATTTATCTCTAAAGATGTGATTGATATGTATACCTATATTATATATGTGATATTATTAGATCTATTAAGTGCTATTATCTAGTTTTTCAATAGGGTTAGGCTGTCTTTAGAGGATGTGTTGATAAATGTTCTAAAATTTACAGGAAATGTGGAAATCATTGGCTCCTTGTGTATTTATTGGACTCCTCCAGGGGATCTTCCTGACCCAGGGATCAAACTTGGGTCTCCTGCATTGTAGGAAGATTTTTTTTTATCACTGAGCCACCAGGGAAGCACATATTTATTAGAAATAACCCACAAAACTATTTGGGCCTAGCATTTTTTCAGAGGTTTTATCTTTGGCCATTTGCTCAATTCATCCACAACTATTGATTTGTTAAATTTTTTTTCTTCTTTGCTTTAGTCAATGTTTATAGTCTTTATTTTCAATAGAAATTATATGACTTCTTCTATCCTGTAATTCTTTTTTCATCCTGTAAATTTTTGAAAGTACATTTCAATGCTTTGAGTCTTTACTTCTCTTCCTTGGTAGGCTACAATCCCTAGTGTATATTTGTTTATGTGTCCCATCAAAGACGTGCACTCCTGAATGTGACTGGGCCTTTGGGGAATAAAAAGAACATTCCTTTGATGTACCTTGTCAGGTGCCCATAAGGTAAGAGGAATACTTTCCTTACTTCACAAATGAGAAATCGTAGTAGCAGTGTCTTTCCTAAAGTAAGGAAAAATTGGAGTTTCCAAAAAAAATTTTTTTTTGTCCGCTGGACCACAGGCACAATTTGTGGGATCTTAGCTCCCTGACCAGGGATTGAATCCAGGCCTGTGTAGTGGAAGCATGGAATCTAAACCACTGAGATTTCCCTCAAAATTTCTTTCAATACCAAGATACAAATATAAATAATAAACAAACATAATGCATATAAGTAATAAATGTATTATATAGGGATGGTATGGGGAGGGAGGTGGGGAGGGGTTTGGGATGGGGGGACACATGTACACCCATGGCTGATTCATGTCAATATATGGTAAAAACCACTGCAGTATTGTAAAGTAATTAGCCTTCAATTAAAATAAGTAAATTAATTTAAAAATTATAGCCTAAAAAAATAAAAAGAATTTGGTTAGAAAGTCTGTCTTGTACTAGTGAATTGATGGCAGTTTTATATGCTCCTAAAACATAGGATTGGGAAAATAAAAACCTGTTTGCTTTTTATCTGTCTGTCTTTGGGAAAAGTGTGTGTGTGTGTGTGTGTGTGTGTGTGTGTGTCTGTGTGTGTCTGTGTGTGTCTGTGTGTGACAGGGACTGATCATCTTGTATCTTTAACTACTGAGTTTCTTAAGTTCTAAGATGAATCTTTCCTTTCTCCACATTTAAATGTCCCTGAAATTTAGATGTAACAAGCTCCAGGAGATGGTGAAGGACAGGGGAGCCTGGCATGCTGCAGTCCATGGGGTCGCAGAGAGTCGGACTCGACTGAGTGCCTGAACCGCAGCAACGATCATGAATACACGTAATACGGCTGTGCTTCTTTCTACTACCTAGCTGTTATGACTGGCAAGTGTGTATTACAGTCAATGACATTTTCAATTAAAAGGTGATAAGTGTAGTTGCTATACAAAATAGTTGAAAGTCCATCTCTGAGTCTCATTTCATGACGTGTAGCAGCAATTCACTTGGTGTGACATGGGAGAAATGGTGTAATCTACAATACATGCATTGTATTATCCTTCTAAAAACTAAGAAACTAAAAATTACAAGGCTATCTGGTCCCAGGAAATTCAAATAAAGGGAGGTGGCCCTGTATAAAGCCTACAGTGTGAGAGCATGGTACACTCTGATTCACTCATTTCCTTCTTTGACTTCCATAAAGGAGTTTCTGTTCAAGAAGTAAAGCCAATCTTAAATACTCAAAGGCCACAATTAAGTAGAAATTATCAACTTCTTACATTCATTCATTCATCCCTTTCCACATGTTTGAAACACTTACTTACAGCTTCTTATGGGTCAGGCACTATTCTAGACCCTGAGGCTATAAAGGGGCATTAGATCTACTAATCTGAAGTTTGAAATACGCAGTGGGTTGGTTCCATTAGTGTATTTTTGTTTTTATTTTCATTACTCTCACACATGGATCAAAAAAACCTTGCTGGGCTTTCTGTCACACTCTAGAGTGTTCTGCTTATGTTTTCCTCTAAGAGTTTTACAGTATCCAGTCTTACATTTAGGTCTTTAATCCATTTTGAGATTATTTTTTTGTGTGTATGGTGTGAGAGAATGTTCTCATTTCCAGGCATGTGAAAAGATACTTGGCATCATGAATTACTAGAGAAGTGCAAATCAGAAGTACAATGAGGTATTTCCTCACACAGATTAGGATGGTCATCATCAAAAAGCCTACGGACAATAAATGCTGGAGAGGATGTGGCAAAAAGGGAGCCCTCCTAAAGTGTTGGTGGGAATATAAATTGGTACAGCCACTATGAAGAGCAGTATGGAGATTTCTTTAAACACTAAAAGTGGAGCTACCATATGATCCAGCAATCCCACTTCTGGGCATATACCTGGAGAAAATCACAATTGGAAAGCATACATGTACCCCTGGTGGCTTCCCTGGTGGTTCAGGCAGTAAAGAATCCGCCTGCAGTGCGGGGGACCCTGGTTTGATCCCGGGGTCAGGAAGATCCCCTGGAGAAGGAAATGGCAACCCACTCCAGTATTCTTGCCAGGGAAATCCCGTGCACAGAGGATCCTGGTGGGCTACAGTCCATGGGAACACAAACAGTCAGACACGACTGAGGGACTAATACTACGGCTTTGACTTTTGACATGTACCCCAAGGTTCATTGCAGCACTCTTTACAATAGCCAGGGCAAGGAAGCAACCTGAAAATTCACTGGTAGATGAATGGATAAGGAATATGTACCTTTATACAATGGAATGTTACTCAGCCATTAAACAATGAAATTGTGCCATTTACAGAGACATGGGTGGATCTAGAGATTGCCACACTGAGAAAGTCAGAGAAAGACAAATATTGCTTATCAGTTCAGTTCAGTTCACTCAGTCATGTCTGACTCTTTGTGACCCCTTTGATTGCAACAGGCCAGGCTTCCCTGTCCATCACCAACTCCCGGAGTTTACGCAAACTCACCTCCATTGAGTCGGTGATGCCATTCCACCATCTCATCCTGTTGTCCCCTTCTCCTCAAACCTTCAATCTTTCCAGCATCAGGGTCTTTTCCAGTGAGTCAGTTCTTCACATCTGGTGGCCAAAGTATTGGAGTTTCAGCTTTAGCATCAGCCCTTCCAATGAATATTCAGGACTGGTTTCCTTTAGGATGGACTGGTTGAATCTCCTTGCAGTCCAAGGGACTCTCAAGAGTCTTCTCCAACACCACAGTTTGAAAGCATCAATTCTTTGGTGCTCAGCTTTCTTTATGGTCCAACTCTCACATCCATACATGACTACTGGAAAAACCATAGCCTTGACTAGATGGACCTTTGTTGGCAAAGTAATGTCTCTGCTTTTTAATATGCTGTCTAGATTGGTCACAGATTTTCTTTCAAGGAGCAAGTGTCTTTTAATTTTATAGCTGCAGCCACCATCTGCAGTGATTTTGGAGCCCCACAAAATAAGGTCTGCCACTGTTGCCCCTAGATGTGGCAATAGATGTTCCCCATCTATTGCTTGTATGTGGAATCAAAAGAAATGGTACAAATCAATGTATTTACAAAATAGAAGTTGAGTTACAGATGTAGAAAACAAACTTGTGGGGAGGGAAAATTTGCAAGACTGGAATTGACATATACTATGTGTAGAATAGATATATTCTGTCTATAGAATATAGATATGTATAGAATATCTATATTTATGGAATAGATAACTAATATATATATAGAACAGATAACTAATAAGAACTCTACTGAAAAGCACAGGAGACTATTCAATGTGCTGTAATGACGTATACAGGTGCAGAGTCTACAAAAGAGTGTATGCATGTATGTGTGTAACTGACTCACTTTTCTGTACAGCAGATACTAACAGTGCATTGTAAATCAACTATATCTCCATAAGAATATTAGAAAGAAACAAATAAAATACACAGTGGTAAGGGGAATGATGAAGAAGGACACATAGGGAAAAATAAAAGTCCTTGTTGGATTGGTATGGCTTTTTCTTTTGTCAACCAGTTGAACTAGTTTTTGCCTGAGAAAGTGACGTGAACAGCAGGGCAGGTAGTTGCAGATGCTTGCCATGGCTGTAGTTACATACGGGGACTTTACAAAATCAAACGGTATAAGACCCAGGTCCCATCCAAGCCTGATAAAGTCATGAGGAGTGAAAAGCAATGGAAATCCTTAAAAACGAAGACTCTTTGCATATACCAAATGATTGTGGAGGGCTCTGCTGGTGTGTTTAACAGATGAACTGACTAAAAAGAAGGCCCAAAGTGGCTGAGAAAACAGAAATGATAGAGAAGATTTCCAGCGTTTGTACCTGTTGTTGCTTAGTCACTAAGTCAAGTCCTACCCTTTAGGGACCCCATGGACTGTAGCTCGCCAGGCTCCTCTGTCCATGAGATTTCCCAGGCAATAATACTGGAGCAGGTTGCCATTTCCTTCTCCAGGGAATCTTCCTGACCCAGGGATTAGTAAACAGTTTTAGGGTAACGATTGTTGAGCTGGGCCCAGCTGCTTGACCCCTGCTGTGTTGAGACAAGGGTCCCCGTGGTCTTCTCCCCGCCTGGACTTTGCAGTGCTGTCCACTGTCCAGAGCCCCCACTTCCATTACTGGTCTCATTTGTGCCTGGCTAGCTGTCAGCTGCATCTCAAGGACTCTGTTCTTCTGTGTGTCTAAGTTCCTGCTGATGCTCCTGTTCGATACTGATGTGCTGGGCCACTGATCCTTTGTATCTGTGCCATCCTGGTATAGTGAATTGTCTATGTACGGTTGAGCCCCAATATATGACAGCTAATATTTAAAAAAATATTTCAATTGTATACTTGCATCTTGGTCCTCTGCCTGTAAGGAGGCTATTTCTTTTCAAACAGCATGAATCTTCCCCTCAGTCTCCGCATGGCCGCCTTCATCTCCTGGTTCCTCAGGGTGTAGATCAGGGGGTTCAGCAGAGGGGAGATGACAGTGAAGGTCACAGAGACGGCCTTGTCGGTGGGGAGGGCGGAGAAGGGCCGGGCGTAGACGTAGATGCAGGGCACAAAGTGGAGAGTGACCACCGTGATGTGGGCGGTGCAGGTGGAGACGGCCTTCCCCCGGCCCTCCCCGGCATGCGACCTTATTAGTAATAATAGGACCATGTACGACACAAGGAGGAAGACAAACCACAGGGTGGTGAGCAGGCCGCTGTTGGAAATCATCAGGAGCTCAAGGACAGCGGTGTCAGTGCAGGCGAGTGTGAGGACCTGGGGCACGTCGCAGTAGAAAGTGTCCAGGACGTTGGGTCCGCAGAAGGGGAGTGGGAGCAGGAGGGAGATCTGCACGATGGAGTGGATGAAGCCCCCCGCCCAGGAGGCCGCTATCAACCCAATGCACCGGCCCCTACTCATGACGGTCACGTAGTGCAGGGGCCTAGTGATGGCCACGTAGCGGTCAAAGGCCATCACCGACAAAGAAGTCACATCCACTCCTCCAATAAGATGGAAGAAAAACATCTGAGTGAAGCAGCCATTGAAGGAGATGGCCTTTCTCTGGGCCAGAAGGTCCGCTAGGATCTTGGGGGCTGTGATGGAGGAAAAGCAGATATCGGCAACAGATAAATTGCGGAGCAAAAAGTACATGGGGGTGTGAAGGTGCGAGTCCCAGGTCACCGTGACCATGATGAGGAGGTTTCCCAGCAGAGTGGTGACGTACACCAAAAGGAGGAAGAGAAATAAGACCAGGCTCAGTTCTTGATTCTGGGTCAGGCCGAGGAAAATAAATTCTCTCACCCTGGTGCCGTTTCCCAGCTCCATGGCCTCATCCTCTTTCTGTCTGTATTCTTAAGTCTACTTCATATGGTAGTGCTCAGCTATTTATTTATTTTTTCTTCTATGAATGCAATTCAGGTATTCCTCAGGTTGCTGCAGTGTTTGCAACGTGTTGAATTATCCAAAATTTTAAGATTGCCATCTGTTTGGTGATTCAATCAAATTATCAAATGAGAAATCATTCAGTTAATTGTTTTCCCATAAAACTATTTTTGAAAACAAAAAGCACTTGTGTAAAGTAGGTACTTTTAATTTACATCCAATTTTATTTAATATGCTTTTGTTTAAAAATATTGTTATCATTTTTGATTTCACGCCAATTAATTTTTCATTAGATGTTCTCTTTTTTATTTGTATCATGTTTTTCTTTATCTTTTAAAAAACTTTTTATTTTATATTGGCATATAGCCAATTAGCAGCATTGTGGTAGTTTTAGGTGGACGGCAAAGGCACTTACCCGTACGCACACATGTTTCCATCCTCCCCTAGATGCAGCTCCCGGCTAGGGTGCCCGGTAACTCGGTTCCTGTGCTCTACGGCGGGGCTTTGTGGGTCATCCATTTTCAACACAAGCAGAGTGTACATGTCCATCCCAAACTCCCCAACTCTCTCTTCCTGCCCTTCTCCCCCTCTGGCAATCATGAGTTCATTCTCCATTGGTGTCAGGAGCTGTCTGAAGCATTTTTCATATTCAAACCATATCTTTGTATTAAAAGAGAAGATAGAGTTCCAGGCATGGTGGACCGATAGTCTACAAGTTTAACACGCTTTTCGTAAATGTTCTGTTGTTGTGCTTAGTAGCTCAGTCATGACTGACTCTTTGGGACTCCATGGGCTGTAGCCCGCCAGGCTCCTCTGTCCATGAGGATTCTCCAGGCAAGAGTGCTGGAGTGGGGTGTCATGCCCTCCTCCAGGGGATCTTCCCAACCCAGGGATTGAACCCAGGTCTCCCATATTGCAGGCAGATTCTTTACCATCTGTCACCAGGGAATTCCCTAAATATTCTATTGACTTGATAAAAAAAGAGATATGAAACTATAGTTTATTATTTTGTGTAGGTAACTTGTCACTGTGATTATACTGATGAGAAAATTTACTTAATAATTCTTTTAAAATATTTTATATTTGCTGTTGGAGGACAGACTGGAATGATGTTCAGTTGCTCAATTGTGTCTGACTCCATGAACTGCAGTACTCCAGGCTGAAACAGTATGTACATCCAAACCTCAAAGGATGTTTTAATATTTCTTATTGCAGTAAAAACGTGAACATGAGAGCTACCCTCTTATCAAAAGTTTCAAATGCAGACTTAGTTATTGTTAACTGTGGCCACAGTCATGTACAGCAAATCTCTGGAACATATTCATCTTGTATAACTGACGTGATTCTTGTTTGAATCTGAGGGAGACAATAAGGACAGTGGCCCAGTTCTGAGACATGGTCCAGACTGTATCAGGCAAGCTCTCCGCTGCCTCTTTCCTTCTGTGGGTCAAGAATAAAGAGCGGGGGACCACAGCGGGGAGAGACACTGGAATCATTAGAATGATATATATTAAACACACACACGCACACATATATATACACATACTAATTTTGTATAACAAAAGTGTTTGATAAAGTCTGTCTGAAGATAAACCATTGGCAGAAAGGGGTCTGAAAATCACACTGAATGGATCACACTTCTGTATTCCTCTTAACATAATACCCTTCTTTCCAATGGATAACACCCACCGTTGCTGTCTCTGTCACTGAGAAGACCATCTTAGCTCTGAAATATTTCATAGAACTGAGAAGTATTAACATCAAACGATTTTTGTAAAATCAGTAATGACATCTCAATTTCTCTATGCATGCTCTTTAACCTTAGGTAGAAGTTAAATGTCTTTACCTAATTCCTTTGATCCTGAAACTCCAAGTCTGACATGTATGCCATTGGGTCAAGTGCAGAACAAAATGCTGGTGACATTAATTCATGAAAATTTTGTTTCTGAAGGTAAAGCCCTTTGGAGACTAAATATCTTAGTGTCTTTTGTCTCCTTTCAGGATAGAAAGGGCAGATTCAAAGATTCACGTCTTCAAGGTTCTTTCACTGTGTCTTACGCACAACTCAACGTCTGGCCTCATATAAGGATGGAAAGGGATTATTGGACAAGGAAGGGGAGTCAAGTGCCTGAGCGCGCTCTTGATGATGGATTTTCAGTGGGAGCTATTAAAGAGTCACCAAGACACACACACACACACACACACACATACGCATGGACACATTTTAATTGGCGCCCAGATTATTTAGAGGCAGTAGGTGAAATCTGTGCCTTCGTCCACAGCTCAGTCAGAACGTTGCTAACACAGGCCAGTGACTGCTCCCGAGAGACCTAAAGGCCCAGTTTTGCTGGGGTTAGCCTCAGGGGACACCACAGACAAGCGAGTTTAATTCCATTGCCAGAAACTAAAAAAGAAAACGACCTCAAATCCTCTGCTCTTCGTCTAGTCCTGAGCCTGCACAGGGAGCTGAGAGGCTCACGGGTCTCCTCACATAGAGAAACATGGCTCAGATGACGTCTGGGGACCACGGCATTCTTGTTTCCCAGTAGTGTACCCACGTGGAATCTCTCGGTTCCCACACAGCAAGAGAAGTGCATTACTGAGGCTGTCCACACCGTTATAATAAGTTAATGCCAATTCAATTTGTTAAATGATTTCATCCCAAACAGAATGTGCTTTGCTTCTAGAATGCCGATGGGTTTGAATATACCTGCTTTCCATTTTGTTTTTAGTACATTATACTAGTCTACATGATAAAAACTGTATGCATACTTGTTGTGCATCTGAGATGAGTATTTTTTCCACCTTTGTAGAAATATAATTGACTTATGCCCTGGTGGCTCAGTCAGTAAATAATAGTAATATATATGTATTATTTATATATATATAAATATATATGTATATATTATGTATATACATATATACATATGAAAAAACTTCATATATATAGCACATATATTATATTATGTATATTATAATTATATAATTATAACTATATTATAAATATTATATTATATAGATTATATTATCTATACTATATGGAATATAATCTACATAATAGATATGATAAAAAATAAATATAATTATATATCATATATTACATTATATATTATATAGATCATATTACATATATTATTATATATTATGTATATATTACATATTATATGTATATTATATATATTATGTTTATATACATAATATATGTATTATGTATATGCATATATGTATATGTATACATACATGTATATATAATATAATCTATACAATCTATGTAATATAATCTACATAACATATATAATATATAAATAACAATTATATATAATTATATAATATATTATATAGTATATATAATAATATATATAAAATATATTATTATATGGCATATAATGATATAATCATTATACTATATATAACAATAAAATAATATTATAATATATAATATATTATAATAAAATAATATTATTATACATAATATATTATAATTATACAATATATTTAAATATATTATATTATAATTAAATATATGATATATAATATAACATGTAAAAATATATATAATTATGTATTTAAATATATATTTATTATATATTTATATTTATTTATATAATATCTATATATTTATCCACATCTTTATCCACTCATTCACTAGTGGACACTTAGATTGTTTTCATATCATGTGTATTATGAATAAGCTACAATGACCATGGGCGTTCTTATACTTCTTCTAGATCCTGATTTCATTTCCTTTGGATATACACACAGAGGTGAGTGCTAGATCAGTTGTAGTTCTACTTTCAATTTCTTGAAGAGCCTCTATCTTGTTCTGCAAAGTGGCTGTACTGATTTGCATTTCAACCGGGAGTGCCCAAGGATTTCCCCTTCCCCGTATCCTTGCTGGCCCCCACCCCATGTCTTTTTGATTACAGCTATTCTCATAGAGGAACTCCCTCTTGGCTCAGTCGTAAAGAATCTGCCTGTAATCTAGAGACCTGGGTTTGAGTCCTGGGTTGGGAAGATCCCCGAGAGAAGGAAATGACAACCTACTCCAGATGTTGAGTAATATCTCATTGTGATTCTGATTTGCGTTTCTCTGATGTTTTGTGATGTTGAGCACCTTGTCATATGCCTGTTGACATTTGTATGTCTTGTTTGGAAAAAGATCTATTCAGTTCCTTTGCCTGTTTTAAAATTGAAAATTTTTTTCCTGTTACTGAGTTGTATGAGTTCTTTATACATTTTGGATATTAACCCCTTACCTGATATATGATTTATAAATGTCTTCTCCCATTCTTTAGGTTGGTTTTTAATTTGTTGATTATGTATTTTGTTTTGCAGATACCTTTTAGTTTTTTTGCCCACGGAAATGCATTTCATTGTAATTATAGCACTGTGTACATGTCAATCCCAAATTCCCTATCTGTCCCCTCTCTGGACTCTTCCCCGACTAGTAATCATATGTTTGTTTTCTAAATCTGTGAATCTTATTTTGTTTTGTAAATAAGTTCATTTGTATAATTTTTTTAAAGATTCCATGTGTCAGTTATGTCATATGATATTTGTCTTTATCTGATTTACTTAGTATGATATTCTCCAGGTTTATCTATGTTGCTGCAAATGGCATTATGTCATTCTTTTTAATGGCCAATTAATATTCCACTATATATATGTATGACATCTTTACTTATCCATCTGCTGATGGGCATTAGGTTGAGAGCTTTACTTTGATGCTGCCCTATTTGTTAATTTTTCCTTTGTTGCTTGTGCTTTTGGTGTCAGATTCAAAAAACCATTGCCAAGACCAAAGTCAAGGAGCTTTCCCCCCATTTTCCTTCTAGGAGTTTTGGGGTATCAGGTCTTATACTTAAATATTTAATCCATGCAAGTAACTTTTTGTGAGTGATGTATGATATGGGTCCAATTTTGATATTATGAACGTGGTTATCCAGTTTTTCCCAGCAACATTGATTGAACTGATTATCCTTTCCCCATTGTGTATTCTTGGCTTCCCCCCACCTCTGGCCCCATAAATTAAATGATTGCAACTGTATGATTTAATTTCTGGGTTCTTGATTCTGTTCCATTGGTCTCTATGTCTATTTTTATGCTAGTATTATGCTGTTTTGATTATTATAGCTTTATAGTATAGTTTCTTTTTTAAAGATTAATTAATTAATTAATTAATTTTTTTTCAGTGGGTTTTGTCATACATAGATATGAATCAGCCATAGAGTTACACGTATTCCCCATCCCGATCCCCCCTCCCACCTCCCTCTCCACCAGATTCCTCTGGGTCTTCCCAGTGCACCAGGCATGCTAAGTGTGATGCCTTCTAGCTTTTTTCTTTCTCAGGATTGCTTTGACTATGGAGTGCTTTGACTATGGAATCTTTTGTGGTAGCACACAAATTTAAGGATTGCTTTTCTATTTTTGTGAAAATTGCTTTTGGAATTTTGATGGGGATTACATGGAAGGAATCTGCAGCTATCTTTGAGTAGGATGTAAATTTGTAATATGAATTTCGTATTGCAATACAAATTGCAAAAAATTTGTATTATGAATTAGCCTTGGATTATTCTTTCCATTTATTGGTATTTTATTCAATTTCTTTAATCAGTATTTTAAAGTTTTCAGTGAATAGATACTTCATCTCTTTGGTTAAATTTATTTCTAAGTATCTTACTCTTTTGATGCAGCTGTAGATTCAGTTGTTTTCTTAATTTTTCTGACAGACTCGTTAGTGTATAGAAGTGATGCACGTTTTGACTTTTGTGACTTACAGTTTTGTCACACTGTGACTACATGTGATTCTATTCCTCAAG